>NC_060066.1:99382508-99692258 GCF_922984935.1 Meles meles
AAAAAGAAAAATTCTCCTTGTGATGAGAACTCTTAGGATCTACTCTCTTACCAGCTTTCCTGTATACCATACAGCAGTGTTAGCTATAGTTGTCATGTTGTGTACATTATGTCCCTAGTACTTATTTATCCTGTAACTCGTAGTTTGCACCTTTCGACCACCTTCTTCCAACTCCCCCTTCCTCAACATCTTGTCTCTGATAACTATGAATCTGAGTTCTTTTTCTATGAGTTTGGTGGTGTTTTGTTTTAGATTCCACCTAAAAGTGAGATCATACAGTAGTTGTCTTTCTCTGACTTATTTCACTTAACAATAATGCCCTCCAGGTCCATCCATGTTGTCATGAATGGTTAAGACTTACTAGCTTTTATGGTTGAATAATATTCCACTCTACATATATGCCACAACTTCTTTATCCAGTCATCCATCAATGGGCATTTCCATGTCTTGTTTATTGTAAATAATGTTGCTATGAACATGGTGGGAGGTTTGTAAGTATGTTTCTGAGTTAGTGTTTTTATTTCCTTTGGCTATCTTCCTATAATGGAATTGCTAGATCATATGGTATTTCTATTTTTAATTTTTTAGGAATTCCATACTGTTTCACACAGTGGTTGTGCTAATTTATAATGCCACTAACAGTGCATAATGGTTTTCTCTTCTTACATCCATGCCAACATTTTCTATCTCTTATGTTCTTGGTGATGGCCATTCCAGCAGGTATGAGGTGATATTTTCTTGTGGTTTTAATTTGCATTTCCCTAATGAGTAGTGATGATAAGCATGTTTTCATATACCAGTTGTCCAGTCATATATCTTGTTTGGAAAAATGGCTATTCTTTATCAAAAATAATATGTGGTCTTTTTGAACTAAAAAGAAAATACATATGAAAGAAAAGTATAGAAAACACCATAATTCTAATCGTCAGAACGAACTACCTTTAACTTTTTGGTATATGTTATTTCAATATTCCTAAGCTTTCTTATAATTGGGAAGTCAACATTAGTTCTCTTTTTTAAAATATTTTATTTATTCATTTGAGAGAGAGAGAGAGAGAGCACAAACAGGGGGAAATGCAGAGGGAGAGGGAGAAGCAGACTCCCTGCTGAGCAGGGAGCCCATGAGGCTTGTTCCCAGGACCTGGAGATCATGACCTGAGTTGAAGGCAGATGCTTAACCATCTGAGCCACCCAGGCACCCCGTCAACATTACTTCTGGTAAGAACACTAGGTCCCTCCATTAGCAGAGCAAAGAAAATGAGCAAATAACAAGGACTCCAATTTTACATCTTGAGAAGTTATCAAATGGCCATATTCCCTCATAGTCTCTCACAAAGAACAATTGCCCCAGCTGGTGCTGAGAATGACCTAAGGAAAAGGCAAGCTGCAGGTCACAGAGTGAACACATAGGATTCTGACTATATTAATGAATCCTTCCCACTCAATCCATTTGAGCTCCTGGTTGCACAACTATCTTAACTATAAACCTTAAGAATCTAAGAACTGTGTTTCACAAGAAGTTCTGGTGCCATGGAGGATTAGAAAGAGGAACAGAAAAGTAAGTCTAAGCCAAATTAATTACAGAAGCTTGCACTTCATCTCTGTGAACCAGTTTCTAAAGATACAGAGTGCAGTAAATAAGAAGTGATGATAACATAAACAGGAGCAGGGTGGGGGGCAAGCATAGAAGAGCAGCCTGATGTCATGGGTTTTGGGAGTGACAGCTGGCAAGACTCAGTGATTGGTTGGATGGTGTGAAGAGGGAGGACAGAGAGGTGAGGACAGGCAGATGAAACATGATGAGGATAGAAAAACCACACACACACAATCACAGAAAGAGTTCCAATCACAGTAAAACTCAAAACATCAACATAGTTTATCTTCTTTGAAGCATTATATTTGTTTATACCTAAGAAATCAATCTTGACTTGTGTGACTTTTCAAGTAAATGGATATTGGTTAATCTTGGCCAGGTATCTGTCCCTGATACGGTTTGGTTCCTGGGCAAACTTACTTAACTTCATTATAATTTAAAGCTAGTTGCTAGGTAACTACATCCAGGGTTCTTTCTGATCCCTAGATCGAGGTATCTGTGACAAAATGTAGGTAAGCTAATTTGAAGGTTAGAGAGAGTTGATACAATTTTATGAGAATTTTAATCATCTTCCATTTGTGGAACTATCTCTGTGTGAACAGTTATTTTACCACAGAAGCTGAATAATCATTTGCTGGGTTTGCTTAGCCCTCTTTTTTTAAAACATGAAGAAATAGAGTAGACTCCTCCCAGTGAATGACCAACAACACCCTGTCCTGGATTTCATGAAACAGAAGAGTTACAGGAGAGTGAAGGAGCATCATATGAGCTGAAACTACAAATACCTTTTCTTGCACCTTCTTGTTGAAGAAATGGGAAGTCAAAGGGAGGGAGGATATGTTGGTGAGGGAGAGAGCAGCTCCAGGAGGGTTGCCATGGTGATGGGCATGTAGGCAGATAAGTTAGGGGTCTTGGAAAAAGAAAGATGAGACAGCTTTTTTAACATAAAAGACATCATTTCAGCTTCCCCCAACAATTTTGTGATCTATGCCTGACCAGCACTACTTGCCCAAACACATTTATTGCAGAACTGCCTGGGATATGTTCAAATTGCAGTAAAATAGACCACAATGGTTATAGATTTTAAGGAAATAAAGAGAATGTAAAAACTAATAATCTCTACTAACAGATCAGAAAATAGCCTGACCATATCAGAGACAATAAACCAATAGTAAAACTGTTTCAAAAGTAAATATTAACCCATTTCACATTCTTTAGTCCTTTTTTGCAGGATTTAAACCCCTCTGAGCACTCAAACTCTGGACTAACTGGATCCAGAGAACTCTTGATGCTGACCCTTGCTGCCTTGTGACCTCAAACAACCAGGACCTGGATTCTATTGACTTAGGATGACTTTGGTCCCAATTCTACATGGAACTCTCCTTTGCCAATCCCTTTCATGAAAATGCATGCACCCTAAGCCTAAAATCTCTCTGATTTTGTTGTTGTGGAGGGGGCAAGAACTGCTTTGGGAAATATCCCCAGTGTTTTCCTTACTTGTTACAAGTAAAACCCTTTCTTTTCCCACTCTTTTGGCTAGACCTCCACCAAGAGGAAAACCCAGTTTCAGGTTACAGGCTCAGGACCACTAACTTTGGCATTGGGACGCAGGTCCATAGGACACAAAGAAGAAGTAGGATAACTAAATGTGGAAACACAGTGCCTAAAGGACAAATGAAAGGCATCCTACTTAGGAATTTGCTTGTCAGCCTTTCTAGGTCTAGTATGGGTACTGATTAGTGATCAGCAGCCTATGAACAAACTCATGTACTGTGCATATATTTTTCCAATGGCATGATGGAGCTATCAAATATAATGGTAAATACTTCCTGCACAGAAAAAAAATACAAAATATAGTGTACCTGTAAAGACTATAGAGGAAAGTGTTAAGTGCCAATTATTGTATAAGAGAAATAAAAAAAGAATGCTTTGGAAAAAGTTACTAGGATAAAGCCATGCATTAAAACATACTTCACAGGGGTGCCTAGGTGGGTCAGTGGGTTAAAGCCTCTGCCTTCAGCTCAGGTCATGATCCCCGGGTCCTGGAATTGAGCCCTACATCAGGCTCTCGGCTTGGCAGGGAGCCTGCTTCCCTTCCTCTCTCTCTCTGCCTGCCTCTTTGCTACTTGTGATCTCTGTCTATCAAATGAATAAATAAAATCTTTTTAAAAAAACATACTTTACAAATTATGGTTGAACAAAATATGCCTGAGATGTGGTGCATTTGGTGCAGTAAACAAAATCAAATGAGACCATGGAATGTTCCCCATAAAATCCTGATGGTGTATTCAGTCACTCCCTTTTCTTTGATTTTATTTTTCTCATTAAAATTCAATCTATGACACATTTAAAATTTTCTCCCACCTAACAGTAACATGCACAAAGCAATAAGCTGCACACACCCTAAGGGAGATTGCCAAGTGAAGACTCTCTGATTTCCAGACTCCTTATAACACCTCAATTGACATGATCTAAGGTCATCACTGATTACACAAATATGACACACTGCCAGGTAGGAGTATGTGAAATATGTTGATAATAGATACAAGAATGTTGGAAGTGAGTCACACAATTGTTTCCTGTTTTGGGGGGAAGAAAATTTTTTAAACAATTCAAAATTAAGCTTGAAGGAAAATTACTTCTACCCTAGACATCTAAAAACATGGGTGACAGCTCAGCCCATACCATTGTAATTATTGAACTAAATCTGGTTTGCTTACAGTGATGCATTAGGCTTTTTAATCTATCAGTATTCTTGCCTGACAGCTCAAAAGCTAATTATCTTTTTTATGCTATTGCCAATGGCTATAGCTATTCTTAGAAGTATTCCCCTTTTCCAATGGAAACCTGCAAACAAACACACAAAGCACCCTAAATGATTTAGGATCGTCTTTTCATTTCTACTTATTACCATGAGAAAATAAGACTTCAATTTTTAAAATATATTTACAAAGAAACTCATCATCTACTTAAGTGAAGTTAATTATTTTCCTTTGAAATATATTGCTGAAAGTTAGTTAATTTTGAGGGACACCTAGATGGCTCAGTTGGTAGAGCATGCAACTCTTGATCTCCAGGTCATGAGTTTGAGCCCCACAGTAAGTGTAGAGATTACTAAAAAATAAAATCAAAGAAAAAAAATAAAATCAATTCTAGCCTCATGCTGCTAGGGGACAGGACTTACTTGGGACCCCTAGTACAATACTGTCATTCTTTTGAAAATGCCAGGTTTGAAAGATTCACCAATCAAAGGCAAGCCCATAAGAAACTCATCAGTTGATACAGGAGAAAACAGGGAACAGGGAGTGAGCACAAAATATATTCCTCAGCATGTACAAAGAAAGGGCGTTTACCCACTCAACTTTGAAGGGGTGTGAGAGTTTCCCAGTAGACCCCACTTGTAAGCTGCATCATGGAAGGGAGGGATGAAGAGTCATGCAGGGATGAAGATAAGGAAAGCATAAGATGAAAAATGGGAAGAATATTCAGGTAGTAAATGCAGCATATGGAAATGCTAGAGGTTAACAGCATGAAGCTTTGAGAAAGACCACTGCATTCAGCCTGATCAGCAGAATTTCTCCATGTGGGGTCCATAAGTCACCTCCACTTGAGTCTCCTTGCTTGTTGCAATGAAGCTTCCCGAGCCCTGAAACCTATGTACTAATCCAGAATCCAGACCCCAGGACTTTGTAACCATTCCAGAGAATTCATAAGCTCTGAATTATATACCCTCTAGCAAGACATAAGTATAGGGAGGAAGTGACAAAAGAGGTTTCTGGTGAGGTGAGCAGTGTTGGACCACAAGATCCCTGAACACTAAAGTTATGGGACTTGAGACTTTCCTGAGTGTAATAGAGGAGCCAAAGCCAGAATCTACATAAGAACAAAAAGGGAACAGAATTCTACTTTAGTGAAAGCCCTGTAGAGGCAGCCTGGGAGAAAGGATCGTAGCTGGGAGAGACTTGGGCAGAGTCATCCAGGGGACAGAAAAGTCGAAGAGAAATAGTAAGAAAGCAGAACTGATTATACCTGATGATTGGTCCAATGGGATATATGGCATTAAAGGGGAGGGGACATGGCTTAAAAGACAGGGAGACATTAAAAATGATCCCTCCCTAGGGTCCTAGCTTGAGTACTATGTCTAGGACGCTGATCACAAGCGGTGGCAAGGAGAGTAAGTTCAGTTGAGCTTGAAGCATCTACAGAACTCAGGTTTAGGAGACACATTTAGGATAGAGTTTGAGACTTAGAATCACCAATACACAGATGGCAATAGGAGCTTTGGGAAAATAAAAGCTTATGTTTCCACTTTTTTCATACACTAGAAAGAGGACTTATTTCCCAATACTAAGAAAAAAAGGCAGTATCAGAGAATGCAGGAAATCTAAAATAGCCCTTATGAAGCTGCAAGAGAGAATGCTGAATAGGGAAACAGAATGCATTGAAGGTTCATCAAATATAGAAGGACAATTTTTAGTGGCTCCACTTGGGTTGACTGAGTGTTTCTTCCACAGCTTTTGCCCACCAGTGAGGCAGGAATGGAGAAAGAAGGCAGCTGGACTGCTAGGGATTCAGCCTCTCCAAAGAAGCAGAGGGACTAGAGGGCCTCTTTGGTCTTGAAGGCTTCCTCCTAGATGCTGTACTTACTCCCTAAATTCAGATCTGGGAACAAAAACCTGCCATGCTTTTCTTCAGTGTGATTCCGCTTTGTTGCTTCCTTGTTAGTTCCCCTGGGTGTGCACATGCACACAAGTGCACCTACTCCCACCACTTTCCTGTGAACACAAGTGCTATTCCTTGACTACTTACTAGCCCTACTTAGGTAGCAGTGAATGTTGAAATTTCCTCCAGTGTTATGGTTGTATTTGTCAATAGCCAAAAGGGGAGTGTGATGATAAGTAGAATAGCCATTTGAAACTGTATTCTTTTTTTTAAAGCTTTTATTTATTTATTTATTTGATACAGAGAGAGAGAGAGAGATCACAAGCAGGCAGAGAGACAGAGAGAGAAAGGAATCAGGCTCCCCACCCAGCAGACAGCCCAATGCGGAACTCAATCCCAGGACCCTGAGATCATGACCTGAGCCGAAGGCAGAGGATTAATGCACTGAACCACTCAGGCATTCCTTGAAGCTATATTCTGTAGTCAAATGCTCAACCCCTGAGCTATACCCCCATGAAGCTATATTCTGAATTCTGAAGTTAAGTACTACTTCCATCTCCTTGTGTCCAAGCATCACTTTCTCTGTTCTCACCCTTTATAGATATCTTCTTCTGTATGTTTCCCATAATCTCCTACTTACTCTGCAGAGCCAAGTATATCTACATCAAGTATAAATGACCTCCTTGCCCTGCTCTGCATGCTGAACTGGCACAGTGAGGGATGCTGCCTGGCCAAGCACACGCAGCCCCCATCCCAGAGCAGCTGGAAGTCAAGGAGTAAGGGGTAGAGAAACTCAATTTTTCTGGGTTCAGGACTCCTACACATACCCAGTTCCCCAGTTTGACTTACTTGTTGATTTCCTTTATTTTTTTAAAGATTATATTTATTTGAAAGAGAGAGAGAGCACAAGTGGTGAGGAGGGGGAGAGGAAGAGGGAGAAGAAGGCTCACCACTGAGCAGGGAGCCTGATGCAGGGCTCAGTCCCAGGACCCCAGAACCATGACCTGATCTGAAGGCAGGCATTAATGACTGACCACCCAGGCACCTCCATCATATTTAATTGTTTTAAGAACTCCTTCTTCTGTTCATACCTCTGTTCTTTTTTGTGCATTCAATATCTAATTTCCCAGAGCACATTATATGGTTTTTTGAAGCTTTCTTCTGCTCCTGCATTGCAGACATTGCTCTTTCTTTTTTTATATATATTTTATTTATTTATTTGACAGACAGATCACAAGTAGGCAGAGAGGCAGGCAGAGAGAGAGAGAGGAGGAAGCAGGCTCCCTGCCGAGCAGAGAGCCCGATGCAGGACTCGATCCCAGGACCCTGAGATCATGACCTGAGCCGAAGGCAGAGGCTTAACCCACTGAGCCACCCAGGCACCACAGACATTGCTCTTTCTTGATGTTTGTATTGGAGGTTCTCTTCTTTCATGTAGGTGGTTTTCCTCAAATGGAATTCTTTGTAGTTTTTGATATCTAGGAACAGGCACTAATAAAGATTGTTGGAGTGTCTAAGTGTTTGGGCATACACATTCATTCCCAAGCCTTATTAAGAATAACTTGTTATTTAAGTGGGAGATCCTCAATTGTCAGAATCTATGAAGCATTTTGGGGCAACACTGATTTTCTCCAGAAAGCCGTTGTCCAATCTCATGCTCATAGAGTATTAACCTGGCTGCTGATATTCTAGAAGAGCAGGAGAGAGGGCTGGAGAATACTCCTTATTTAACATTTAAGCTTTCCCTTCTCAACTTTTAGTACTGTACCTCACTGCCCCCTCGGCAGAGCTTGATGTCCTTGTCCAGAGCCTCCCTGGTTTAATATTTCTGGAGAATGAACCCACAGTGTTCTATAGGGGAGGAGGAATGAGAGAAGATAAGAGTCTGTCTACCTGAGTTTAAGAAAGAGACTTAAGTGGGGAAGGGTCATGCTCATTTAAAAGATTAGCAGCTGGCATCATCCTAATTAACATCATTTTTGAGCAGCTTAATGATTTTCTTTTGGGAAATTATTTATCCACTTGTCACCTCCATGGCAAAACAAATCAGGTGCCCATTTCCCACAATGGAAGCAGAAGAGGTACCTTCCCTCTCCCCTACCTAGTACATCCAGGGAGAAGAGAAATGAGTTAAACTGCCAATGGCATGCCCTGTCCTTGAGTGTGCATGATATAGAGAGGCATTTTCATGGTTGAATGTGGTGGTGGCATTCTGGCCACACTTTTCTGCTATAAGAGATTTTCTGTAAGTCCTATTTTCCAGCTCTCTGGAGATGCCTCTGTTCGTTCCTGTCCATTCTTTTTTTAAAAAAGATTTTATTTATATATTTGAGAGGGAGAGCAAGAGAACATGAGCAGAGGGAAGCGCAGAGGGAGAGGGAGAAGCAGGCTCCTCTCTGAGCAAGGAACCTGACCTGAGGCTCAACCCCAGGACCCTGGGATTGTGACCTAAGCTGAAGGCAGTTGCTTAAGCAACTGAGCCACCCAGGTACCCCCATTTCTGTCCATTCTTGTTCAGAGTCAATCTGCAAGCTCCTGATATCCTTCCAATAAATTTTCTTAAGTTAAAAAAAAAAAAAACAGTCCTGCTTGCTCTCCCACTATATTTACATCTCTCAAAATCTTCAGGGATTCTGTGACAATAATAAGCCCACACTTTTTTCCTGTCCATACACTCCTCCTTTGTGGCTCTCAGCTGCAATGTAGTTACCATTCCTTCATTTGCTCTTCCAAATATTTTTTACTTCTCAGGTGTGTTATTTGCCTCTTGTCTTTTCTTTCTTCTCATGGGTTGTCTCTTTTCTATTCCTCTATTGTCAATTCAATGGACTTTGGAGAAAGGCTAGAGATGACCTGATGATTCAAGCCACCATGTGCCATCAAAGCTCTATACGTATTGGGTACTCCATGTATGGATTTCTAAAGAACATCAACATTGTAACTCAAGTAAAATGCAATTCTCAATAATCCAAGATGCAGAGGAAAGTGTTATGACCAAATAAATAAATAATGATGTTAGATGAGGATTTATACTCTGGCAAAAATCCAGTTTGTACAGAAATCAAATCCTATTATAACATTATGGGGGAAGCTACATTATTCTGTACTGAGTTTTTGTGGCTGTGGATTGAACCAATTATTTTAATTATACTCTTGGGAAAGCTATTGGAATTCAATTAAAGGTGATTGATTTCCACTGGCATTCGATTTAGCACATTGCTTTTGAGCAAAGAGACTTGACACTTGGCTTAAAAGTGTTAAGGCTATGGTTTGATACTGAGAAACAAAAAAAAAGTGAGCTTTTAGCAACCAAATTAAGAATTTCAGCAAGCACCATGAAAACTCAGAGGACCAGACTACACAAGGCTACAAGGATCATTTATAACACAGATGCTAATATTCTTTCTAAGCAAATATATTCTTTATTTTAAAAGTCTATGTATCTGAACAGGTGGATGGCCCAATAAACAGAGGTAAATAAAAACCATAAAATACAATGAATCCCTCCATAGGGATAAATATGGCCAGACCTCTAAGACATAACATTGAGGGGGGCGGAAACTGTTTAGAGCAGTAACCTCCAGGAAAGGGGGGAAAAAAAACCTGAGAAAAGACACTTTGATTAAAGGAAACTTTTAAACTTAACTATGTTAATTAATTATTGCAAGTAGAATTATTAATACATCACCTATATAGATTAAAGTGTTTTAAGAACAAATTTAGTTTTTAATTTATAAATGTTTTCTTGAAAACATTTTCCATCATATGGTTTTCTAAACAAGCGGGGTAAAACAATCACATGGAAAGGGAAAGTTTCTAGTTCTAGATTATACAGAATACGCACATCCACCCTAACCCTTCTACTGAAAACCAGAAATGAGTGTTCCATTTTTCCTCCACTGTGCCCTGGCCTAAGCTCGAGGCAGCCCAAAACAAAGACGAGGACATATATTTTGTGATTTTTCTTCTAGGAGGTACCTATAATGAGAAAATCATGGAGACAGAAAGTAGAATAGAGGTTACAAGGGTTAGGAAGAGGAAAGAATGGGAAGTTATTGTTTAAAGTTTAGAGTTTCCATTGGGGATGATGAAAAAGTTTTGGAAATAGATAGTGGAGATATTTGCACAACAATGTCAAAGTACTTAATGACACTAAATTGTACATCTAAAAATGGCCAAAATGATAAACCTTATGCATATTTTACAACAATGAAAAAAACAGAACTGAAAGAAATAGAGAAATTCACAGTTATAGTTGTAGACTTTAACACTCTCTTAGTAATAGAATAAGTAGAGAGAAAATGGATGCAGAATGGATAAAAAAGAACTGGACAATCAGTCATCTGAATGTAACTGGTATGTATAGAACACTATACCTAACTGGAAAAAATATGTTCTTTCCAGGTACACATGAAACATTCAACAGAATACACTGCATCTTACATTTTAAACAAACTCTAAGAAATTTAAAACAATTAAAATTATACAAAGAATGTTATTTGACAATAATGAAGTTAAACTACAAATCAATAGCAAGATAACAGAAAAATCTCCAAACACTTGTAAATTAGTACACTTCTGAATAATTTGTGAGTCAAAGATCGCAAAGGATATTAGTAAACATTTTGGACTGAACAAACATAAAAGTATAGCACATAAACATTTATGGGATAGAGTTAAGAAATGCTTAGAAGGAGAGTTAGAGCATTAAGTGCTTGAACTAGAAACAAGTTTCAAACCAATAGTCTATATTGCCACATTAAGATAGTAGGGAAAAGAAGCAAAGAAACAGAAAGAGGAAGTATTTTTTTTAAAAAAAAAAGCAGAAACCAATGAAATGGAAAACCAAAAGAAAATAATAAATGAAACCAAGAACTAGTTCTTTGAAACAATCATAAATTTGGTAAACCTCAAGCAAGACAAAAAAAAAAAAAGGAAAGACTCAAGTATAAAAGGGGGGAGAGGAGGTGAAAGGGTGTGGAAGGGGACACCAGAGTGTGAGGGGGGTCGGAAGAGAGATGGGAGAAGAGTTGGGAAGTGGTGGGAGGAGAGATGGGAGAGAGGCAGGTGAGAAGTGAGAGGGACTCCACAGACTTTACTGGGAGGAGGAGAGAATGTTTTGATAAGTCCACACACATAAATTCGACAACTTAGATACATGAACCAATTCCCGGGAAAAAAATGTAAAACTTGAACTAAATGTCACAGCTTATAGATAAATCAGCTCAAAAAGGATTGTAGACTTAATGTTTACATAAAACATAAAATATAAAGTTTTACCAAAAAAAATGGAGAAAATCTTTGTGACCTAGAGTACACATGATACTAAAAGTACAGTCCATAAAATAAAAGTTCTATTAATTAAATAATATTAAAGTTTTGAACTGAAGACATTGTTAAGAGATAGAAAAGGCAACTTATGCACCAGGACAAAATATTGGCTTGTACAAACAACTTGTGTTCATACTATACAAAAAAAAAAAAAAGAAAGAAATCCTATCTCTATATTAAGAAAACAACCAAATTTAAAAACAGACAGAAACTTACATGTACCTTCACCAAAGGGGATATAAAGATGACAAATAAGCCTTCAGAAAAGATGTTCAACATTATTAACCTTGAGCAAAATGAGAATTAGAGCCACAGTAAGATTCACACCAATTAAAATAGCTAAAATGAGTGCCCATAGCAAAAGCTAAAAGGATGGGAAACAACTGAGACTCTCCTACATCGCTGGTGGTAATGCAAAATCTCACAGCCACTATAAGGAATAATGTAGTGGTTTCCTAATAAGTTAAACCTACATTTTACCATATGACCCAGTAATCCCACTCCTAGGTATTTGCCTTGTAGTAATCAAAATTTATATTCACAAAGAGGCCCTGTGTGCCTCAGTTGGTTAATGGACTGACTCTTGCTTTTGGCTCATGTCATGAACTCAGGGTTGTGAGATACAGCCACCTGTATGGCTTACACTCAGCACCGAGTCTGCTTGAGATTTTCTCTCTCCCTCTGCTTCTTCCCCTCCCCCGCACACACTCTCTCTCTCTCCCTCTAATATAAAATAAATAAATACAATCTTTAAGAAATTATACTCACATAAATACCTTCAGATAAATGTTTTTAGCTGTTCTTTTCATAATTGCCCAAAACTGAAAACAATCCAAATGTCCTTCAGTGGAGGAATGGATGAAAAGAAGGTCTAAATACAATGAAATAACACTGCAGCAATGAAAAGGAATGAACTATGAATATACACAACAACCTGGATGAATCTTAAAGCCATTATGCTGTGTGAAAGAAGCCAGTCTCAACAGTTACATACTGTAACTGTACTGTATACTGTAACATGTATTCTCAAAAACACAAAACCATAATGACAGAGTACAGATAAATTGTTACCAATGATTAGTGGTCTAGGAAGGAAATGATGACAAAGGGGCAGCATGAGGGACTCTTCTAGTGATAGAATTAGTGTATATATTCCTTGTGGTAGTGGCTACATGAATCTATATGTGTTAAAATCGGTAGAACTGCACATAAAACAAAAAGTCCTAAAAACTTGATAGCAGCTTTCAATCAAACCTTTCTATATTTTTAAACTATTTTTGCCAATAGGTAATTGAGTTCCTACTAGAAATCTCTGTATCCTTGAAATACTATTTTCTGGTTGGCCCTTATAATGTGCTGTACTCTGGAATTCCAGAAATGTATTTTTGTTAACCAAATATTTCCCCCTTACTTTTGAGATTTCTTGGGCATATTTATGAAACTGAAATGTTCCTATTGCTTGTAATATTTAATAGTCAATAATTGTTTATTAATTAAATAAAAATTATTATATGCAGAAATGTCATAATTTGCATTTTGTGACTTTCTATGGTTCAAAAATCTGTACTATTCATCAACAGAAATAATTCCTTTGCAGTGTTCTTGAAAGCATTGCTCATTTTCCCTCCTATCTCCCATACATGTGACCTTTAAGTTTAAAAGAAATCTAATGTCTTTACCCTTTATGGAACATCAAAATACCCTTTACAAAGGGCTCAACTTGAACAGAGCTGTACTTTTTAGAAAATCATATTTTCTGTAAACCTGTTCCAATTAATGATTTCTCACTGGTTTCATAACTTTTGACTAAAACAAAAGCAAAAACAGAACACCTTTAGCCACATCAAAAGGAACCCCAGAAAGATTAAGTCTTAATACATCATGAACCAAAAATAGATTGGGAAATGGTGAGTTGCTCCAAGAACAGAAGTGTGCTATGGTGTAGAATTATTTCAGTGCACCAATCATCAAGATTCTGTTTCATACCAAACGTGCTTTTCTATTTCAAAATTTATTTAAACATATTCTAATGCACAATTTGTTTGTCTTTCATTAGAACAGCTTCCCACCCACTTCTGGTAATCATATCACTGTTATTACATTCTATTAAGATAAAAATTTGTAAATATCGTGCTTTTCTTTCTTATTCAACCTTTTAAAATCCTATTTGTGTCTTCTTTGGAAATGACTTATTTACTGCATTGTTTTAGGCCCTTTTCTCTGTGATATTACATTACTGAAATAGACTTTCACTGGGCTACCTTGATTCAAAATTCCATCCAGTATGCCAAAAAAATTATACAACTCCTATGTCCTGAATGTCCCTTCTCTGACCCCAAACTGATTCCCTTGCTTTACTGATTTAAATCCTAAATACTCACTTTGAGGAGGTTTCATATTAACCCCCATCTTTTCTTTTGGTTCATTGTTATTGCTGGGTTTTAGACTTCATCCTCTGATCTGTCAAGAAATGCTAATCATTTTTTAAGTATGTATCATATTCAGTCTCGTCTCACTGCCATTATTCACTATAACCCATTGATTAGACAGCTGAATCTTTTTTAAAAAATATTTTATTTATTTACTGGACAGACAGAGATCACAATTAAGCAGAGAGGCAGGCAGGGGAGCGGGGGTGTGGGGGAAGGAGGCTTCCCAATGAGCAGAAAGCCTGATGCAGGGCTCGATCCCAGGACCCTGAGATCATGACCTGAGCCAAAGGCAGAGGTTTAACCCACTAAGCCACCCAGATAAGCCACCCAGGCACCCCCAGCTGCATCTTCTTCTTCTTCTTCTTTTTTTTTTTTTTAGTGAATTTGTCTATTTTCAGCGTAACAGTGCTCATTGTTTTTGCACCACACCCAGTGCTCCATGCAGTACGTGCCCTCCCTATTACCCACCACCTGGTTCCTCAACCTCTCACCCCCCTGCCCCTTCAAAACCCTCTGGTTGTTTTTCAGAGTCCATAGTCTCTCATTGTTCATCTCCCCTTCCAGTTTCCCTCAACTCCCTCTCCTCTCCATTTCCCCATGTCCTCCATGTTCTTTGTTATGCTCCACAAATAAGTGAGACCATATGATACTTGACTCTCTCTGCTTGACTTATTTCGCTCAGCATAATCACTTCCAGTCCCGTCCATGTTGCTACAAAAGTTGGGTATTCATCCTTTCTGATGGAGGCATAATACTCCCTTGTGTATATGGACCACATCTTCCTTATCCATTCATCCGTTGAAGGGCATCTTGGTTCTTTCCACAGTTTGGCAAGCGTGGCCATTGCTGCTATAAACATTGGGGTACAGATGGCTCTTCTTTTCACTACATCTGTGTCTTTGGGGTAAATACCCAGCAGTGCAATTGCAGGGTCATAGGGAAGCTCTATTCTTAATTTCTTCAGGAATCTCCACACTGTTCTCCAAAGTGGCTACACCAACTTGCATTCCCACCAACAGTGTAAGAGGGTTCCCCTTTCTCCACATCCTCTCCAACACACGTTATTTCCTGTCTTGCTAATTTTGGCCATTCTAACTGGTGTCAGGTGATATCTCAATGTCTTCTTGAAGGACTGGGTCAAGTTGCTCCTCCGATAAGCTTTGTATGACCATGATAAAATTGCTTGAAACTTTGAGAGCTCTGAAAGTAATTTATAGATTAAAACACCCAACTGGGGGCACCTGGGTGGCTCAGTAGGTTAAGCCTCTGCCTTCAGCTCAGGTCCTGATCCAGAGTCCTGGGATAGAGCCCCACATTGGGCTCTCTGCTCAGCAGGGGGCCTGCTTCCTCCTCTCCCTCTGCCTGCCTCTCTGCCTACTTGTGATCTCTGTCAAATAAATAAATAAAATCTTTTAAAAAATAAATAAAATAAATAAAACACATAATTGTGCTCTAATTATCCTTATGTTCTCATTTAACTATTGGCTTTTGTTGGCATTAAATTTGTAAGTACTTAAGGACAGGGTTAGTTCTTAATGAGATGCAAGATAAACAACCAAAGAAAACAATAATGTTCCTATATAACCACAATAACCAAACATAAAATGTAATAAGAAAGAATCCCACTTATAATACAAAAACAATTATATATATATATATATGTATATATATATATATATGTTCATAGGAATGTATTTTTTTAAAAAATGCAATTCCATTATAAAGAAACCTTTATTGAAGAACAGAACAGAAAACCACAAAAAATAAAGACATACCATTGTTACTCTAAGAGTTCCAATACTTTAAAAAAGTCAATATTTGCCAAATCAATCAATCTAAATTAGAGCCTCCAAAAAATGCATATTTTGACAAGCTGTTTCTAGCTCCTTAAGGAAATCAAGTGGAAAGAACTACCTAAACACTCATAGGGGAAAAAATTGTAACATAGATTAACTTGCTGTAGCAGACAACCAAACATATTTTAATTATTCAATAATTAAAACTGTGTTGTCTTGGAATAGCAATAGCAAAATAATAAAAGTGATTCAAGAAGCAGAATTAGGCATAATATTGTTAAAACATAATAAAGTAGCATTTCAAATGGATAAAGAAAAGAAGGCTGACTAACAGGGCCGCCTGGGTGGTTCAGTCCATAAAGCATCTACCTTTGGCTCAGGTAATGATCCCGGTGTCCTGGAATTGAGCCCCATGTCATGCTCTCTGTTCAGAGGGGAGTATGCTTCTCCCTCTCCCTCTGCCTGCCACTCTGCCTTGCTTGTGTTTTCTCTCTGTCAAACTAATTAATTAATTAATAATTTATGAATAAATAAATTTATAAATAATTATATATTATTTTATATATTATATATAAATAAATTTATAAATAAATATATATGTAGCAATCTTATCTCATGTTTTCTAAAAACATAAATAACAGACTAAAATCTAAACATTAATAACCAAAACTAACATTCTACTTTCTGAAATTGTGATAATGGCAAAACAATTTGAAAAGGACTGCATGTTTATCACTGTAGAAGTAGTTAAAATTAAGTATATTGTAACACATTCAGCCACAAAAGAGTAAGGTACATTTATTTGTACTGACATTTAAAGTTTCCAAGACACTAAAAAGAATAAGGTAGACTTATTTGTCCTGACATTTAAAGTTTTGGAGACACACTGCTGCATGGAAAAAGTGAGTGAAATAAGCAGACATAAATCTTGATCTTACTTATGTTTTTATTAATGAGAGATACAGATATATATATAAGTTCATAGTGAAGGAGCTGGGATGCTAAGTACTAAGCAATAAATGCTGGTTGCCCAGGAGGGGAAGTAGAGGGGGGTGTATAGATAAGAGATGGAAAAGTAAAGTAGACCTTCATATTTCACTAAGTGCTTCTGTATAGTTTAAAACAAGGACTTCTGTGATTAAATAAATAAATACATTTAACTAATTCATACCAAAGAAAATATAGGAAAAGTGCCATTGCTCATTAATAGAAATGGCATCCAGAAAAAATATACAAACTTTTAAAAGGAAAACATGTACAGATTTGATCACATAAAAATGTAAAACCTCTTTAGGTCAAAATAATCCACAAACAAAATAAAACACAAGTCAAATCTGAAAGAAGTATTTTAAAATCTATTAACAGATGAAGGATAAATAGTCATCACATACGAAGAACTATTATAAATGAGAAAAAGACCAACAACCCAACAGAAAAATGGATGTATGATATAAAAGGACATTTCACAAGATTACAAAATTACATATGAAACATATTAAAAGATGCTCAACCTTTTCAGTTATAAAAGAAATTAATATTAAAACAGCAAGTTTGTCCATCAGATATATAAAATTTTTTAAAAATATTGATAATATTCAAAGTTTGTGAGTGTTGAGATTGACAGTCACTTTCAAGTCCTCTTCTTGTGAATATAAATTGAACCTCTTGGGACCACCATTTGCAATATTTCATTTTATTTTTTTAAAGATTTTATTTATTTATTTAACAGAGAGAGAGAGAGATCACAAGTAGGCAGAGAGGCGGCAGAGAGAGAGGGTGAAGAAGACTCCCCACCAAGCAGAGAGCCCAACACAGGGCTCGATCTCAGGACCTCAAGATCATGACCTGAGCTGAAGGCAGAGGCCCAACCCACTGAGCCACCCAGGCACCCCTATTTTCCTTTTTAATTATGCAAAAAATAAATGTCTAACATCTCTAGTAACATGAAAGCATATGGAAAAAAATGTATATTATATATACTTTTTTTTCCCATTTTATTTATTTTTTCAGCGTAACAGTATTCATTGTTTTTGCACAACACCCAGTGCTCCATGCAAAACGTGCCCTCCCCATTACCCACCACCTGTTCCCCCAACCTCCCACCCCTGACCCTTCAAAACATATATACTTTTTAACTTCTTTCTCCCCTCTCATTCCAGAGCTCCAGAAGCTACCTCTATTTTCGGTCGGGTATACATCTTCCGAAAATCCTTACTATGTGTATTAGTTTCCTAGAGTTGCCATAACAAATACCACAGACAGGGGAATTAAACAACAATTTATTGCCTTATAGTTATAGAGGCTAGATGTCCAAGATCAAACAGTTGGCAGGGCCAGTTTCTCTGGAAGCCTTACTCCTTGGCTTGCCACTTTCTTGCTGTGTCCTCATATAATCTTTTCTCCCCCGGGTCTCTTTGTGTGTCCAAATTTCCTCTTCTTATAAGAACACAAGTCAGATTGGATTAGGGCCCACGCTAACAGACGCATTTTACCTTAATTGCCTTTTAAAAGGCTCTATCTCCAAACAAAGTCACATTCTGATGTATGGCGGTTAAGATTTCCACATTTGAATTTTTTTTTTTTTTTTTGGTAGGGGGAAGCAATTCAGGCCTATGTATGGATGCAGTATCTATTTCTAGCTTAGGAAGTAATACAGTACATATATTTTCTTGTGATTTTTCACTTAATAATATAACAAGATCATTCCATGTTGATAGTTGTTCTCTTCATAGACTACAAAGTTCCTGGTATAGGTAATCCATAACATTTAACTATCACATTGTCAGTGGATATTTAGCTTGCTCCCAGTTAGTTGCTATCATATACACTTCAGTTATTGGATATCCTTGTAAAGGCATCTTTTTATTTTCATATGTGATTATTTCTTTAGGGATAGATTGATAGGATTGGAAATTATGGGTCAAAGTGTAGACCAATTATATGTTTTAAAATATTTGGGGCACCTAGGTGGCTTAAAATCTTAAAATGTTAAAAAAAAAGAAAAAGGGAAGAATACCACTTTGATAGGTAGGGGAACATTCATAGATGGTACACAAAGCGATGCTTTAATACATCACACAATTTTTTAAACAGTAGAATGTAGACAATATGTTTTGTGATCATTTATGCAGGAATCTCATAGACTTTATATATGGAGTACATATTTTTGAAAAGACTTAAAATATCACTTCTATTTTCAGAGGGTACATTTTCAAAAAAAAAAAAAAAGAAAGAAAGAAAAAAAGAAAACTCACCAGCAAGTCTAATTTTAAGTCCAAGAACCCTGGGAGCCCTAGGAGAAGAAGACTTGTCTCCATTTCCTCTGTTCTATTTCCCTTGGTGCAATAAGTCAACACCACATTTTGCAAAATCTAAGTTATTCAGAATTAAATAAATATCACACCTATGAAACCAGAAATATTTGCACCCATAAAAGACAGCAGAATCCACAATAAAGCTCCCCTGGCTTCATCAGACACAAATATTTCTATTATTACTGGGACACAGATTTCTGATACTTCATCTTACTAGACAGCTGGCTCTAAGAACTTGCTTTATGCCTAGATGGCTAAGGGTCAAATTCAAGAAAAGAAGCAGAGGGATAAAAAAGTTGCCATTTCTCCCAATTCTACAACAGCTAGAAATTTTAAGTTGTTGGCTGGAAGGATAAAAATTCTACTCATCATAATCTCAAAATCCCTCAAAATCAAATTTTAACCAGAGTGCCACCTTACATTCAATGGCCATCTCTATCCCCATCCCCAATGATTAGAGTTTTAGATCCAGTAGATGTCATATATTCATTAAACTGAATCTTGTTATGTCATTTTTGTCAATATAAAATTCTGATCTCTTTAGGCTGATTGCTTCATATCACTTTAACATTCAAAATCATAAAACAAATGAAACACCAAAAAGTATGGAAAAGAATGTGAACTATTTAAAATCTTCTTTTAGTATAAAATCAACTTCTATGTTTTTAACAGTACCCTTTAGAGGTGATGGCTTTCTTCTATTTCTACCATGACTTCATGGGAAAAGAATTAAGATAATATTTGACTTTTTAAGCACTGAAAACATTTTAAGAGTTTGATATATACCAGACATTGTAAAAGCAAATGGAAAGGGATCTGGCTGATAATGGAGTAAGGTTGTCAACAATTAGAAAGCTACCTGCAAAGTGGTAACTCAAGTAGCAGCAGTATTACAAAGGTGTGACTAGTGTAAGAACAGGTGCTTTATTCTTCTTGGAAAATAAAGGTCTGTGGGGGAGGTGCAGAGAGGCCTTCTCGGAAAATGCTAGCTTTGAGCTTTGGTCTGTAGGAGGTAATTCTGCGAGTACCTTGAGTATAGCTTTCCAAGCAGAGGGAGCAGCTCCCAAAAAGGCAGAGGTATGAGCACGATAGGTTTGGTGTTCCCAAGCAGCGCTGGAAGGTGGTGTCCACCCAGCCTGGGGGAGAATACTGACCCCACTTGCTTGGGAAAAGATGGTGAACATGATTCCAATGCAGTTCTTTCTCTCACCACAAACCAACAAATTCCTCCAAAAAGGAAAATTTCATCAAAAGCTTCTGCACAGCAAAGGAAACAGTCAACAAAACAAAGAGGAAACCCACGGAATGGGAGAAGATATTTGCAAATGACAGTATAGATAAAAGGTTGATATCCAGGATCTATAAAGAACTTCTCAAACTCAATACACACACAAAAAATAAATAATCATGTCAAAAAATGGGCAGAAGGCATGAACAGACACTTCTCCAATGAAGACATACAAATGGCTATCAGACACATGAAAAAATATTCATCATCACTAGCCATCAGGGAGATTCAAATTAAAACCACATTTAGATACCACCTTATACCAGTTAGAATGGCCAAAATTAGCAAGACAGGAAACAACGTGTGTTGGAGAGAATGTGGAGAAAGGGGAACCCTCTTACACTGTTGGTGGGAATGCAAATTGGTGTAGCCATTTTGGAGAACAGTGTGGAGATTCCTTAAAAATTTAAAAATAGAGCTTCCTTATGACCCTGCAATTGCACTACTGGGTATTTACCCCAAAGATACAGATGTAGTGAAAAGAAGGGCCATCTGTACCCCAATGTTCATAGCAGCAATGGCCACGGTCGCCAAACTGTGGAAAGAACCAAGATGCCCTTCAACGGGAGAATGGATAAGGAAGATGTGGTCCATATACACGATGGAGTATTATGCCTCCATCAGAAAGGATGAATACCCAACTTTTGTATCAACATGGATGGGACTGGAAGAGATTATGCTGAGTAAAATAAGTCAAGCAGAGAGAGTCAATTATCATATGATTTCACTTATTTGTGGAGCATAACAAATAACATGGAGGACATAGGAGATGGAGAGGAGAAGGAGTTGAGGGAAATTGGAAGGGGAGATGAACCATGAGAGACTATGGACTCTGAAAAACAATCTGAGGGTTTTAAAGGGATGGGGGGTGGAAGGTTGGGGGAGCCAGGTGGTTGGTATTATGGAGCACATGTATTACATGGAGCACTGTGTGTGGTGAATAAACAATGAATTCTGTTATGCTGAAAAGAAAAAAAAATCCATGGGAGCCTAGTGTTGTTTCCTTCTCAGTGCCCCTGGGCCATGGGAGGGGACTATGGGAACCCACTAACTCCTTCCATTCTGACCCCAAGGTCTCCCCAACACCCTCCAGGACAGGTTCCATTGAACAAGCTGAGCTTTTAAGAACATGACCCAAGCATTGCACAACCTCAAAATGACCTCAAGGCACTTTGGGACCAGTGCCCCAGGCTCCTAGATTAGGGCCACCAAAAGTGCAGCCCCTTATCAGGACCCAGGAAAGAAGGTGTCAGCCAGCTGGTGGGCAGGTGTTGTGGGACGCCCGAGATCCCTAAAGATTCTCTTGATCTTTGACAAAGGAGTGGTTTTATGTATTGTAATATGTGTACATTTCCAAATTGTTCACAACCTCAAAGATAACTTAACAATTCTTCACTTTATGCTAATTAGATGATTTCTGTGAATATCTAATTGTTTCTCACTAAAGGGCGGGAACCCTTGCCCTTCTGCGCTTCAGGTGCTGATTAATAAGGAGTTAGTCACTTTATTTGGCAAACACCGCACTCTTACTTGCATGCCATGATAGGTTAAATCCTGTCAAAGGAAAAAGGACTGAGGGCAGATGAAAAGAGAGCCTGCATGATGGAAATATTTTTTGAGATTAAAAAGTACTTCAATTAAAGACATGAAAAAGATTTTTCCCCCAAAGAAAGGCATTACTGCTCTGTCAGTAAAAGAAGTCCTTCCAAGCTTAGTCGATGTTGGTGTGGTTGGCTGAAGGAGGACTGGAACCTCTGATTTTTGGGCTTTTCCAAGTAAAATTCTTCATGTGAGGAAAGGTAGGTAGGTGGTTCTGGAATCTCAGGTACACGAGATAAGCCAAAAGCACGCAGACCTACCAAAAAGCCGAAACTAAGATTAGTTGACATGAACCAACCATACTAGCCAAAGAGTTTTTTCAACTTTGAGATGAAAGGGAACAGCTAAAGGCAGAAGTAGAAAAATACAAAGAATGTGATCTGGAAGTTATAGAGGAAATAGGCCAAGCAAATAAAGTAACCAAAGAAGCTGCTGACAGATGGTATGATAATGTATTTGCAATAAAATCTTGGGCCAAAAGAGAATTTGAAGAAAATTAAGCCGATTTTAAAAAAATTTTGGAATTCCAGAAGACTCTAAATAGACTGAAATGTTCAATATTGGTTAAGGGCCTACGTGCTAGTGAGTATGTACATTTTTATATTATCCAGTTAAGTGTACTGAATGGTTATTTACTTAAAAATGCTTATCATTTTATTAATTTTAAATAAAATACAAAGTATATAAAAAGAAGAGTCTCTCCTTGCCTCCTGCTTCATAGCACTCTCTTTTATTATTTCTTTCATATTGTTCTGGCTTTGGTGTCTCACTTTACCTGTGTGGTCATACTCTCTACCAACACACCTCTTTTCCAGGTAGTTTCTTCTTTGAGGAGGACTGCTTTTGTACTAAAAACATGGCACACTCTGAGATGGCCTGGGGAGACTTCTCTACACTGGTTAAGGCTCCTTCCCTGGGCTCCTTACATTTCTTAAAATACATTTTATTCTTAAGTAATTTCTACAACCAACATGGGGCTCCAACCCACAACCCCAAGATCAAGAGTTGCATGCTCTACTGGCTGGCCAGAGAGATGACCCTTTCAGCTGCTCATCTAACAGGACTCCAGCCCCAAGTGGATTGGACATTGGATGGTATATGCCATGCAAATGTATTTGGACTTGAGCATAGAGGCCACTGAGATCCAACTAGCCTGAAACAGACACATCCCTCCAGTACCTAGATGAAGAATAGATCAAAAGGGGTCAAAGGCAGAGGTTCAATGACAAGCTTATCTTCAAATTAGTTGTTATATGAAATAACAACTGAAATTAATCTAAGGTAATAAGAATAGATTTATGAGATATTTGGATTGTAAACAGCAATCTTTTTTCCTGACCAGGTATAGTCAAAGTGCAGAGAGAGAAAGAAGTTGAAGATCTCCTCCAGGTGATCACCTGCACCCCAGCTTTGTGGGATGCCTCAGTTGAGATATGGAACACAGGAAAAAACAGTTCAGAAGAAATATGCACTTAATTTTACGCCAGGCACATGTGAGATATCTTTAAAATTTTGTCAAAATCATATAAGAGTAGAAATAAGAAACAGATTGTTTTAAATTTGAGCAATATTCTTGGGCAGTTATGTACTACTATAGCACTGTGCTTTTAAACACTGTATTATTTGCAGTAAATGGGGGGGCTTTTTAGATTTATTTATTTATTTTAGAGAGAGCATGCCTGAGAACGAGACTGAATGAGGGGAGGGTCAGAGGGAGATGGAGAGAATCTTAAGCAGACTCTCTACTGAGTGAGGACCCTGACATGTGGGGTTTGTTCTCACTTGATATCATGTCCTGTGCCAAAATTAAGAGTCAGACACTTAACCAACTGAGCCATTCAGGCGACCCAGTAAAGTTTGTTTTTAAATTTTAACAAGATGGGTATGAGTAGTAATATTAAATGTTAATATAATACCTGCTGTTGATTAAAGTAATTAATTGATGTCTGCCATTTCAAAAATTATTAGTAATTTATTTTTATTTTTTTGAAGATTTTATTTATTTATTTGACAGAGAGAGAGAGAGAGAGTACAAGCAGGTGGAGTGACAGGGAGAGGGAGAAGCAGGTTCCTGCTGAGCAGAGTGCCTGATGTAGGGCTTGATCCTAGGACCCTGAGATTATGACCTGAGCTGAAGGCAGCTGCTTAATCGACTGAGCCACACAGGCATCCCTGTTTTTTAAATCTAAAGCTATTATCGGAGCACCTGGATGGCTCAGTCGTTTATACGTCTGCCTTTGGCTCAGGTCATGTTCCTAGAATCCCTGGATTGAGCTCTGCCTCAGACTCCCTGCTCAGCGAGGAGTTTGTGTCTCCCTCTGACCTGCCCCTTTCTTGTGCTCTCTCTCTCTCTCTCAAATAAATAAATAAATAAAAACTGGCTAAAATTTTTCTGCATGGATATGGAAAAAAATATTTTTGAAAGAAGATACAGGTGGGTAAATGATTTAAAAGCACACATAACTACAATATGTGAAGAACTGACTAAGTATACTACCATGCACTTTACAAACAATTACAAAATTTATTCCTCAAAACAACATATGAGAGTTCTTGTCTTTATTTTATGAATCAATAAACTTTATCCCAAAGTAGCACCATCCCTATCCCAAATTATACTAGCAGGATTCTCAGAAGGTTTATATGACCCCAAGTTTCATTCATGCATCCACTGAACAAACACTTCAGTGTCTGCTGGGTGATAAGGACTGCTCTAGACACGGGTACGGAACAGTGGGAAAAAAAAAAAAAAGTAAAAAATCTCTACCCCAGTGAAACTTGCATTCTAGTGGGAGAACAGGTAATAAACACAAAAATAAGTAAAATAATATGCTATTAAAAGATAAATACTTGGGAGAAAAAATAAACCAAGGAAGAGGCATAGCCTGTGACACAGGTCAGAAAGGCTGAGGCTTTAAAGAGGAGAGCCTTGGAAGGCTTCATCATGAAGGTGACATCTGAACAAAGGCTTAGAAGCACTGAGTGAGAGTAATTTTCTTGAGGATATATGGAGGAAGAGCAATGCAGGTAGCAGAATGGGGATGATGCCATGACACTTAGGTGAAACATGTCCAGTGGTCAAGAGCATCAAGGTGACCAAAATAAGGAAAGTAGCAGGAGTGAAACCAAAGAAGCTTCTACTCTGAGATTAGATGATGTTGGAGGGTTTGAGCAGAAAGACAACATGCCCTGAATTCAGCTGTAAAGTGACACTCTGGTTGACAATAGACTGGTGGTAGGAGTAGGGGGAAGAGAGCAAGCAGACAGAAGAGTTAATTGTCCATTAAAATAGTCTAAGTAAGATGATGGTGGTGGCTTAGACCAGGGCATAGCAGTGGAGGAGTGAGAAGTAGTCAGATTCTGGATATTTTGAAGGTAGAGCCAAGAGAATTTCCTGATGATTGAATTCAAAGTGTGAGAGGGAAAAAAAATCAAGGGTAACTTGAAATGTGGGGCCAAGCCAAATGGAAGATCAAGTTGCCAGATGCAGGAGTTTTTGGAGAATCAATATTGTGGTTTGGGCATATTTTGAAGATTTCATATAAAACACCAGATATATGATCAGAGTTTATAGGACAGGTCTGAGCTGAAGATAAAGATTTGGGAGTAGACCTTATACTGTTGGTATCTAATACCTTGAGCCTAGGTGTGATATAGAAGAGGTTCAAAGAGAAATGAGGAGAGTCAGCAGGGGAGATGCAAGAGAGAAGAACATGAGATCCTGGAGGAAACCCAAGTGAAGAAAAATCTTCAAGGATCAGAGGTAACCAGTTACATCCAAGTCTGCATGGGGACAGGGAAAGGACATTGGTTTCACATACTGCAGTTATTGGGGCCTGCGAATAAAACAGTCTCTGAGCAGTGGTGGAACAAAGCATTTTCAAGTGGTTTAAGACACAATGGCAGAAAAGAGGTTGGAATAAACATGGATGCAAAAATCCTCAACAAAACATTAGCAAATCAAATCCAACAATGTATTAAAAGAATTGTACACGATTACTAAGTGGGATTTATCCCAGGTGTGCAAGACTGGTAGAAGGAGTAGGGGGAAGGAAGGGGAAGGAAAATCAATGTAATAGATCACATCAACAGGCTGAATATGAAAAAAAAAATCACATTAATGTCAATAGATGCAGAAAAAGCACTTACAGAAATCCTCCACCCATTCATGATAAAAGTTCTTAGTAAACTATGAACAGAGGGGGGATCTTCTTCACCTTGATAAGGAATACCTATGAAAAACCTACAGCTAACATCATACTTAATGGTGAGAAATTCATTATTTTCTCACCCAGATCAGGAATAAGGAAAGGATGTCTCCTCTCAACATCCCTTCCAACATCAAACCAGAGGTTCTAGCTAACGTAACAAGACAAGAAAAGGAAATAAACAGTATACAGCTTGAAAGGAAGAAAAGGAATTGGAGACAGTAAGGAGGCAACTATTTCATAGTTTTGGTACAAAAGGTGGTAGCTAGAGGACAAATAGTGTCAAAAGATGTTGATTTGTGTTTTTAAGATGATAGCAGTAAGAGTACTGGGATGGCCCAGTTGGTGGGGCGACTGACCTCGGCTCTGGTCATGATCCCGGAGTCCCAGGACTGAACCCTGCATCAGGCTCCCTGCTCAGTGGAAGTCTTCTTCTCCCTCTGTCCCGCCCCCTGATGATGCTCTCTCTCACTCTCTCTCTCTCACTCTCTAATAAAAAAAATAAAATCTTTAAAAAAATATGGGAGCAATCATTAAGCATGGAAAGAAATGATGCTAAAGAGTGGAGAACTGCTGAAGAAATGCCCCTAACCAAATACTATGCTATCTCTAGCCACCTAGATGCTAAGAACCACCTATGTATGGTGATTTTGTCATCACTGGCTATGTTTTTTAAACATGATCCTCTATAATATCTCTCTTTCTCTTTCTCTCTCTCTGTATCTCTTTCTTACTTTCATGTTTTTTTTTTCTTTTTGGACATTTCTCTAGTATTTTTTTAAATCTAAGACAGAAGTAACTTTTGAAATTATTTCTCCTCTAAGGATACTGATAATAATAATTTTATGAAGGGTATCTTGGTAATCCTATGCAAGTTCTTTTAAAAAATCTTATGCAAAGCCAGAAAAAGTTGTTACAGTTGCTTTTGTATATATGTTGTATAACATATATGATAAAGTTTAATTTTATTGAACTAACAGAACCACTTTCACACTGTATTTAAATCTCTTTCTCCATCAATCCAACCTCCACCACAACCTATATTTCTAACCCATATCTACCTACAATTTTCTCTTTTCTTAATTTTATTTCAAAGAATGTAACATAAGTTACACTGACATGCACTGTTTATTGCAATCCATGTGTGACTACTGCCCAGATTATGCCATAGATAAAGCACATCAATCAATAATATCATCCAGAATCATATTTCTGATAATATATTGGTATAAATCTATATTAGTATAGTAAGATATATACATATAAATTATATATATATATATATATGTTTTTAACTAATGAGAGGAAACCATGGAGACATAGATAAAAATCACATAATCTTGTAAAAAATTTATTTTTATCTTTTTAAAAACTCCCTCCAATTAAATCTTCACCAAATCTAGTAAAGAGCACAAAATTGATTGACTGAGGGTCTACCTCCCAACCCTAACAGATACAATTAGCACTGTTTTAAAATAGATGAGGATGAATGAGGAAAAGCAGTAGCCCTGGATAATCTCAAACTGAATAATTAATAACCATTGAAGAGCAACTGTGATTCAGGAAAAAGCTAATAATCAGGTCCCAAGGTCTGCATTTATTTTTTTCAATTTATAACGTTCTTATTTTTTAATAATAGCTTCACCTTGTTTTTTTTTTTTTTTAGTCACCAAATACTACTTCATTAGTTCTTGATGTAGTATTCCGTGATTCATCATTTGTGTATAATACCCAGTGCTCATTGTAATATGTGCCCTCCTTAATATCCATCACCAGGGTTACCTCTCCCCCCACCCCCTCCCCTCTGAAACCCTCAGTTTGTTTCCCAGAGCCCATTGTCTCTCATGGTTCGTCTCCCTCTCTGATCACCCCCCCCTTATTTTTCCTTTCCTTCTCCTAATGTCCTCCATGCTATTCCTTATGTTCCACATATAAGTGAGACCATATGATAATTATCTTTCTCTGCTTGACTTATTTCACTTAATGTATCCCCTCCAGTTCTATCCATGTCTATGCAAATGGTGGATATTCATCCTTTCTGATCACTAAGTAATATTCCATTGTATATACGGACCACATCTTCTTTATCCTTTCATCTATTGAAGGACATCTCAGCTCTTTCCACAGTTTACCTATTGTGGACCTTGATGCTATGAACATTGGGGTGCATATGCCTTTCTTTTCACTACATCTGTATCTTTGGGGTAAATACCCAGCAGTGAAATTGCTGGGTTATAGGGTAGCTCCATTTCTAACTTTTTGAGGAACCTCACTGTTTTCCAAAGTGGCTGTACCAACTTGCATTTCCATAAACAGTGTAAGAGGGTTCCCCTTTATCCACATCCTCTCCAACATTTGTTGTTTCCTGCCTTGTTAATTTTTCCATTCTAACTGGTGTAAGGTGGTATCTAAATGTGGTTTTAATTTGTATTTCCCTGATGGCTAATGATGTTGAACATTTTTTCATGTGTCTGTTAGATATGTCTTTTTTGAAGAATTGTCTGTTCATGTCTTCTGCCCATTTTTTGACTAGATTATTTGGGTTTTGGGTGTTGAATTTGAGAAGTTCTTTATAGATCTTGGATACTAGCCCCTTATCCGTAATATCATTTCCAAATATCTTCTCCCATTCCACGGATTGCCTCTTAGTTTTTGTTGACTGTTTCCTTTGCTGTGCAAAAGATTTTTATCTTGATGAAATCCCAAAGGTTCATTTTTGCATTTGTTTCCCTTGCCTTTAGAGACATGTCTTGAAAGAAGTTGCTGTGGCCAGTATCAAAGTGGTTACTGCTTATGTTCTCCTCTAGGATTTTGATGGATTCCTGCCTCACATTGAGGTCTTTCCTCCATTTAGAGTTTATCTTTGTGTATGATGTAAGAGAATGGCCCAGTTCCATTCTTCTGTATATAGTTGTGCAATTTTCCTAGCACCATTTATTGAAGAGACAATCTCTCCAAGGCCTGCATTTCTTTGTTGACTTTGCCACTGGCTAGCTGTCTGAACATTGACAGGCTACTAGACTTTCTAGGCCTCCATTTCTTCATGTATAAAATGAGGGAGTAAAAACAGAACTTCTAGTTCTAAAACTCCATTATCATATACCAGGATTATTGCCATTCAGAGCAATCTTTGAGGTTACACATGAGTGAACTCCATTTTTGTGTATATATTTTAAACTCAGGGAAACATTTTTATATTCCAACTTGACACTATTGACAGCTTTATTTCCCAGTACTGTATTCTCTATGTAAATGGACTGACTCATGGATGTATTGGACTGATGTGACACTGTTGAATTCCTATGTGCAGGGAATGCTCAGATATTTACACCTTTTTTTTCCTCCCCAGAATCAGTAAGTTCAGAAGATTTAGTAATAACAAGGGGCAATTTCACAGAACAGTCATAAGAATGGAAATAGTGACATTGTCCCCAAGGGACCTCAAGGGACTATAACATAAATAAAATGTTTAGTTTTCCCTTCCAGCAAAGAGATCTTAAATATAATATCTCAAGTTTTGTTTATTGATATCGCGAACTGGAAAGAAAATCAAATCAAAATGAAACACGAAATTCATTACAGGTGAAGGCAAGGGTTAGATTAAGGTATTTTTGTCTTTCAGAAATAAGTAACAAAATGCAGATGCATGGTTTATAAACACTTTTCTCATGAAATAGAATCGAGAAAAAAATAGATAACAAAAATGCAAATCAGCACTCTAGGACAATAAAGATCTGATGAAAGAACTATATTTGTTTTCAAGTTCTCATTCATTGTCAGAAAAGATTTATTAGCAAAAATAAAAATCCTGCTTCTTTGCCTAGCATTTTAAAAAATACCTTAACAAGACTGAAGGCACTTCACCATGCCCACCCCTTGCCAGGTACTCATAAAGGGTTTAGCTTCATTGTGAACAAAATAGAAAGTGGTGGATGGGTTTCAGTCATGTAGTAGAACATGAACAACAGCAAAAATAACACACATATCCTCTGTTTATAGATAAGTAGTTAAAACTCAAAACACTTTTTAATTTATAATAAACACTATGGACATTACCTTGTTTAATCATTCATTCATTACAATCATGTTTGTATGAATGTTTGCCATGTTCTGGCCCTTTACAAGACACCAGGTGATTGGTAATGAATGAGATAAGCAAAGCCATAATCCCTACAGAGATGACCATTGGCAAATTCTCAAATCAGTTTTCTGAATTTGGCAGAGTATTTTTGTCTGTGGTTTGCAGGGGAAGAAATTGCTAAGCAGCAGAATTTAGACCTAAATTCAGGCCTTCTACTCCAATGCCAAAACAACATACATTTGATTCTACTTGATTTAAAAGGCGGGTCAGAGGCTGAAACAGAGGCTGAAACAGCATGACCAGTGAGAGCCATGATAGATTTGCAGTGTGATTTTAATGACTATGCCTCATCTATAGCAAAGTCTGAGTTGAGGCTCCCAGTACACACAGATGAATAAAAAAGACACAAGGTAAGGTATTTTACTTTAGGGGAAACAGGGGAAGGGTATATGGGAATTCTCTGTACTGTCTTTGCAACTTTTCTGTAAATCTGAAAATATTCCAAAATAAAAAAGTTTAATTTTAAAAAGGGACGTATGATCTGAATAGATAGTTCCAGAGAAGACAAAGATGGGCAACAGGCACTTGAAAAGATATTCAATATTATTAATTATCAAGGAAATGCAAATCAAAACTTCAGTGGGATATTATTTCACATTTGTCAGAATGGCTATTAAAAGGCAAGAAATAGCAAGTGTTCGAGAACTTGTGGAGAAAAGGGAACCCAAATGATTGTTTATGGGAGTGTAAACTGGTACAGCCACTATAGAAAACAGAATGGAAGTCCTCAGAAAATCAAAAACAGAACTGCTGTATGATCCAACTATTCCACTTTTGGATATTTATTTGAAGAAATGAAAACACTAATTTGAAAAGATATGAACACCCTCTGTGTTTATGGTGGCATTATTCACAGTAGCCATAAATGGAAACAACTAAGTGCCCATTGATAGCTGAATGGATAAAGAAGTGATGTATATACATATGTACACAGTGGAATAATACTCAGCCATAAAAAGAAGAAAACCTTGCCATTTGGAACTACATGGATGAATCTTGAGGTATTATGCTAAGTGAAACAGGGAGGACAGAGAAAGACGAATACCATATGATCTCACTTAAACATGGAATCTGAAAACCACAACAAATAAAAGAAAACTGATGGAGATAGCCAACAGATTATCACAAAGGAAGAGAGATGGGAGGTGGGTGATATGGGGGAAGATGGCCAATTGTATGGTGACAGACTGTAAGTAGACTTACTATAGTGATTACTTTGTAGTGTATGTAAATATCAAATTATTCTGTGCACCTGAAACTAATATAACATTATATATCAATTTTACAAAAATTAACTTCTAGTTGCATTAATATTGAAAAATGGGAATTGTAACATGCTGGAAAATAAGTCAGATGAAAATTATAAGCAACCTAAGGTGCCTGGATGGCTCAGTTAGTTAAGCAATTGCCTTCAACTCAGATCATGATCCTGGAGTCTTGGGATTGAGTCCTTCATGGGGCTCCCTGCTCAGCAGGGAGTCTGCTTCTCACTCTAATCTTCCCCCTCTCATGCGCTCTCTCTCAAGTAAATAAAAAAATTATTAGCATCATAAAAACTGTCTACTATAAAAATGTCATGTATTATTAGACTATCCTCAAACTGAAAAGCTATTAATTCTTAAAAAAGTATTTGCTCTACCAAAGAGCAAAATATATGAGGATTGTAGACCATTGATACATAGCTAGGGACATAACAGAGTAAAAATGTGATGTTTCATGTGGATAGAAGCACAATGGTAATTACAGTTGGAACCATTAGTGCAAATTTTAGGACAATGGGATGTTGCAAAAGACGGAGAATTCAGCTTTTTCCCAATTAGAGAGTCTTCAGCTCAATCAGGTTAATCCTAACAAAGCAGGAGTACAAGGTCTGAAACAACAAAGTCAAGTCCAGAGGGGTTGTAAGACAGGGGAGGCACAGAGGGTCTGAGGAATGAGGGCCCCTGAAACTGACCACAGTAAAAAAAAAAAGGACAGTTCAAAAAAAAAAAAAGAAAAAAAAGGACTGTAGGTGCATTTTGGCTCATTCCTAAACACAAGATTGCTACAATTTACTCAGCTAGGCTGCCTCCCTGCTGGGCCCAGCACAGAAATGGGGGCCCGATGCACAACCTCTTCGCTCAGGTGCACAATGACCAAATCTTGAAAGAATGCAGTGTGGTTCCTTGACCCTGTGCTCAGTTCCTTCACCCTCTGCTAAAAGCACAAGCCTAAGTGTAGCCCCTGCTTTGGAGACTCCAGCCCTCTGGATCTAGTTAGCACCAACTTCCCAGACCTCTACCCCACCCTGTCACACTTGCCAGTCCCAGGTGGCTGATTAGCCAAACTGACAAATAGTTATTTCCATTTCTAGTAACCAATTAAAGAAAAAAAAGTCTTTGCATTCACCCAAACTTCACCATTTTTAAACTTACACTCAATTCCTTAACAACATCATTAACAAACATATTTATGAGAGGGGGAAATATTTGGCAGCACAGAGGTGCTTCCTGGTTCCTAAATTCACTCAGCATAGGATTTACCTATTTTAGAGCCAATAAAGCCATGCTGGCTTATGTTATTGTGAATTAAACATATTTGTTTCATTTCACAAAAGACTCAAAATGAATGGGAACTAAATATACCAAATGTATATATTCACTGAAAAAAACATTTTACTTGTAAAAAAGAAAAATCCATAGAGCTTCATCTTCTAAAGTTTATGAGAGTCCCAGGAAGGAATACAGCTCTAAAGACGCCTTGATTTTAGCTCAGCATTAAATCTCTGGTCTACAGAAGGGTGAAATAAATTTGTTTTGCCTTGAACCACCAAATTTGTGGTTTGTCACACATCAATAAAGAACTAATGTAACAAACAATAGCCAACTGTTTATGGTGGAATTTCCTGACACAAAAATAGAGTAATATGATGTGTATTATGACTGAGCTTCTCCGACAACTGGCTGAACAATGCCTATAACTTCTCATCTGAAATTGTACTTATCTAATTCATCAAGTAAAACTGTTTAGCTGTTATCAGTCATTTACATACAAGTAGGAATGAGCACTGACCCTCTTCAGATATAAGATTCTCATAGAACATGAGGAAGAGGGGTGGATAAAATAATGTAACTATTGTGCTTGGGCTGTGTAATAAATTAAGTAGTTGGGGTTCTCTGGAGAAACAAAACCAATAGTATGAAAAAGATTTATTATGAAGAATTAGCTCATTTGATTATGGAGATTGAGAAGTCCTACCTTGTGTCATCTGCAAGACAGAAACCGAGGAAAGCCAATGTTGTAAATATTCCAGTCCAACTGCAATGAAATGAGATGTCCTGGCTCACTTAGCAAGGGGTGAATTTCTTCTTCATCCATTTTTTGTTCTTTAGTCTTTCAAGTGATTGGATGAGACACACCCACATTGCAAATGGCAATCTACTGAGTCCAAGAATTTAAATGCTAATCATATCTGGAAACATTCTCACAGACACATCTAAAAATAATGTTTAATATGGACACCCCATGGCCAGTCAAGTTGACATAGGAAATTAACCACAACTGGAAGAGAGTGGAAGGACCTCTGGAGGAAAAAAAATGCCTTTGTCACAATTTTACCAAGCATTAGTTTTAGTGGCCAGCCTATTGTGACCAAAGAGTGGCAAATGACTTAATGTAACTATTGTCAGAGATCTATATCTATATCTATATCTATAAAACCTTTGGAAAGCATTTGGTAATACTCTTCACTTTTCTTACTGGTTTTTAAGTAAAAAGATAACTCAGATAAAAAGTAGCATGTTTCAAGGGGCATAAAAACCTTATTGAAAAATTGTTTTCCCAATTTTTATGAAGAAATAAATACTTATATTTGTAATATCAGGGGAACATCATAAGCCTTAGCAAATTATTTAATATCTTTAGGCCTCAGTTACCTCATCTATAGAAGGGGACAATACTAGTTTGTGCTTCATGAAAGTGTAATAAGGGCTAAATTAAATAATATTGTAAAACTTTTAGCAGTGTGCTTAGAACATGATGCAATCTTGTACATAAATCACTAACATCATGGTTTGATGTAGGTCAGTATGTTGTGCATCCTGATAGAACTGCATAGATATAAAGATCTATGTTTCAGATTTAAGATTTGTGTGAAATGTGTATAATCATTAACATAAAGATTACAAAGGCAACAAAAGCAAAAATCCACAAGTGAGACTATATCAAACTAGAAAGTTTCTGCAAAAATCCACAAGTGAGACTATATCAAACTAGAAAGTTTCTGCACAGCAAAAGAAATCATGAACAAAATGAAAAGGCAACCTTATGAAGTAGGAGAAAATATTTGCAAATCATACATCTGATAAGGGGTTAGTATCCAAAATGTATAAAGAACTCTTACAACTCAGTAGCAAAAACCCCAAAAAATCCAATTAAAAATTGGGCAGAGGATCTGAGTAGACATTTTTCCGAAGAAGACATACAGGTAGCCAACAGAGAAGGTGCTCAACATCACTACTCATCAGGGAAATTCAAATCAAAACTGCAATGAGAGATCACTTCATACCTGTTAGGATATTATCAAAAAGACAAGAAATGAGTGTGGTGAAGATGTAGAGAAAAGGGAACCCTTGTGTTCTGTTGGTAGAAATGTAAATTGGTGCAATCATTATACTGGAAACAGTATGGAGTTTCCTCAAAAAGTTAAACATAAAATTACCGTATGACCCAGCAATTCCAATTCTGGGTATTTATCCAAATGAAATGAAAACACTAATTCAAAAATATATCTATACCCCAAGTTTATTGCAGCAGTATTTATAATAGCCCAAGACATGGAGACAACCTAAGTGTCCATTCATAGATGAATGGATAAAGAAGATGTGTTGTATATGTACAGTGAAGTATTACTCAGCCATAAAAAGAAGAAAATTCTGCCATTTCGTGACAACATGTGTGGACCTAGAGGACATGAGGCGAAGTGAAATAAGTAAGAGGAAGAAAAATACTGTATGATCTCACTTATATGTGGAATCTAAAACAAAACAAAACAAAACAAACAAAAAACCAACCAAACAAAAAAATCCCAAGTTCATGGATACAGAGAACAGACTGAACAGATTGGCAGTTGACATGGGAAGAGGTGATTCCAGTCCTGGGATGTCATATACAGTGCAGTTAATAATACTATATTACATATTTGAAAGTTGCTAAGAAAATAAATCTTAAAATTTCTCATCACACACAAAAAATCATAACTATGTGTAGTGATGGGTGTTAACTAGAGTTATTGTGATGATCTTTTCACAACATGTACATATATCAAATCATTATGTTCTACACCTGAAACTAATATGTTATATATCAATTGTATCTCAGTGAAAAAAATAAAAACAGAAAAACAAAAATAATATTTTAGAAAATACAGATTGCAAATGGAACAGACAGTCAGTGGTTGGGGGGCAGGCAGAGGGTGTTAAAGGACTGGAAAAAAAATGGGTTCTTAACCATCTTGAGTCCTAGGTTAGTGGGACGGTCAAGAAGTTTGCAAGGTAAATTATGAATGGTACAGCAATTTTTTTGGAGAGCAAATATTTTATCCTATAAGAGCACAGCCTAAAAAGCAAATATTCTCTAGATTTGAATACAGAATATCTTTCTTCCCTAAAAACATCGTACTATATAAATAGTCAAAAAGAATAGGAAGAAACTAATTTTTTAATTCAATCCATTGTATTCTTTCATTTATCAACCATACAATAAGCATTCAACATACCTCTGCTCTGTGTAGTCTAAAGGATGCTAAGATGAATAAAAGTGAATTCTAGAACACAACAGAGATGACTGGCATAAATCACTTTAGGCAAGGAGGGCTGTGTCCGAGAGACATACATGTTAGTGAGAGTTCAGATGAGGGGTGAAAGGAGGCCACCTGAGGGATTAAAAGGAGCCAAAGAAGAAAAGGACAAGGAGGGGAACCAAAGTTTTGGGGACAGGAGACTTGCAGCTGGGGAGGCCTGAGAGTGGAGCAGAGCCGGGGTACAAGGAGGGAGGCCAGCCCCAAGGCAGAACCAGTCTAGAAGCCAGACTTGGGGATCCAACCTGATGAGTGTGTAGGAGGGACAGAGAAAGAAGTACCTGTAAAAATACACTGCGCTGATTCAAGTTGTGGAATTTAAGTAAAATAGAGAGTGTTGACACCCTTCAAGGGATTGGTCTGATTTGACACAGAGAAATCTTCAAGCCCGATTTCACTGTCCAGTGGAGAAGTACTTACTAGAGTACAGTAATAAGTGCTTATACTCTTTATATTTGTTCTCCATATACATGAGTGAACTTACATATCTTTAATATATACTTTTTTCTTTTGTTTTCCTTGTTTTAAAAGAATGGAACCATTCTCTACATACCGTCTTATAATGTTCTTTTTTAAGTTAAAATATCTTAAACAGTTTTCCATGTAAATAAATATAGATTTATTTCATAATTGGATATCTACATAACATTGCATCGTGTACATGGATCAAAATTTATATGCTCAGCCATCTATTAAGATGGACATAAATTGTTTTCAACCTTTACTCTCACAAATCAAGATGTAATAAACACCCTTCTGTTTTTCCCATTTTTTTCCATATTTTTTCCATATTTTTTTCAAGGTTAATTAGCTATTCCAGGTCCCCTTAATTCCCATATGCATTTTCCCATTATTTTTCATGGTTAAATTTCTAGAATTGAATTTATCCTGGGTCAAATGATGTTTACTTTAAGATTTTGGTGCATATTGCCAAACTGTTCTCTGGAAAGTTTGTACCAATTTTCACTGTCTCCAACATATATGAGATAGCCCATATAACCATTTCTGATGCTAAATAAAATAAAACAAACTCCCACATTTTCATAATGACATCTGTGATTTCTCTATCTTCTCTCGCTCTCTCTCTCATGTACACATAACACACATCACAGTTCTTCTCAGATTATTTACCTATCATTTCTAATATAACCTAAACATATATATAACATTTTGGCTAAAAACAATTTTTAAATGAAGAAATATGTACAGAATGCTCCAAATCTCATCAAAATATGTGCATAAGGAAAAGTATGGAAAAACATCCTCCAAAATATTAATAATGATTATCTTTAGATAGTGGCAGCCTTCACAATTTTTATACTTCCAAAATTTTTAACAATTCATCATTATGAAGCTACATTATATAAAAAAGAATGCACACTATCGGGAAAAATATTCAGTGATCAGGTTTCCATTGAAAGGAATTATTTTCTTTGAAGGAAAACACTCTTTGCTAGTTCTCCCTGGGGATTCAGGTGCAAGGAGGTGCTAGTGAGCACCTGAGTCAACAGGAAGTTTTCACTTTGCATATGGTGTGGAGTTGCAAAATGACCAGGCACACTGAAACCATACAAAGCAACATTAACCATCAAAGAGGAAAAGTAAGACTGGTCTTTGACTTTTAATAGTTTCTGTCAAAATATTAAAAACTGTCTTACTGTCACTTATAAATGTAAAGGAAAATAAAAAATAGAAAAATAAATATTTATTTACTGTAACTGAAAACATTAGGAAAATTGAGAATCAAATGGTTTACTTCTTGAAAAAAAATTTGGAACACTGCTTGCCTTCTTTTTCTCATATGACTTAAAATACAAAGTAAACATCTTTTTTCATGTCTTTTTCAGTTGTCATTCTCCTTCCTAAGTGGATCAGCTTCTGATACTTTATCCTTTGTTCTTTTACTGTCATGAATATCATCAAGAATTCCTTTAATGTGACATTTTCAGCAGTATCACTTCCTCTGGCAACCATCATCATTTTCCCACATCCTTTTCCTCATTTACGTTGATAAGTTCCCTTCACTAAATTCCTTGGCTGCACCTCTAGGCTCTTCTCTCAATGGTGACAGAGTTAATATTCCCACAATCAGGTTTTTATTCTATAATTACATTTATGTTTCATTCAAATTTCACTTCCAACTTTATCAATTTCTCTTTCTTTTTTGCACTTTCAACTTTGTTGACCAATTCCCTTTTTTGAGTATCTATTTGCTCAAAATGGCGCATGGGTTATCACTGGGAGACAAGGAGGCAACACAACTACATGCTTTACTGTCTGTGTGTGAAGGGAAAAATGGATGTGCAGTGACCCATCACCAACAGACTTTGAAAGATGTATATCATGGATAGTGATACACATCTGTTGTTTATGTAATGATGTGTGCACTAAAGAGCTAGCAGTTAAATTTGTACTCTATCAGGCAACTCACAGTTAATATATATTATGGTAACTAAAAGTTGAACTGTGTTGTTGGGGGACTGGTTTATTCAGCTGAAGTGGAGTAACTGAACATTCATGCATATTAGAATCATGCAAAATAAGAACTACCTGTATTTGGTTTTGACTTGCATATGTCAAAAATTAGGAGGAATTTTAGAGATTGAATAGGACCTAATCCCTACCTCCTAAATCCCATTCCTGTAAAAAATCTTTCCTTTACCTGCTTGCCATAGCAGTTAGAATTCCACTGATGATCAACCATCCCTTGGTGTTAGTACACTGTCCTCATTTGATCAATACTTTCTGAGTATTTATCTTTCTATGCTCAAGGAATATAGTGAGAAATATAGTAATGATGGCCCCTTACAAATGGAGCTTACATTCCAATGGAGAGAGTCAGAAAAAAAATTAACAAAAACATATAAGATATGATTTTTGACTGTGAAACTTTCTTTGGAAAAAATGGAAAGATGATGTGATAAAAGTAAAGCCAATGTTGGGTGGAGAGGAACTGTGTAAGGGTGAAAGGTAACCAGGCCCCTCTGAGATTTTAAATAAGTTAAAAGTCCTATATGATGTGAAGGAACCAGGTTACAGCTAATGAAATAAAAAAATGAGTTTAGAGTGTTTGAGAAATGGTGAACAGAGTCTAACGAGTCAAGAAAGAAGTCATGGGATATGAAATGAGGGAGCTGGACCAGATCACATAAGGCCTTATAGGCTATGGCAAGGAGGTGGATTTTGTTCTAACTACAATAGGAAAACACTGAAAATTTTTATGCAAAGGGCTGGCATGATAAGAGTTTCATTAAGATGGAAATATATCTGGGAAGGGTGACAAGCTGTTGCCAGTTGGAAATAGAAATGATAATTCTGTAGCTGAGCAGAAAGAAATAATTTTGGATGATGGGTGCCAGCCACACAGAGTAAGACTAATTGGAATACCACAGTGCAAGGATGGGGGATGCACCAGGGTGCCAAGGACCAGCACAAACACAAAAGGTGCCTTCTGGGCAGGAGGCAGAAATACACTGCCAATTTATGCTGGGTAATGCCGGCCAACAGCAATTGCTGCACTGAAGGCATAGAAACTTCCTACTAAAAATGGCATTTCTGCTACACCAGAGGTTGCCATTTTCATTTTGTATCTTTTGTCACTAACCCAAATCCCCCCATACCGAAAAGAGGTAGGAGGCAGCTAAGAAAGAAAGAAGCTAGGATAGTGAGAATGAAGAAAAATTATTACTTAACTGCTTTTAAAATCTCTGAAGGAAGCTGAATGTTTCCTCAGTGCTTAGGGCCCTGAAAGTACATTTGAAGTTCTGTAAACTTGAAAGAAGCCTGAGAACCCTTCCTATAATATTGTGAAATACAGTTCTTTTTTTTTTTTTGTATTGTTACTTTCTTTTTTTTTTTAATTTATTTATTTTTATTTGCTTATTTACAGCATAACAGTGTTCATTGTTTTGGCATCACACCCAGTGCTCCATGCAGTACGTGCCCTCCCTATTACCCACCACCTGGTTCCTCAACCTCCCACCCCACCCCACCCCCTCCCGCCGCCCCTTCATAACCCTCTGGTTGTTTTTCAGAGTCCATAGTCTCTCATGGTTCATCTCCCCTTCCAGTTTCCCTCAACTCCCTCTCCTCTCCATCTCCCCATGTCCTCCATGTTATTTGTTATGCTCCACAAATAAGTGAGACCATATGATACTTGACTCTCTCTGCTTGACTTATTTCGCTCAGCATAATTTCTTCCAGTCCTGTCCATGTTGCTACAAAAGTTGGGTATTCGTCCTTTCTGATGGAGGCGTAATACTCCATTGTGTATATGGACCACATCTTCCTTATCCATTCATCCGTTGAAGGGCATCTTGGTTCTTTCCACAGTTTGGCGACCGTAGCCATTGCTGCAATAAACATTGGGGTACAAATGGCCCTTCTTTTCACTACATCTGTATCTTTGGGGTAAATACCCAGCAGTGCAATTGCAGGGTCATAGGGAAGCTCTATTCTTAATTTCTTGAGGAATCTCCACACTGTTCTCCAAAGTGGCTGCACTAACTTGCATTCCCACCAACAGTGTAAGAGGGTTCCCCTTTCTCCACATCCTCTCCAACACACGTTGTTTCCTGTCTTGCTAATTTTGGCCATTCTGACTGGTGTTAGGTGGTATCTCAATGTTGTTTTAATTTGAATCTCCCTGATGGCTAGTGATGATGAACATTTTTTCATGGAAATACAGTTCTTTTAACAGTGGGTGCCTTTTGTTCTTTGTGTCAGGTGATGGAAGAGAGAGTATTTGGACTTCAAAGTCAAATGGGCTTAGAGTCTAATACCAGGGGTAAATCAATTCATTTGCATGATAAGAGTTTCATTAAGATGGAAATATATAAGAACCTCAGCTTCCTATTTATATGGAAAATATGTAATCATACTGACCCCACATGTTCTTCTGAAAAGCAAATGAAGCAAATATATAAGATATGAAAATCTCTGTCACATAATGAGCATTAAATATTTAATATATGAAATATGGAATATATGAAAATTCCTGGTGCCTAATAAGTGCTTAATTCAATTAGTCATCTTCCCTCTCCCTCCTGCTTTCCTCTCCTTCCCACTCCATCTCTTGAATGGGAGTACACTGAAATTTTTTTCAGTATTAAAATAAGGTGCCAGGATGGTGGAGGAAAGGAACAGTTAAAAAGTCAACAGAAACACTCAATTTTGATCAGTTCTGGGGGAGATGGAGAGAAGATCCTACCAGTACTTCTCTTCTAGGGCTGTTTTATGTAGCAGAACATGTAGCAGTTTGTTAGAATGATGGCTATTGCATTCAACCCTATCCCAGCCCTAAAGCAGTAGTAGTCAATTCCATATGCACAGAGCACTTTGGCACAGATGTTCTGTCAACTGCACAGGGAAAGATGGCCCTCCAGGCAGGCTCACAAAAACATTCTAAACTTTTTAGAAGATCAAATGACTGTGAAATTGTATTGGATGCTAAAATCAGAAAGGCAAGCTACACAAGAATCTGAAAAGGTCATCCTGCTAATTTCTTAGTCTTTTGGCCAAAATAGAGAAGATCCCAAAGATTAAGGACATTCAATTTAGCAAATATTTAATAATGCATGTATTACATTTTAGATACCAAGCTAAACAGTTAGACTACAAATATGAGTGTACACAAAGGCAAGAAGATTCTAAAGATCCAATAGGAAATGGCATTTCAATTAACAGCCCTTGGCCAAACTGTCCCTGACCCCTTACTCTGTGTCAAAAAAGCCCAGTAATGACCTCTCTTATGGCAATGCTGGAGATATTAAAAGACAGACTTTTAACTTGTTTCAAAGTTTTGGTCCTAACCAATAAGGCAGATAAATAGAAGAGATGGTATCAAATCCATACTATTGGCTCTCACAAAAAGTTAAATACACATACTAGTATGATGTTTGGACACATTTAAGAGATCTTTTCAGCAAAGTAGAAAATTGATCTCTTTAGAATTACAGTTAGTGGGAGGTGAACCATAAGAGACTATGGACTCTGAAAAACAACCTGAGGGTTTTGAAGGGTCAGGGGTGGGAGGTTGGGGGAACAGGTGGTGGGTAATAGGGAGGGCACGTTTTGCATGGAGCACTGGGTGTTGTGCAAAAACAATGAATACTGTTACGCGGAAAAAAATAAATAAAATGGAAAAAAAAAAGAATTACAGTTAGTTTACTAGCCTAGAACAAATTCTGTCTTAAGTGTATCCTTCTAATTTGCATGATTTGAATATAAATTCTGCCTAATTTGGAAATAAGTATTATTAAAGAAAAAAAAGCCAGATTGAAGAAGAATAGAAAAACTAAATCAGTTTTCCTTCCTGGCTTATTATTTCTTCCCATTTCCATTCTAAGTTTGAGTGATGAAGGCAATGTCATGCATTCCTGGTATCAAAGGGGCAAGAACCAAGAGAGAAGAGAAAGACATAGAATGATAGAGAAAATGTCTCAGGCTTATCAAGGGAAGTTGAAAAACAAGGATAGTACAGGAATCTTGAGGTTAAACCCCATCCTGGAACAGAATTTCTATTTATGTTTGAATCAGGTTGGGCCTATATTCTATTATCATTCCTAGTTTAAAAACCAGGGGGAAGTCAAGATGGCAGGGAAGTAGGAGGAAGCACCGTTTCAACCTGTACCCTAAAGTAAGCTGATTACTTACCAAAGAACTCCAATCACCCATGAAATCAGCCTGATACCAGAATTATACACATGTGGATCTCTACAGGAGCAGAAGATGCCAGTGGCAGGTAAAGCAGAGTGGGAACATCGGACTGATATTGGAAGATAAACAAAAGGGGGAGGGAGCCACCAGAGGCAACCGATCGGAAAGTAATACCCTAATACGAGAGTGCCCTGCGTATGGGGACCAGTATTAGCTTGGAGTCTGGTTGAAAGCACTCAAAAAACAACAACAACAACAACAAAAAGCAAAGGTTCGAAAGGATCACGGGGGGAAATTGTGGGAATCGGGGCGGTTAGGGACAAGGGCTTAAGTCCCCGGACCCAGGACAGCCTCCCCTGGCCCTGAGCCAGAGAGAGTGCAGCAGAGAAACCAGGTTTTGGTCCCTGAGCCGCCAGTGCACCTGAGCCGCCAGCATGCCTAGAACCTGTGGGGTCCGGCTCCCATGAAGGGCTGGGAGCCTGGCCAGACGGCATTCCTGAAATGCGTGCATCCCACACCCTCCCCTGGGAGAGGTGCTCACAGGTGCTAGCATGGAGCTCTGGCATCCGGAAAAACCAGGCATTCCCAGCCTGGGACAGCAGGAAAATCTCAGTGTGCTATCCCTGCTTGGAACCTCTCTGGCGGTCTGGAGCGGTCTGGAGTTGCCCAGGTATTGGGGAAAAGGAGGAGATCCTGCATCCCCAGGAACCATGACTCAGAACCTACTCTGCCAGCAGCTCTGCAAAGCATTCTGAGGCTTCTCTCTGAGAGGGAGGTCTGGGTGCACTTTGCTCTCCTCTAAACCTCCAAAAACCATCAAAAGCTGTCAAAGCAAGAGAAAACAGATGAAAGACCATAAAAACCTCCAGAGAACAAAAGTGTAAGAAAAAAACAGTTTCCTCAGATCCCATCCCCTTGAGGGGGGCGGGAGGACCTAACTCAGGGAACATCATTGTCTGAAAACCCACGTGGCAGGCCCCTCCCCAAGAAAACCAACCAGGAAGGAAGAAAAAAAAAAAAGAAGAAGATGACAAGAGAACAACCACCACTACTTCATAAATAAAACTTTTATTTTTAACTCTTTTCCACTATTCTGGTTTTATATATATATATATATATATATATATATATATATATATATACATACATATAGATAATTTTTTAACCTATTTACTCTCACACTGAGATGTCCAGTACATCAAATTCCTTAATAACCTTCTAACCTGAACTTTTTGAAATATACACCCGTGTTTTTCTTAGGCTTTTCTATTTTTTTAATTTTTTTTAATTTTAATTTAGTTTAGTCTAGTTTATTCTTTTTTTTAATTTTTATTTTCTTTTTTTTAAGACTTTATTTATGTATTTGAGGTAGGCAGAGAGGCAGGCAGAGAGAGAGAGGAGGAAGCAGGCCCCCCCGCTGAGTGGAGAGCCCAATGTGGGGCTCGATCCCAGCACCCTGGGATCATGACCTGAGCCGTAGGCAGAGGCTTTAACCCACTGAGCCACCCAGGTGCCTCTAATTTTTATTTTCTAATATACATATAGAGTTAAACTTCAAGGTAATCCCCTTTCCCCAATCAATGCTACCCCTGTAGGCAAACCAATTTTTAATCCCCCTTTATCTTAGGAAAGTTGAGTCCCTTAACAAAAACATCAAGATACATCCAGGAAGAATCAAAATAACCTTTCTCGCCCACACTGAGAATTTATAACCACTCTCCCATCTTTTCCTTCCGCCAGTGTTTCTGTGTATTTATGTTTGTCCTAATAGTATATAAATCATATGCTTGGGGTTCTTTCTGATGAGGTTCTTCCTTTTTTTGCTGTTATATATATATATTTTTTTCTCTTGTCATAGACTTTTATCAGTCTTTTTCTTTGTCTGTTTTTGTTTGTATATTTTATAAATCTTATCTTGGGGACCATTTGGCCAGCGCCTTCTCTTTTATCTTCCCTTTTTTTCCTGTCTGTCTGTCTCTCTTTTTTCTTTTTTCTTTTCTTTTTTTTTTCTTCTCTATTTCTTTTTCTTTTCTTTTTTTCTCTCATTTGGGTGGGGAATCCTGATTGCACAGAAGCATTCCAGAGTGCACCTTGACTGCACCACAATCGATAAATCCAGCTGCATCTGTTCAGTCATCTCTTACCAAAATGACTAGAAGGAGGAATGCCCAACAGAAGAAAAATACAGAGGATGGACCTTCAGCAACAGAGCTAATGGCTATCAACATAGACAATATGTCAGAAAAGGAATTTAGGATAACAATTATCCAGGCAATAGCTAGGTTGGAGAAAGCCATGGATGGCCAAATGGAATTGATTAGGGCAGAATTGAAAGCCACCAAGGATGATGTTCACAATGTTAGGACAGAACTGAAAGCCACCAGGGATGATGTTCACAATGCTCTCAAATATTTCCAATCTAATCTAAATTCTCTAAAAGCTAGGGTAACTGAGACAGGAGATAGAATTAGTGATCTGGAGGACAAACAGACAGAGAGAAAGGATCAGGAGGAAGCCTGGAACAAACAGCTCAGAAGCCACAAAAACAGAATCAGGGAAATAAATGATGCCATAAAATGTTCCAATGTCAGAATTACTGGAATCCCTGAAGGGGAGGAAAAAGAAAGGAGTCTAGAAGATATAGTGGAACAAGTTGTCTATGAAAATTTTCCCAATCTCATGAATGGAAACAACGTTCATGTACTAGAGGCAGAGAGGATTCCCCCCAAGATTTTAGATTCTCAAAAGTCCTCGTGACACCTGATAGTTAAAATGAAGAATTATAATTCTAGACAGACCCTCTTAAAAGCAACTAGGACTAACAAGCTCCTTACATACAGAGGAAAGCCCATTAGAATAACGTAAGACCTGTCCACAGAGACCTGGCAAGCCAGGAAGGGCTGGCAAAATATATTCAGAGTACTAAATGAGAAGAACATGCAGCCAAGAATACTTTATCCAGCAAGACTGACATTCAAAATGGATGGAGAGATAAAGAGTTTCCAAGACCGGCAATGCTTAAAAGACTATGCAACCACCAAGCCAACACTGCAGGAAATATTAAGGGGGGTCCTATAAAAGAGAAAAAAATCCTAAGACTATCATTGAACAGAAATATAGAGACAATCTACAGACAGAAAGACTTCAAAAGTAACAAGATGTCAATCAAAACATATCTATCATTAATCACTCTCAATGTGAATGACATAAATGCGCCCATAAAATGACACAGGGTTGCAGATTGGATAAAACAACAGGACCCATCCATATGTTGTCTACAAGAGACCCATTCTGAACCTAAGGATACACCCAGACTGAAAATGAAGGGATGGAGAAGCATCGTTCATGCCAATGGGCCTCAAAAGAAGGCCGGGGTAGCGATTCTCATATCAGATAAATTAGATTTTAAACTAAAGACTGTAGTCAGAGATACAGAAGGACACTACATAATTCTTAAAGGGACTATCCACCAAGATGATCTAACAATTGTAAATATCTACACCCCCAATATGGGAGCAGCCAATTACATAAGAAAACTATTAATCAAGAAAAAGATTCATATTGATAGAATACATTAATAGTAGGAGATCTTAATACATCTCTCTCAGTAATAGACAGATCACAAAGCAGAAAATTAATAAAGAAATAAGAGCATTGAATGAAACATTGGACCAGATGGACCTCATACACATATACAGAACATTCCACCCTAAAACAACAGAATACTCATTCTTCTCAAGTCCACATGGAACCTTCTCCAGAATAGACCACATACTGGGTCACAAAGCAGGACTCAACCGATACCAAAAGACTGACATTATTCCCTGCATATTCTTAGATCACAATGCTTTGAAACTGGAGCTCAATCACAAGGAAAAGTTCGGAAGGAACTCAAATACCTGGAAGCTAAAGACCACCTTGCTTAAGAATGCTTGGATCAACCAGGAGATCAAAGATGAACTTAAACAATTCATGGAAACCAATGAGAATGAAGACACTTCAGTCCAAAACCTATGGGATACAGCAAAGGCGGTTCTAAGGAGGAAATACATAGCCATCCAAGCCTCCCTCAAAAAAACTGAAAAAATCCAGAATACACCAGCTGTCTCTACACCTTAAAGAACTGGAGAATCAACAACAAATCAAACCAACTCCACACGCAAGAAGGAAAATAATCAAGATTAGAGCAGAGATCAATGAGGTAGAAACCAGAGATACAATAGAACGTATCAATGAAACTAGAAGCTGGTTTTTTGAAAGAATCAAAAAGATCGATAAACCATTGGCCACACTAATCCAAAAGAAAGAGAGATAGCCCAAATTAATAAAATGATGAATGAAAAGGAGAGATCACAACTAACACCAAGGAAATAGAAACAATCATCAGAAATTATTACCAACAGTTATATGCCAATAAGCTAAGCAACCTAGATGAAATGGATGCATTCCTGGAAAACTATAAACTCCCAATGTTGAACCAGGAAGAAATTGACAACCTGAATAGACTGATATCTAGTAACAAGATTGAAGCAGTGATCAAAAACCTCCCAAAAAACAAGAGCCCAAGTCCTGATGTATTCCCTGGGGAATTCTACTAAACTTTCAAAGAAGAAATAATACCAATTCTCCTGAAGCTGTTCCAAAAAATTGAAGCAGAAGGAAAACTTCCAGACTCTTTTTATGAAGCCAGCATTACCCTGATCCCCAAACCAGGCAAAGACCCTACCAAAAAGGAGAATTTCAGACCAATATCACTGATGACTATGAATGCAAAGATTCTCAACAAGATCCTAGCAAACAGGATCCAGCAGCACATTAAAAAGATTATCCACCATGACCAGGTGGGATTCACCCCTGGGTTACAAGGATGGTTCAACATTCACAAATCAATCAATGTGATAGAACAAATCAATAAGAGAAGAGAGAAGAACCAGATGGTCCTCTCAATTAATGCAGAAAAAGCATTTGACAAAATCCAGCATCCGTTCCTGATTAAAACGCTTCAAAGTATAGGGATAGAGGGAATATTCCTGAACTTCAAAAAATCTATCTATGAAAGACCCACAGCAAATATTATCCTCAATGGGAAAAAGCTTGCAGCCTTCCTGTTGAGATCAGGAACACGACAAGGATGCCCACTCTCACCACTCTTGTTCAACATAGTATTAGAAGTCCTAGCAACGGCAATCAGACAACAAAGAGAAATAAAAGGTATTCAAATTGGCAAGGAAGAAGTCAAACTCTCTCTCTTCGCAGATGACATGATTCTTTATATGGAAAACCCCAAAGACTCCACCCCCAAACTACTAGAACTCATACAGCAATTCAGTAACATGGCAGGATACAAAGTCAATATACAGAAACCAGTGGCTTTCTTATACACTAACAATGAAAATACAGAAAGGGAAATTAGAGAATCGATTCCATTTACTATAGCACCAAGAACCATAAGATACCTGGGCATAAACCTAACCAAAGAGGTAAAGGACCTGTACTCGAGGAACTACAGAACACTCATGAAAAAAATTGAAGAAGACACAAAAAGATGGAAGACCTTTCCATGCTCTTAGATTGGAAGAATAAACATTGTTAACATATCTATACTGCCTAGAGCAATCTATACTTTTAATGCCATTCTGATCAAAATTCCACCAGTATTTTTCAAAGAACTGGAGCAAATAATCCTAAAATTTGTATGAAATCAGAAGAGAACCCAAATTGCTAAGGAAATGTTGAAAAACAAAAACAAAACTGGCGGCATCACGTTACCTGATTTCAAGCTTTACTACAAAGCTCTGATCACCAAGACAGCATGGTACTGGCATAAAAACAGACACATAGACCAGTGGAACAGAGTGGAGAGCCCAGATATGGACCCTCAACTCTATGGTCAAATAATCTTCAACAAAACAAGAAAAAATATACAATGGAAAAAAGACAGTGTCTTCAATAAATGGTGCTGGGAAAACTGGACAGCAATATGTAGAAGAATGAAACTCGACCATTCTCTTACACCGTACACAAAGATAAACTCAAAATGGATGAAAGACCTCAACATGAGACGCTGAAAATAAATAAAAGAAAAAAATATATATTAAAAAAACCTAGTAGAATGATTAAATAATTTTGGAATCAAGTCAGACTGAGCTATGTGGTTTGTTTCGTGCCTTATATTACATTCAAATGAGAATCATCAAACAATAAAAAGAAATACCTGGCAAAATTTGGGAGAAAATATGCCTCTTATAGATACAACCCAAAGCATTCCTACATTCTTTACCTGTTCCTAGTTTACAATTATTTAATCATTTGATCTTTATTATATTCCATTTTCTTTTGTTTCTGTTAAAAGTGTGGTCAGAATAAGATCAAATACTCAAAAATTCCACCCATTTGTTCTGCATTCAAAAATAAATGAGATCCATTACAAGTCCAATTGTAATCCCAAAGTCTTCTTTGTAGAAGACCCTAAATCATACAGAAATGCAAAGGACCTAGAATATGCAAAACAATCTTAAGAAGACTAAAGTTGGAGAACTTACACCACCTGACTTCAAGACATAACAAAAATCTGCAGTTTTCAAAACAGTATGATACACTCACAGGGATCATACAGAGAAGAAAAATAGACCCAACCTTATAGGTTTACTTGATTTTCAGCAATGAAGACAAAGAAATGAAATTGGGGAAAGACAATCCTTTCATCAAATGGTGCCAGAACAATTGGATATCCATGTGGGGGAAAGAAAAAAAAGGCTTGGATCCTACCTCATGCCAGAGACAAAAATTAACTTGAAATAGATCACATACTTAAATGTAAAAATTCAAGCCATATAACTTTCAGAAGGAAACGTAAAAGACTATTTTTGTGACTTTGAGGTAGGGTAAGGTTTCTTAGAAAAAACATATACAAAACAATAACATAATAGAAAAAATCATTAAAAACAAAAGAAAAAATAAAAGTGATAATTGAGAAATTGGACTTAATCATAATTTAAATTTTTTTATTAAAAGATACCCTTAAGAAAATGAATAAGCAAGCCACAAGCTTGGAGAAACAAAAACTGTCAGAAGACTAGCATTTAGGATAAGTAAAGACCGCCTATAATTTAATAATTAAAAACAACCAATCTGATGAAAAAATGAACAAAGGAGTGAAACAGATATTTTTTCAAGAAGATGTATCAACTGTCAATAATTTTATTAAAAACTACCTAGCATCCTTAGTTATTAGCAGTATGCAAATTACAGTCACAGTAAGATATCATTATATACCACAGTACCAAGCACTAGCAAGGAGTAGAGTAACTGGAGCTCATACATTATTGATGAAAGTATGAAATGGACAAACCATTTTGTAAAACAACTTTACAGTTTCTTTGAAAAGTAAACGTACAGCCACCCTAGCAATTCTATCTATTACACAAGAAAAATTAAAATGCATATTGACAAAATATGAGAATGTTCATAGCAGCTTCATTTATGATAACCAAAAACTGGAAGCAGCCAAGTATTCATTAATACAATAATAGATAACCAAGCTGTGGTATATTGAAAAATGGAACACTAATCGACAATAAACAAGGATCAAATTATTAACATATGCATCAAGTTGAAGCAATCTCAAAAGCATTATGTTGAGTAAAAGGCTAACACAAAAGTGTACATATTGTGTGATTCCATTTGTATGAAGTTCTGAAACAGGAAAAACTAAGCTGGCAGTAGAAATGAGCATAGTGATGGCCTCTGGATAAGTAGGGACAAAGACTGATGGAGCACAAGAGTGAAGGACCTTTCTTAGGAGAAAGAGATGTTCCTTATCTTTTTTTTTTTTTAAGATTTTGTTTATTTATTTGTCAAAGAGAGAGCACAAGCAGGAAGAGCAGCAAGCAGAGACAGAAGCAGCTCCCCGCTGAGGAAGGAGCCGGATGCAAGACTCAGTCCTAGGACTCTGGGATCATGACCTGAGCCGAAGGCAGATGCTCATTGCTCAACGGATTGAGACCCCTAGACATCCTGGAGATGTTCTATATCTTGATAGAAGTTTGGGATATATAGATATATGCATTTGTCAAAATTCATAGAAAAGTAAACTGAAAGATTGCCCATTTCATTGTGTATCAATTTTACCTTAAAAAATAACTATAAACAATATTGAGTTCAGGGGAATTATACTACTATCCGCACTTATTTTGAAATGCATTGAATAATAAAATGGGTTGGTGGATGACAGAGGGGTGAACAGACAGGCAATAAAGCAGTATAATTAGATGTTAAGGGGAAAGTCTAGGTTATGGGTATATAGGTTTATAACTTAAAGTTAAAATTTTCTGTATATTTCCATAACAAAATGATAAAAAATATGAACCTAAAAGATTTTTTATACTCATAAGTTTAGAATTAATGTAGCATTATATTATTGTTATTATTAACATTCATCTGGGATTGCCTACACCTTGCAAATCCTAGGCCATATTTGGAATTGTCAATCATGTTCTCAGCCAGGTACCCTCTCTATGTTTCCAGTTCATTTTTCCCCATGTGCTTTACACTCTATTCAAATATGTTAGGAAGCAGCATGATGATTATTGATCATCTCTCCATCTTTATGGTCACTTTGAAAGCATACACTTATCAATCCTCCACCAACCCACAACCAGAGCAGTGGTTTTTCCAGGGCTATTTATCATGTCTAAACTCTCTACAGGAAAAATAGCAGTCTCCTGAGTTGGTCAATAACCAGCTTGTTTGCCCAGATGCCTAATTTCAAAACAGCCATCATATTGAGATTATTTTTAGCTCCATAACTTTTTCAACCAGCAGGTACTTTACACACCAGATGGTTCCCTATTCCTGCTTTTCTCAACAGGGCCTTCTAATGAGACTATTATATGGCTTGCTTATGGTATCACAATTAGTCAGAGGAAAAAGGAAGAGAGAAATTCAGGCTTGATCTCACAAATGCCCTTCGAGTTAATCCCCATTGATCTCAGTTACTTTAATCTCATTTTTTTAAAAAAAGGGGGTTCAAATAAGGGGAAATTTTGCTCTGTAATTAATTCAGACAATATAGATGTTATTTAAATAGTTATTTGTGGAAATAATGTTTTATAAGAACACATTTGTTTCATCATCTTATAAAGGATAATAGAATTTCTGTGTAGTTAGAAGGCTGGGTGTCAGCCCATCCATGAAGGCAATCATTAGAAGGAACAAAATAGTCTGAATGCCAACAGCCAAGTGCTATCAGGATTCTTAAGTGAATAGATATGGATGGGGAAAGAGAGATAAGAAAGAGAAAGGGGATAGAATAATAAAAATGAAGATTAAACCTCTATTGTAATCTCTTCAATTCTTTAATGTCATTTTCTATAATTCTATAATGTTAAAATCTCATCTTATTAATGACCATGAACATGTCTCAAAAGATTCCAGAAATTCTCCCCAATCTGGTCTTTCAAATTTACTTTTTAATGTAAATTCAGAAACTGTGAGACTGTGGAGGAAGCCATCTCTGCAGGCAGGCCCACCATCATTACCAACACTCAGGGAGATTCCAATCAGGCTACAGCAACTAGAATAACAACACCTAGTATTCTGACCCACTTTGTATCTTCCCTTTAGAGCCCATGAACCACCTGCCAATCTTTTCTTTTCTTTTTTTTTTTTTTCCTATCATATCTACTTTCTAGAGTGAATGAACTTACCTCTCTATCTTTGGTCATTTTCTTCTTGACTTATCACCTAGTTAAACATGATTTTCCACAATCCTGTGCTGCTGGGCCATCCCTTATTTTGGGTAATTCTTTATATTACAGTTTACTGCCTTATATATCCCTGTCCATTTTTTACCTTAGGCAATTGTTTCTCTGTCATAGTCCCATGACTTTACCTATTGATATGCACATATCCATTTATATGTTCCTATCTCCATCCTCCTTTCTGTGATCCACCAAACTTGCAGACAGGAACAGATCTTGAGTATAGGGATTTAGTATAGAGATTAAAGACATAAGGAAAGAACACAGAGCCTGAAATCACAAGACTAGTTCATCCAAAGACGAGTTTAGCTTCTTACTACATGGGTGGTTTTGAAAATTGCATAACCTCTCTCTCCTTTTTTAAAAGGAAATGATATTCTTTTATCATCCTTTTAGGGCTATTTTAATGGACAAATGACAAAATGTTAGAGAACTTGGGTTGTCCCCCACCCCATGCAGACAAAGACTGAAACCTTTATTTGGAAAGTTCTGGAAGTCTACGGTCATACCACCTTGAACGCACCTAATCTCGTCTGATTCCAGAAGCTAATCAGGGTGGGGCCTGGTTAGTACTTGGATGGAAGGTTCTGGAAACACTATTAAGGAAAGGGAAAAGTAATATCAGGAAGGGAAGTAGTGACACTAGAAAGGGAAGGCAGCAAATAACCTTTGTGTATTTCCCTGGAGTTTGATCCTTCATTGTGAGGGAAAGTACAAAACCTATGTCTCAAAGTTATCGTACTGAAGATGCAAGGAAGCTAAGCTGGTTGAGGAATGTTTCCTGGTGCTTATTTCCCAGCAATTCTGGTATGCCCTACACCTGGGTAGAGCCCCTGTGTGTAGCTTCTCAATAGTGAAGTGGAAAGTGCTAAAGAATATAAGCAGGCCATTAAGAACATGCTCAGACACTTTTCAAAATAAATCATGATTGTTATTCCTTAATAACCTCAACATTTGAATTATGGGCACCTTCTCACCCAATATTCTGTCAGCCCCCCTTTCTGTTGATTCTTCAACATTCTCCTAGCACATTTCACAGCTGCCTCACTTCCAATCATTTTTATCTCAACTCCACTTCAGCAACAGCAAAACTTGTCACTTAGACTTCTTCCCCCTCCAAGATCTTTAACTCTGAAGTTTTCTTCTTTGTTTAAAGTCGTGCATTCTTTGGCCTTTTCTCCCTCATACCTCACACCTTATGTTTACCTTTTTTACCTTCTTCTTGACCACCAGTGTTTCAAACCTTCTTTCATATGCCCATTAGGATACACAATTCCATCTGTTTCCTCCTTACCAGATGATCAGTTGTTTAGTCTACAGTCCAGATGGCAACACAGAATTCCATAGTCTAGTGATCTAACAATTCACATCCACAGCTTCTTTTTGTGTGTTCTAAACATCTTGCAATATTGTGTTCAATATCTTGCACCAAGAACATTGCTCAAGGCCTCTCTCATGTCAGCATTAAGAGATCTGACATAAAAAAAAAAAGAGATCTGACATATACAGAGAGAGAGAGAGAGAGAAGCACTTCTATGTGTCATATGGAGCAGAACTAACAAAACTCTTCACAGGCGTCATGTGAAAGTAGCATGTCAAGATCAAATCATATTAGGAAATTATTGGTTAAATAAGATTGAGAGGCATATCATTCAATTTCTCAGATCCATTAAATATTTTCATATGCATTATGAATATTTAAGAAGACATAGCTGGCAAAGCTTTCCAAATTTACTTGATTCTGAGGGTTTTACAAAGCAAACTTTGGGACAGACTGATTTATTATGATAATAAATCATTACATATCACAACCTTCTAGGAACAGGTGCATGATGACAGGGCATTGCATGTGGCTTTGCAAGAGGAGCTTTGGAACACTGCCATACCCTCAAAAATATACTTTATTTTGACTGATCTTTTTTTCAGCTTTGTTTGTAGAGAATAGAAAATTTTCTCCTCTACTTAAAGTGTAAATCTTTTTCTTAAAAGTAATTTTCAAGTGAGGATGATTCAATGGCATTGGTACTTTTAGCTTCCAGGAAATTTTATGTCTGTTCCTTAAGGACATTACATCCTTAAGGCAGGTGTATTGTGATTATTGCTCAGGTCATGGTCTTTAACCAAAATGTCCCATGTAACCAAAATGTCCCAGCCTCACCTGTCTATGATTAGAGCTAAGATCACATGTCCTCCAATACTCAAAGGGCTTTTCTTTTCCTAAGAATCCTCCTTAGGATTCCTCCTACTACAAATATTACCAGTATTGGTCCATAAGTTGGTCCTCCAGGTAGCTTGCCTACTGTCCACAAGGAGAAGAGAACTCAGATGCTCTCCTAAAGGTAGAGTCTGCCATTACAATCATGATTGCACCCTGCTGAGGATCCTGCTTGTCCACAGTGCCACCACTTGGCTATCTGCTTTGTACATGCTAAAGCCCTGGGAGTCCTCCAAGATATGACAATCAGACTAACCATTCCTATTGACCTGCAGAGGCCTACTTACCACTGCTGCCTTGAAGCCACAGGCTACCTGTGGTTACCTTCCAAAAACCTGGCAGTTTACAGAACTGAGGTTCCATCTGAACTACCAGCTTTGCAAATGCAGTTTCTTGCCATTTCATCCATGTTGAGCTGTTCTGAAAAATACAGTGGAAGATACTAGATACTTCTAAACCCATATATCTACAGGAAGGGCTATACATTCACTTTACTCTGAAGAGTAGTTTGAGGCCCAAAAACAGTTTTCTGCTATGGAGAACCCCCTGACCTTCAAAGCAGATCTTATAACCTGTCCCATTTGAATCCCTGGATCCCAAAGTCAAAGGAGGAAGACAGGGCAATTCTATATTCAAGACTGTAATTGAGAAGAAAACAAAACAAAACAAAAATAATTCAGTAATACAATGAATCCAGGAATTAACTAATTTATGTGAATCACAGCACAGTGATGGCACATAACAAGTTCCCATTCATCTTCCTTATAATATTGATTATATTAACATATCATTGGAAATTAAAATCATTTCCTCAAAAGGGAGCAGAAAGATTTCCCTGAACAATGCTCAGGAAGAATTGCAGGATTCCCTCCCTACACAGGTTTGTGGAACTTTGAGGTTGGTACACAAAGCATATAGATTAAAGCTGTGGTTTCTGCTACAAACTACGTTCATGATAAAGGAGAGATAAAGACCACCATTTGACCAATAGAGCAAGCACTGATTTTTTTTTTTAAATGCACTTGCCTGGTAGAGGGAGATACATCAAGGAAGAAATCACTGAGTAGTTCCTTCAGGGGAAGAAGTCAGTGTGGAAGTGGAGGTGAGAACTGAGGGGAGTTAAATACCATACCACAATGGATAGGTCATTATATCTACACAAATTAAGGACCAAAGTCACTCCCTGGATCAATGAGTCCATGAGTCCGTGCACTGTTGGTTAAACCAAGTCCAGCTGTTCACTGATCAGGAGAGTCTTCATTTGGTGTGTGTTCAACGGAGGGGTGGCACAAGGTTCCCCCTTATTCCTCACCTGAAGCTGGTGCCGAGACCTGCTCTGTACCATGTGCCACTCTAGGCATTGGGTCCTACCAGTGGAGAGGGCATTAGCAAAATAGTGACCAACTCTTACAACTACATCTTTACAATAGCAAACATTGTGGGGCTTTTTCTTTTTTTCTTTTCTTTTAATGTCCCTGAAAGTATGTCAAGAGCATAAATCCAAATTCAGAAAAAGCAATTCCATGAGGGGCCCAAGCCTTGTAGTCCAGGCATGCAGCTTGTAGTGGTCTGTCTTTGCAAGAATTAGAGTAGAAGGAGAAAGAAATTCTACCAAGGCAAGCACAGATAATGGCAAGAAAAGAAAAATCTCCTTTAGGGATGAGGAACAGCATGGCCGCATGAACATGCATGATGCATCCATGGGACACCATGACACACCTGAAGACCTTGTCAAGTCCTCCACATCCTTAACACCATTAAAGACTAAAATTCCCTCAATATGAAACAGTGAAGTATTACTTAAAATGAGTGCTTCAGTCTCTACATGAATTTTTAAATATATTCCAGAGGAATATATAAGACTATTAAAATATATACCCCCCTTTATTAACATTTTCTCTCTCTTTAACTGAAACAGTTCTTGTACTGTCTGTAAACAGCTACAACTTTTGTGAAATATGTTTCCTTATTGCATAATGAAGAGCCTCTGGTAGGCTTATTGACTATTCTCTCAAACCCCCTTAATTGAATACTAGCCACTCAAGGAGCTTGTCAAAGTGCAGATTCTGAACCAGTTGCCTGTGGAGAAATGTGAGATACAGTATTTTTATAACAAGCTCTCAGATAATGCTCATGCATTTGATCCAAGGACCACACTTTGATTAACAAATCAGACTTAGACTTGGGCCACCTCTGAATCAGACATGACACTCTGATTTATTTAAAACCTTAATTATGAGGCAAGAATCATTACTTTCTTAGACTCGCCTTTCTCACTCTCTCAATTTGAAGTGACAATAATAACAGTAATAATAATAAAAGTAGCTATTTCTACCAGACCTATAGTTGACATTTTGTTCTAAAAAAAAAAAATTCACAACAGCCGTGTTTTTTATTTCAAAGGAGAAAAATACCTTATTGATAATATAAAAATCTAATAGAAATGGAAAGAAGAAAAGGGAAATCTATACTTAAATGAAGGGCAATAGTAAGCAGTAAATAAGACAGAGTTACATCAAATCAGGTACTTAAAACATCCAAGCTCATTAGCTGGGGAAGCCCAGGGAGACAGCTGGTCTAGTGTCCCAATTGAGAGGCCTAGCAGAAGTGTCCTCCCCTCAGGCGAAACTTCCAACTGACCATCCCCATGAGGGCCATATTTATAGTTAAATGATGGGGTATGAAGTCAAAAATTTGATTGCCTGCTTGCAGTTTGGAGCGAGCTGCATTTCTATGTCATCACATCTTTATATCTTCAAGGAGCCTTGGCCATATGTACTTGCTTCCCCTTCCAGATTTCATTCAGGGGGCAGCCCAGCCCAGAGCTAGATAGGATGCAAGACAAATTTTATAGCCCTTGGCATCTAGACTGGAAGAGCAAGTTCTGACCTGGAGGCCAGTTAATGTCAACTAACCAAGCTCCCAAGGTCACTTATACAGCATAAGTCTCACAAGCAACATTCTTTAATCTGCCTGCATCCGTGCAGGTCAAGATGGTTGGTTATATAAGACAATCACAGAAACTTCTATCCATACAATACACCTGTGTAGATAATCCTTTGTAGATGACCAATAAATAGAAACTAAAGCCAACTGAGAAGCAGATCTGGAGTTTTAGACCAACTGATGCTTATTCAATCTTAATGTGTATTAGAATCAACTGAAGAGCTTATTCAAATACAGATTCCTGGCCCTTGCCCCCAAAGATTTGGATTCAGCAGGTCTGGAGTAAAACCTGAGAATGTACATTTCTACTAAGCTTCCAGGTGATGCTAATGCCAACATCCAGGGTCTGTTCTCTGGGTATTAATGGGATAGACTCACTCATCAAAGGACAGCCTCAGAGTGAATTTCATTGCTTGACTCAACATTGAAAATGAGGTAACAGTGAATTGCCTCTAGTCAGAGGAAATGAGTAAAGGAAGTGATTTTTTTCACTTTGTTAGGAAAATTAACAAATAAAATTTTAAATCAAATAATTACCAGAAAAATAAATTCTTATATGACTTTGGAGTTTCAAAGATGCTGATAAAGACAAAATTCTGAAGATTGAAGCTTTCTGTGCTGGGCAACTACTCCAGGTGAGTTGCCTGGTGTAGAAAGAACTGGGAGTGGAGAAGGAGAGGAGGCTGAGGAAGGACAGGACAGACAGAACCTGAAGATGACTGTGTCATGCCAGGGAGTTTGGGTTTATTCTGTATTTCCTGGAGACCTGCTAAAGATGTCATAATCTGATGGATTTTAGGGAGATATTTTGAAGTTGAAGTAGGGAATGTTCAGAACAAATATGAAACTAAAAAATCAGACATATTTTGAATAAGATCAAAATCAGTTATTTTCTTTTTTCTTTTTTAAGTAGGCTCCACACCCAGCTTGGAGCCCAACACAGGCCTTGAACTCATAACCCTAAGATCAATACATGAGCTGAGATCAAGAGTGGGACACTTAGCTGACTGAGCCACCCATACATTCCTAAAATCAATTATTTTCAGTACCCATGAGGTGTGGGGGAAACAATGTTTTATGAAAAGTCTTCTGTACATATCTGAATATAAAAGCCTTTTCGTGGTTGCTTTGGAAAAGGAGAGTTCCCATAGGAGTCTATAGGCTCACAGATATCTCAAAGGTATCTTCCAGATTATGAAATCTTATTGCAGCTCAAAGGCACTGAAGTCAATCTACAACTAAATTAAGAAAACAGGTTTCATGGCAGTAATAATGTTCAGTGACCATGGGTGATATATAAACTTACACTGGGTGGTTCAGTCAGTTAAGTGTCTGCCTTTAGTTCAGTCAAATGTCTGCAGGTCTGGATCCCAGGGTCCTGGGATGGAGTCCTGCATTAGGCTCCTTGATCAGTAGGGAGTCTGCTTATCCCTCTATCACTCCCCTGCTTATGATCTTTCTCTCTCTCAAATAAGTAAATAAAATCTTTAAAAAGTAAATAAATAAACTTACAATATTAATACAAACTAAAAACATAACATTCCAGAATTTCTAACTAATTAAAAACCTCTTTACCTTAAGCGGAGATTTAGAGAACCTTTAGGGTAAATACTTTATAACATTTTCACAACATATATCACTGATCATGTGCTAAAAAGTTATGCTCAAGGATAAGAGAGGTGAGATAGGTAAATGTGCAACATGTAGATTTTTGTGCAAACTGACACACTTTTGAGATTGAGGGGGGCATATTAATAATATGCTTAGATATATGGTCACCTGAGTCTAGGTATAATGTGACTGGTGAATTTCAAAACATTTATAAATTTTGTGTGAACAAACATGGCCTTAGGATGGTGTTAATCCAATTTAAAAGTCTCATGCAAAAGCATTCTGTAATAATCTCATAGCAGACACCCTCTGAAATTTCCAGCTGGGAACTAAATCCCAGTAACCTCTTATCCTGTAGTTAGGGGGTTTCACAAATTCATATCAAAGATATGATTACTATCGGTTTGAGGTTCTTTGATGAAAAAACTTTCTAAAATAAAACACAAATACAAATTCTAGGTTTGACCTTTACCAACAACATTTAGTTTCTTTTATCTTTTGACAGTATCTTGGAAAGCATTAAAGGTCTGTGTAATTATGCTTTAATAATCTTTGCTATTGTGTTATTCAAAAATACTAATTTTACAGATCAAATTTATTTGTATTTCTGCTCCTTTTCCTTCTTTGACAATGTAGCTAAATTCTTCCTAATTTTAAAATAAAATATGGGTAAGCTCAGCTTTATAGTTTATACAAACACACACACAAACACACACACACATTTATGTGTGTATTTATTTTTTTATGCAAAATAAGGTCTATATGCTAGCATACCACAGCTTTCTCACATTCCTAGCTCAATTATACCCATGTGATTTTAAATTATGGAAATGACTGTCAATATGAAGAGGTCAATACCATTGAAAGAAGAATTTATTATCAACATTTCCTGAAAGAAGGGAGTCTGCCATGTCACACAGGGCCACAGGCACAGTACCAGATTCCGGTCAGGAGTTCTGGGCAGGAGCAAGAGGGAGGGGAAAGCCGAGGCCCGACATTTTACTGGGGTTTGTTCAGGAAAGGCAAGATAGAGCAGAGTGAACAGATTAGGATTGGCTCATTTGAATAATTCTGGCAGGCTTTGGGCTATGCGGTATTCTCCAATAGTCTGGTACTTTGGCCTGGGAGGATTTAGAGAAAATATTGGCTTTGGGAAATGGTTAGGAGCATAGACTGGGGATAGATTGGTTTGCGTATGAAAGGCTCTCTAGGGCGCCTTTTTGTTGTCTCAAAGAAATGGTTAGCCCCAGGAGGGGCAGTCTCTGCAATTCCTGAAAGATTTTTATGATGACATCATAACATATAAAAAATTTTTAAAACGTAATTATTACAATTTCATGTTAAACCTAATGGGCTTATAGGTTTAGTAAAATAAGAAAAAGAATTGTTGATATACAAATATTTGCCAAATATTGAAAAAGGTTATAAGAAGGACAAAGATTATAAAGATATTCTTTCTTTCTATCCCCACCATTTCTGAGATGAGTTCACGTGATTTAACTGTGATCGTCTTTCCCAACGGTGTTTATACAATCAATATGATCTGTGTTTTCAAGGTAATTCTATAACTGAACTCAAGGGGTTCACTTTTTGGAATGTATTGAATTGAACACACCCCAAGGATGTGTTGAAAGCAAAGAATTTTTCTTGCTTGTTAAGGAGACAGGGAGACAGCTCTCAAAGTGCTGTTTCCTGTAGTGTCCATACAAAAAGCTTTTACTTTTTGTAAAAACATGGGGACAGGGATGGGGACAGGGAACATGAATATACATTAAGGAACTTACACATATTCTATCACTTGAGCACTTGGATTCAACTGTGTATGCCTAGCTTATCAACATGCTAGTTCATACATCCTGTGTTCCAAAAATGGCAGAAAACTCCACCTACTAGGAGGAGATCCTAATATTATAATGAGTGAAAGGTAACTTTAGGACAATTTGGGCAGTTTTTGAGCAAGTCCTCAGCTGCAATCTGGGTAAACCTGGCTCATGTGATAGGATATCAGGTGAGACATACCTTGCAAGGGGCTCTCATGTGAAATGCTTAACAGGGCATATCCTTGGCTAGGACTGCTGGTTCTGCAAAACAAAACACATTCCTTCCCAGTTGTGTCCTTACCCCCCTCCCCCCCTTCTGATAGCTCTCAGCCCTCTGATTTAAGTAACTTCCCTTTGCATCCTAGTTAAAAATTCTGTCATGAAAGTCACTAAGTACTACTGTTGAGGCACAAACTTATAACTAGTTCTTCCTCATCATCAAAACACATGGTCTCAAAAGCTCAAGACTACAGAACAGAAAACTGCATTAATAATTTCCAACTCTGTAGATTACTAGAAATAAATTTCCAGAGAAAGCCCAAATCTGGAAAAGAAAACTCTAAAATAATGGCCAAATAGCCTTTAAAGCTGATTCACCAGAAGCATCTGACCACACCCATTTACATTTCTTTTTGTACCAGGAACTAAAAAATTAATAAGCCTGTGATGACTGATCTTTCATTAGATTTTATTCAGATTTCTTTTATTTTTAATTTTTTATTACATTATGTTAATCACTATACAGTGCACTGTTAGTTTTTGGTGTAGTATTTTATGATTTATTGTTTGGGAATAATACCCAGTGCTCCATGCAAGTATGTGCTCTTCTTAATACCCATCACTGGCTAATCCGTCTGCCACTCCCTTTCCCTCTTAATTATCCTTTCTCTAAAGCTTCCTGGGAATGTGAAATAAAGAGATTTTTTTCACCTTTTCTCTCCTATGTCCTCTAATGTTCTCAGCCTTTCAGAGCCAAGAGGATTTTCCTTTTCAATTAGATTGCCTTGCACTCATTCATTCATTCATTAATTCAGTCATTCACTTACTCAACATATAATTGGTAGCCACTAGGCCTTCGGTGCCATACTATAATTTAGGCCATTTTCAGTTTTCACACTGTGAATATTTCTAGAACATTTTGATAAAAGTTTAAAATTAGGCTGCAAGAATATAATAGTAGTTAAAGATACGTGCCTTAAATCCAAAGGAATCCCATGATCTAGTGGCTTTTTGACCTTGGGCAGATAAGTCATCTTCTACAAGTTTCAGTTTTACCATCTATAAAATGGAGAGAATAATAGTATATACATAAGATAAAGGTGGTTGTGAGAAATAGATGATTGGAAGAATGAAATATGCTCCCAGAACTGTCCCTGCCACTTTTTGTTCTGGATTTGCAGCATTGCCCACCCACATCCAACTCTAGAGCTTCTGTTCCCCAAGAGTGTTTGCAACACACCTTAAAGGGTAATATGCACATGCTATCCTCACACCCATGAGTAACAAAGTGATTTTTTACTCTTATAAAGTCTGGGTAATAAACAACTCCTAGAAAACGATGTATGAACCTCTGGTCTGACTAGGCATTACAGGCTGAGCTTCCAACTTGGACTCCATTCCCTCCATTACAGGAGTTTTTGTTAAAGCCAGACTATTTCATGTAGAAGTCTTCCTCTTGTGTTCAGTCTGTTTCCTTTTCAAGGATACCATTCTCCATCTTCTCTGTTTTTTAAAATTCTATCGAATTTTTCAGGGCCTGGTTTTAACATGACTTTTACATGAAGCCAGCTCTGTTTTCCTCACTTCTATCATGGCGCAGATCGACAAATTCTTATTAAGATTCCATATAACTTTGACCCTACAAGAATTCAGCATTTTTTATATCATGAATATCAAAATGTTAAATGGGGTTGTAAAAATTAACAAAAACATTTTTAAGATGGAGATGTTTGTACCTTTGTCAGATTATTTCTCTTAAAAGAGGGATGGAGAGGTGCCTGGGTGGCTCAGTCAGTTAACCATTTGATCTAAGGGTGCTGGGATCAAGCCTTGTGTCGGGCTCTACACTCAATGGGGAGTCGGCTTCTCCCTCTGCCCCTCCCCCCACTAATGCTTGCTTTCTCTCTCTCTCTCTCAAATAAATAAATAATAAAATAAAATAAAAAGAAAGATGGCAAAATATCTCAGATTCCTTAACAACAGGAAGCCAGCAACCCCCCCGAAAGTACTCAGCACTACCCATCTATAGGACTCCTGGAAGCAAAGACTTCTGCAAATTTTTTTGAAAGAAAAATAGGAGATTATCTTGGAAAAACTTAGCTCTTCAGAGTAAATTGGCCCCCATACGGCCTTTAAATCAAATACCATATCCTCCTTTGGAAGCACATCTGATATTTTCAATATTTTCCTTTCTTTTTTTTTTAAGATTGTATTTATTTATTTGACAGAGAGAAAGAGAGAAAAATACAAGCAAGGGGAGTGGCAGGCAGAGAGAGAGGGAGAAGCAGACTCCCTGCTGAGCAGGGAGCCTGAATGGGGCTCCCAGGACCCTGAGATCATGTCATGAGCCAAAGGCAGATGTTTAACCAACTAAGCAACCCAGACATCCCCAATAGTTTCAATATTTCCAACCTCATGATAAATCTATCTATTCAATATCACTTGAGCTCCCATTTCCTGAAAGGGGGCCTTGGTTACAATTGTGTTTTCTTTGAAGATTTATTTATTTGTTTGACAGACAGAGATCACAAGTAGGCAGAGAGGCAGGCAGAGAGAGGGGGGGAAGCAGGCTCCCCGCCAAGCAGAGATCCCGATGCGGGGCTCGATCCCAGGACCCTGGGACCATGACCTGAGCCGAAGGCAGAGGCTTTAACCCACTGAGCCACCCAGGTGCCCCGCAACTGTGTTTTCTAATCTACCTGCATTTTCTTTGTCTACATAATGTATAAAATGTTTATGTAATGTTGTATTTTGGAAAATATTTATTTCTACTATGAAAGATACAAAAATTGGATAGATAAATGAAACTCATGAGATGAGTTAAGCATAGATAGTAAATACATCAGTAATCCAAGGCATATGTCAAACAGGTAAGTTAAGTAGAGCATTTGTGTGTGAACATAGATAGGAAAGGATAGAAATACTCAATATTTAGGAGCTCTTAAGTCAGTCACCTAGTTGTAACACCTTTCAACCCATGTGTCCTCTACCAAAGAAACACAGGGAGGCCCTGTGACTATCCATCGGGCTAACAGGAGAGCCACAGCTGTACCGAGAAGTACTTGTCACTCTGTCTTTCTGCTAAAGTAAGTGTGTGTCATTGGCCTGAGTACCTTTTGTCCATAAGCTTCTTGCTTGAACCCCACCTGTGGTCCTCATGACTATACACCCAGTGGGGGAGGCTGATGAAGTACTGGGACAGACAAGACACATGAACACATGTGCGCTAGATTCAGGTGGTATGTCTTTCCACCCCACAGGCACACTCTCTTAAATGTGTTAAAGTTCTTCTTCCTCTTCTTCTCCTTGTTTCTCACTGTGTTTCAAATTCTTCAAATAAGCTTGTCCCTCTAGCATTTAAATTTTGCCTACAGGTTTTGTGCTCATGATCTTTAAGTAAGCTTGCCTGGTAGAGTTGATACAAGAGTCACCTTGAAAAAGCTCTTAGTGGCCAAAGCTAGAACAATTTGTACAAAAAATACGCAAAGTTGTGTTGTATCATAATCTAAGGTAAAAAAAAAATATCCATGTGTTCATATTGATATAAATAAATGACTGAATTTTTGAAAGGGAGAGAATAAATAAATCTCTTGTGCAGAATTCTAAATAATTTCTGTAGATATCAAGGTGTAAAGCATAACTCTCCATTCTTTAAGTGTGGATGTGGCTAGTGACTTAATCGGAGGGGGAGACAAACCATGAGAGACTGTGAACTCTGAGAAACAGAGTTTTTGAGGGGAGAGGGTGGGGGGTTGTGTGAGCCTGGTGGCAGGTATTATATAGGACAAGTATTACATGGAGCACGGGTGTGTTGCATAAACAATGTATTTTGGAACACTGAAAAAAATAAAATAAAATTTAAAAAAATTAAAAATAAAATAAAATAAAAACTATATTTATGAATCTTTCACAGATTCATAGGGGGTAGGGAGGAATAGAGTAACTTTATAGTGGAGAGACCTGCTAAGTACTATCTCAACCAATTGAGATATCATGATACCAGGGTAAAGTGCTATTTGTATCATATACAAATTGATGGTATATACCTTCGATGTATATCATACAAATGACACTTTACCCTGGTAGTCTTCTCCCCCAAACACAACTCCATTCTAACCAAGAGAAAAACATCAGACAAATCCAACTGAGGGATGCTCTACAAAATAACTGACCAGTACTCCTTAACATTGCCAATATCGGGGTGCCCTGGTGGCTCAGTAGGTTAAGTCTCTGCCTTCAGCTCAGGTCATGGTCTCAGAGTCCTGGGATCCAGCCCCGCATTGAGCTCTCTGCTCAGCAGGGAGCCTGCTTCCCCCTCTCTCTCTGCCTGCCTCTCTTCCTACTTGTGATCTCTCTCTCTCTCTCTCTCTCTCTGTCAAATAAATAAATAAAATCTTTTTTAAAATTTTAAAAATTGCCAATATCGTGAAAAACAAAGAAAGCCTGAGAAACTGTCACAACAAAGAACAGCCTGAGGAAACATGATGACTAAATGTAATGTGACATCCTGGAAAAGAAAAAGGCTATTAGGCAAAAACTAAGGAAATCTGATTAATATATGGAGTTTAGTTAAAATTCAGGTCTCAGTATTAGTTAATTTACCATAACAAGTGTACCATACCACACAACATAAAGTGTTAATAATAGGTGAAACTGGTTTGGGGGTATATCTCAGAGTTCTCCTTCACATTTTTTTAGAAATTTTCTATAAATATATTCTAAAATTAAAAGTTTACTAAAAAGCAAAACAAGACAAAGCCTGAGATTTTGAGAGACCAAGCTTTCTAGTAAGCAAAAGTTACTTTCAAATAATTTGTTTTTTACACTTCTTAATAAAAGTGGATTTAAAAAGGTTAATCATTTATATGCAAAGTGATATTTTCTGACTGGGTCAATTCACACATATCACTGACATAGAGAATGAATTAAGAAGTTAGGATAGAAGAAAGCATTTTCTCACTTGACAAATTATTTTCTGATGTCTGACGCCTTGTCGGCTCTCTCTACACAGCTGAGGAAGTGCAGAACTCTTGAATTCCAACAACCTTAATGCCAAGTCTATTCAGGGTAAGACATGGATGCAGAGAACAGACCCGAGGCTATGAAAGCTTTTCCCAGTTGCCAGCAGTAGAATGACACACTGGTCCTTTGGAGAACCGAATTTCAGCTCTGCAGACACAAAAGAAAATGATATTTTTAGAAGGATTATATATATGGTGTAAACAAGGTTAAAAGGTCAGAAAAATGACTGTACCTCTCTGCAGGAGTATATGTGTTTATTTGCACCTTGGTTTCTATGTAATCACTTACTGCTAATGGGGAGAATAGTGTTATTATTAGTCATATAGTTTTTGTCATTTTTCCATCAAGGTAAGAGTATGTAGTGGAAATAAAGTGTTGCTAAATCATGAATCATTTATGTACTACCTTGTGCTAAACAAGATTTGATGCAGTACACCAGATGCACTGGGTCACCTAAGCACATTCCTTATATTGCGCACATGTGGGCTTGAGCAACCCAGATCCATAACAAGTAGCCCCAGTAAAGCTAGCTAATGTAACAGGAATTTGTGTTGGCATTGCTATGAAATTGCTGCTAAGGTCCCACATTCTAAGTTCAGACCATTGTCTCGGCTAGTCTTTGTCTCACGGTGATTACCGAGACGGTCAAAGAACAGGTTGCACTGCCAGTCACCCTCTCAAATAATCTCTTCCTACCATCCTCGGTCTACAGGGAGATCCAAATTAGGGACCACATTGTTGCTGAAAAGGTGCTGTTCTTGTTCTTTTCCAAGGGTGCTTCCCTCCCTTTAGATAAGGGAAGAGGGCTTCAGGGAGTCAGTTGTAAAAACTGAAGGCTTGTACAAAAAGAGGACACCAGCATTTTGTTCTCTGGTTGGATGTCTACTTACCATAGACTTGGAAAATTTCCCCTAGGCTACTGTAGCAATGTAAAAGAAAATTGAGAGACAAGGTGGTGGAGAAATGCCAACCACCCACTTCTTAGTTCTGAAGAGACATGGAATGGATCCCCAAGTGTCTGGAGTTCTAAAAGGTAGACACAGAGAAGTAGATATTTTGCAACTATAGGCTTGTCAAGACCACCTGGTACATCAAAGAACTCAGCATGATGTCCCTAGGAGATCAGAACAAAGCTGTTCAAGGTCTGCAAAGCCCAGAAGAATTGCAGGGACTGGCCTATCATGATGGGGACACGTTGGTACATCACACAACCTAACTACATCCACAGATAATGAATTTCAACAGCAGTTCCCACCAACCAAATTGAGGACCATATCCTGCTCTCTTTAAACTTTTTCTCTCCCTTTTCCACTTCCCTAAGGGAACAAAAGGAAGTAAATCACCTATGGTTCTGGTCTGCCTGAAGGAGCGATGGAGGGCTTTGAAGTTAGGAGAAAGACAGAGACAGAGGGAGAGAGAGAAACCAGAGGATTTAATCTTAGTAGAATGAGTATTCCAATATCTGACACTGAATGTTAATATAACCAAGGTGGCATTAAAGAAGTCACTTTCCAAGTGGGAGTGGTGGGTTTATAGGTTTAATTTTACCCATTTGGGGTACAGGTTTTAGATAAAAAGCACTTTATGTTTATATCCCACCACATTGAGACTCCTTGATATGTAAGTAGCACCAACAAGAATATAATGCCCATCTACATGCATTGACAATTTTCAAAAGACCTTTTTGACAAAGATAAGAAATGGTAGCTATACCGATTTCCCTCTTCTCACACCACAGATAGAAAATATTACTATCTTTAAAATTGGTTAATCTTATCTAAGGTACTGCAAAGCTAATATCATTTCACTTACTAATGTGACCATAATACTTATGGGGAAAGATGCATTTATCTATTTTGATTTTCTTTACAAAGTATGACGGAGAATATTCTTTAAGCCTTTTTTTCTTTAAAAATACACAGCTCCTTGACATGACAGAACTATAAATTGAATTGTGTTAGTTATCATTGGCCTTGTGAGATATCTGGAAATCTTATATTACATCAGATCATTGTCACTTCCAGTTCACTGTAATTCCAGAATAGGGAAGAGACTGATATGTCTTATTAACTGCTGTTATAAGGTGACAAATATGTAGAATATAAAATTCTCAAAGGAGGTGTGACTTTTAGAGAAACTGAAGACTTGAGAATACATGACACCAAATATTCAGATAAAAACAGAGTAATCCCCTGAGATACCTGTTTGTTTACAGGCATCTGGATGTTTGATAGTATGTAGACAAAACATGTGAATGACTGCCTAAATTCAGTACCCTTTATCTAAACATTGTGTGTTGTTTGGAAACAGCAAAAAACCTACAGTATTAAGATACAAAATGAGAATATGACATCTGGCTTCTTGAACAGTCACTCAACAGTCAGCCACTTTTAACAGACATTTTTTTTTTTTTGGTTTCCTATACATTTATTTATTTATTTTTTCGGTGTAACAGTATTCATTGTTTTTGCACAACACCCAGTGCTCCATGCAATACGTGCCCTCCCTATTACCCACCACCTGGTTCCCCCAACCTCCCACTCCCACCCCTTCATAAGTTGGTTTTCAGAGTCCATAGTCTCTTATGGTTCACCTCCCCTTCCAATTTCCCTCAACTTCCTTCTCCTCTTCATCTCCCAATGTCCTCCATGTCATTTGTTATGCTCCACAAATAAGTGAAACCATATGATACTTGACTTTCTCTGCTTGACTTATTTCACTCAGCATAATCACTTCCAGTCCCGTCCATGTTGCTACAAAAGTTGGGTATTCATCCTTTCTTTTTGTTTTTTTAATAAACATATAATGTATTTTTATCCCCAGGGGTAGAGGTCTGTGAATCACCAGGTTTACACAATTCACAGAACTCACGATAGCACATACCCACCCCAATGTCCATAACCCCCTCCCCCACTCCCAATCCCATCTCCCCCCAGCAACCCCCAGTTTGTTTTGTGAGATTAAGAGTCATTTATGGTTTGTCTCCCTCCCAATCCCATCTTGTTTCATTTATTCTTCTCCTATCCCCCTAATCCCCCATGTTGCATCTCCACGTCCTCATATCAGGGAGATCATATGATAGTTGTCTTTCTCTATCTTTGACTTATTTCACTAAACATGATACCCTCTAGTTCCATCCACGTCGTCGCAAATGGCAAGATTTCATTTCTTTTGATTGCTGCATAGTATTCCATTGTGTATATATACCACTTTTTCTTTATCCATTCATCTGTTGATGGACATCTAGGTTCTTTCCATAGTTTGGCTATTGTGGACATTGCTGCTATAAACATTCAGGTACACGTGCCCCTTTGGATAACTATGTTTGTATTGTTAGTGTAAATACCAAGTAGTGCAATTGCTGGGTCATAGGGTAGTTCTATTTTCAACATTTTAAGGAACCTCCATGCTGTTTTCCAGAGTGGTTGCACCAGCTTGCGTTCCCAACAACAGTGTAGGAGGGTTCCCCTTTCTCCACATCTTCGCCAGCAACTCTCATTTCCTGACTTGTTAATTTTAGCCTTTCTGACTGGTATGAGGTGATATCCCATTGTGGTTTTGATTTGTATTTCCCTGATGCCGAGTGACGTGGAGCACTTTTTCATGTGTCTGTTGGCCATCTGGATGTCTTCTTTGCAGAAATGTCTGTTCATGTCCTCTGCCCATTTCTTGATTGGATTGTTTGTTCTTTGGGTGTTGAGTTTGCGAAGTTCCTTATAGATTTTAGACACTAGCCCTTTATCTGATATGTCGTTTGCAAATATCTTCTCCCATTCTGTCAGTTGTCTTTTGGTTTTGTTAACTGTTTGCTTTGCTGTGCAAAAGCTTTTGATCTTGATGAAATCCCAATAGTTCATTTTTGCCCTTGCTTCCCTTGCCTTTGCCGATGTTCCTAGGAAGATGTTGCTGTGGCTGAGGTCGAAGAGGGTGCTGCCTGTGTTCTCTTCAAGGATTTTGATGGATTCCTTTCTCACATTGAGGTCTTTCATCCATTTGGAGTCTATTTTCATGTGTGGTGTAAGGAAATGGTCCAATTTCATTTTTCTGCATGTGGCTGTCCAATTTTCCCAACACCATTTATTGAAGAGGCTGTCTTTTTTCCATTGGACATTCTTTCCTGCTTTGTCAAAGATTAGTTGACCATAAAGTTGAGGGTCTATTTCTGCGCTCTCTATTCTGTTCCATTGATCTATGTGTCTGTTTTTGTGCCAGTACCATGCGTCTTGATGATGACAGCTTTGTAATAGAGCTTGAATTCCGGAATTGTGATGCCACCAACTTTGGCTTTCTTTTTCAATATTCCTTTGGCTATTCAAGGTCTTTTCTGATTCCATATAAATTTTAGGATTATTTATGCCATTTCTTTGAAAAAAATGGATGGTATTTTGATAGGGATTGCAGTAAATGTGTAGATTGCTTTAGGTAGCATAGACATTTTCACAATATTTACTCTTCCAATCCAGGAGCATGGAACATTTTTCCATTTCTTTGTGTCTTCCTCAATTTCTTTCATGAGTACTTTATAGTTTTCTGCATACAGTTTCTTAGCCTCTTTGGTTAGGTTTATTCAGGATTGACTCCTTAATTTCTATTTCTTCTGTCTTGTTGTTGGTGTACAGAAATGCAATTGATTTCTGTGCATTGATTTTATATCCTGACACTTTTCTGAATTCCTGTACAAGTTCTAGCAGTTTTGGAGTGGAGTCTTTTGGGTTTTCCACATATAGTATCATATCATCTGCGAAGAGTGATAGTTTGACTTCTTCTTTGCTGATTTGGATGCCTTTAATTTCTTTTTGTTGTCTGATTGCTGAGGCTAGGACTTCTAGTACTATGTTGAATAGCAGTGGTGATAATGGACATCCCTGCAGTGTTCCTGACCTTAACGGAAAAGATTTCAGTTTTTCTCCATTGAGAATGATATTTGTGGAGGGTTTTTCATAGATGGCTTTGATAGTATTGAGGTATGTGCCCACTATCCCTACACTTTGAAGAGTTTTGATCAGGAAGGGATGCTGTACTTTGTCAAATGCTTTTTTACCATCTATTGAGAGTATCATATGGTTCTTGTTCTTTCTTTTATTAATGTGTTCTATCACATTGATTGATTTGCGGATGTTGAACCAACCCTGCAGCCCTGGAATAAATCCCACTCGATCATGGTGAATAATCCTTTTAAGGCACTGTTGAATCCCATTGCCTAGTATTTTGGTGAGAATTTTTGCATCTGTGTTCATCAAGGATATTGGTCTGTAGTTCTCTTTTTTGGTGGGATCCTTGTCTGGTTTGGGGATCAAGGTGATCCTGGCCTCCTAAAATGAGTCTGGACGTTCTCCTTCCCTTTGTATTTTTTGGAACAGTTTCAGGAGAATAGGAATTAGTTCTTCTTGAAATGTTTGGTAGAATTCCCCTGGGAAGCCGTCTGGCCCTAGGCTTTTGTTTGTTTGGAGATTTTTGATGACTGTTTCAATCTCCTTACTGGTTATGGGCCTGTTCAGGTTTTCTATTTCTTTCTGGTTCAGTTGTGGTAGTTTATATGTCTTTAGGAATGCATCCATTTCTTCCAGATTGTCAAATTTGTTGGCTTAGAGCTGCTCATAATATGTTCTTATAATTGTTTGTATTTCTTTGGTGTTAGTTGTGATCTCTCCTCTTTCATTCATGATTTTATTTATTTGGGTCCTTTCTCTTTTCTTTTTGATAAGTTTGGCCAGGGGTTTATCAATCTTATTGATTCTTTCAAAGAACCAGCTCCTAGTTTCATTGATTTTTTTTCTATTTTTTTTTGGTTTCTATTTCATTGATTTCTGCTCTGATCTTTATGATTTCTCTTCTCCTGCTAGGTTTAGGGTTTCTTTCTTGTTCTTTCTCCAGCTCTTTTACGTGTAGGGTAGGGTTGTGTACTTGAGACCTTTCTTCTTTCTTTTTTTTTTAAAGATTTTATTTTATTTATTTGACAGAGAGAGAGAGATCACAAGTAGGCAGAGAGGCAGGCAGAGAGAGAGGAGGAAGCAGGCTCCCTGCGGAGCAGAGAGCCCAATGTGGGGCTCGATCCCAGGACCCTGAGATCATGACCTGAGCTGAAGGCAGCAGCTTAATCCACTGAGCCACCCAGGCGCCCCATAGACCTTTCTTGTTTCTTGAGAAAGGCTTGTACCACTATATATTTTCCTCTCAGGACTGCCTTTGCTGTGTCCCACAGATTTTGAACCGTTGTGTTTCCATTATCATTTGTTTCCATGAATTTTTTCAATTCTTCTTTAATTTCCTGGCTGACCCATTCATTCTTTAGAAGGATGCTGTTTAGTCTCCATGTATTTGGGTTCTTTCCAGCTTTCCTCTTGTGATTGAGTTCTAGCTTCAGAGCATTGTGGTCTGAAAATATGCAGGGAATGATCCTAATCTTTTGATACTGTTTGAGACCTGATTTGTGACCCAGGATGTGATCTATTCTGGAGAAGGTTCCATGTGCACTAGAGAAGAATGTGTATTCTGTTGCTTTGGGATGAAATGTTCTGAATATATCTGTGATGTCCATCTGGTCCAGTGTGTCATTTAAGGCCTTTATTTCCTTGTTGATCTTTTGCTTGGATGATCTGTCCATTTCAGTGAGGGGAGTGTTCAAGTCCCCTACTATTATTGTATTATTATTGATGTGTTTCTTTGATTTTGTTATCAATTGGTTGATATAGTTGGCTGCTCCCACATTAGGGGCATAGATATTTAAAATTGTTAGATCTTCTTGTTGGACAGACCCTTTGAGTAGGATATAGTGTCCTTCCTCATCTCTTATTATAGTCTTTGGCTTAAAATCTAATTGATCTGATACAAGGATTGCCACTCCAGCTTTCTTCTGTTGCCCATTAGCATTGTAAATTGTTTTTCACCCCCTCACTTTAAATCTGGAGGTGTCTTCGTGTCTAAAATGAGTTTCTTGTGGACAACATATTGATGGGCTTTGTTTTTTTATCCATTCCGATACCCTGTGTCTTTTGATTGGGGCATTTAACCCATTAACATTAAGGGGAACTATTGAGAGATATGAATTTAGTGCCATTATTAGCCTGTAAGGTGACTGTTACTGTATATTGTCTCTGTACCTTTCTGATCTACTACTTTTAGGCTTTCTCTTTGCTTTGAGGACCCCTTTCAATATTTCCTGTAGAGCTGGTTTGGTGTTTGCAAATTCTTTCAGTTTTTGTTTGTCCTGGAAGCTTTTTATTTCTCCTTCTATTTTCAATGATAGCCTAGCTGGATAGAGTATTCTTGGTTGCATGTTTTTCTCATTTAGTGCTCTGAATATATCATGCCAGCTCTTTCTGGCCTGCCAGGTCTCTGTGGATAAGTCTGCTGCCAATCTAATATCTTTACCATTCTATGTTACAGACTTCTTTTCCCGGGCTGCTTTCAGGATTTTCTCTTTGTCACTAAGACTTGTAAATTTTACTATTAGGTGACGGGGTGTAGACCTATTCTTGTTGACTTTGAGGGGGGTTCTCTGCACCTCCTGGATTTTGATGCTTGTTCCCTTTGCCATATTAGGAAAATTCTCTCCAATAATTCTCTCCAATAGACCTTCTGCTCCCCTCTCTCTTTCTTCTTCTTCTGGAATCCCAATTATTCTAATGTTGTTTCGTCTTATGGTGTCACTTATCTCTCAAATTCTCCCGTCGTGGTCCAGTAGCTGTTTGTCCCTCTTTTGCTTGGCTTCTTTATTCTCTGTCATTTGGTCTTCTAGATCACTAATTCTTTCTTCTGCCTCATTGATCCTAGCAGTGAGAGCCTCCATTTTTGATTGCACCTCATTAATAGCTTTTTTTATTTCAACTTGGTTAGATTTTAGTTCTTTAATTTCTCCAGAAAGGGCTTTTATAGCTCCAGAGAGGGTTTCTCTAATATCTTCCATGCCTTTTTCGAGCCCGGCTAGAATGTTCAGAATCGTCATTCTGAACTCTTGATCTGACATATTACCAATGTCTGTGTTGATTAGGTCCCTAGCCTTCAGTACTGCCTCTTGTTCTTTTGTTTGTGGTGATTTTTTCTGCCTTGTCATTTTGTCCATATAAGAGGATATGAAGAATCAAATAAAATACTAAAAGGGTGGTAAAGACCCCAGAATAATGCGCTGTAACCAAATCAGAAGAGACCCCAAATTGGGGGTGGGGGGAGAATGGGGATAAAAAGAGGTTCAGAAAAAAAAAGAAAAAAATTTAAAGAATAAAACAAAAAAAGCAAAAATATAAAAAAGAAAGAAAAATATATATTTTAGATAAACTAGTCAAAAAACGTTAAAAAAGGGTAAAAGTTTTTAAAAATTTAGCAGAAGAAGAAAAAGGAAAGAAAGAAAAAAAATTGAAAAAAAAATTTAATTAACCACAAGACTAAAGAATCATGGGGAGAAAGCCATGAGTTCTGTGCTTTGCTTTCTCCTCCTCTGGAATTCCGATGCTGTCTTAAGTATTGAACCTGCTTTCCTTGATAGATGAACTTCGTCCTGACTGGATATTTTGTTGATCTTCTGGGGGAGGGGCCCGTTGTAGTGACTCTCAAGTGTCTTTGCCCGAGGCGGGATTGCACCGCCGTTACCGGGGGCCAGACTAAGTAATCCGCTCAGGTTCACTTTTGGGAGCTTCTGTTCCCTGAACGCTTTCCGTAGAATTCTGGAGGATGGGAATGAAAATGGCGGCCTCCTAGGCTCTGGCCCGGAGGAGCCGAGAGCCCGGGGCCCCATTCCTTAGTGCTCCCCCAGAGGACAGCACCCAATCACTCCCGTATCCCCAGCCTCCAGCCATGCTCCGAGCTCAAGGTAACCCCGAGTTTGCAACTGGTTCAAAGTAACCCCAAGCTGAGAGTTCAGTCCTCGGCTCTGCCTCTGTAGCCAGTTTCTCCATTCTAACACCTGCGAGCTCTGCGACACTCCGACACCCCCGATCCTTCTGTGTCCCTAACGGACCTGGGGCCACACTGACTCTGCTTGGGCTTCACCCTGGTTTAGCCTCTGGAGCAATGTCGCTTAGTGGAACAGACTTTTAAAAGTCCTGATTTTGTGCTCCGTTGCTCCACTGCTTGCCGGGAGCCGGCCCCTCCCCCTGCGGTCTATCTTTCCATTGTTTTAGATTCATTTCTCCCCCAGTCCTACCTTTCAGAAAGTGGTTGATTTTCTGTTTCTAGAATTGCTGTTCTTCTTCTCTTTTATCTCCCATTGGATTTGTAGGTGTTTGCAATATTTAGATAAGCTATCAAGCTGATCTCCTGCTACCTGATGTAGTCTCAGCCTGCTACTTCTCTGCCATCTTGACTCCTACTCCCAGACAAATTTTAAAATTGGTCTGAATAGCTTATGGCTTAGAATGGAGTTCCAGAAATGTGAAAAAAATACCTATTATATTTTCTATCTTGCAACTTTATAACATGACATTTATTTTGTATTGCTGCTTTTAAAACAACTTTCTGTATTAATCTAAGATCAATATATTTCCATAGAATTTCCACCAAAAATAACATTTTTGTGACTTCACTTAGCAAAACCTTATGAATAAATGAGATATGTTAGCATCAATAAAATGAAGTAATAACAGGAATGTATTTCATGAAGTTGGTGGAAAAAAATATATCAGTTGGTATATGAACTTTCAAAGTGGAGTAACACATTTAAAATTAATAAAATTGGTGACTGATTAAAGAATACTAATATTTCCAATCAGAGCAGTGATAAGGTGTCCAAAGATTTACCTAATGTGAGTTGTCAAAGAAAAAAAAGCAAAACTGAAAATGAAACTAATATTTTAAAATATAATTCAAGAAAGCTCCCTGAGAGAAAAAAAAAAACTTAAATATATATTCTGAAAGACAGGGGAAAATCATGTACCTGGGAAAATATGTCAATTAACTCTGAGATATTGCATAATACATCTATAAGACTTTTAAAATTTTAAAAAAGGTGGGTTCTCTGTTCTAGTCCAAAAGACTAACTAGCAAGAGGAAAAAAAATTACATTGACAACAGACTTCTAGACAGGAAAAACATAACAATAGTACAACAGTATTTTTAAGAAACTAAAATAGAAAATATGAACCAGAGATCTTATATCCAACCAAGCTCTCCATTAACTATCAAGGCAATAGAAAACCAGTATTTAGCATGTAAGAACTCAAGAATTCAGGGACTATTGTACACATGAACCCTTCCTGAGATATGTATAGAGTATCAAGTTTCTTCTATCCAAGATAATTAAAAACTTGAGGAAACATCAATCTAAGAGTTAACAAAGGCAGGGTAAAGAAACAAAAACTATGTAAATGTTAAATGCTGTAACAAAGCAGAAATAACAAAGCTTAAAAAAAAACATACAAGAAAAAAGGGGAAAGAGAATGTTTTTGATCGTTACCTAGGGAATAGGTGGAAGTCAAAGCATAGCTCTAAAACTCATCAAATTAAATAATTAAAAGAAAAGGGAGACAGAGAATGGAGTAAAAAAACTTATTAGCCAAAAGATAACCATTAGGATTAAAATATAAGTGTTCCTTAATAATAGGGAAAATAGTAAGTGAATTAATTTTCAAAAAAGAAAGGGATGCCTGGGTGTCTCAGTCATTAAGTGTCTGCTTTCAGCTTGGGTCATGATCCCAGGGTTCTGGGATCAAGCCCTGTATCAGGCTCCCTATTAGTGGGAGCCCTGCTTCTTCCTCTCCCACTCCACCTGCTTGTGTTCCCTCTCTCGCTGTGTCTCTCTCTGTCAAAATAAATAAAATCTTTAAAAGAAGATAAAAGAAAAAGAAAACAACTTCCAGGGCGGATAACCAAGTAAGAGGAGGATCCCAAATTCACCCTGTGCTATGGATATACCTAGATGACACTCACATCAGTGTAAGTAGCCCAGAAAATAACCAAAAGGCTCTCAGAACAGACTGTCCACAGTTAACCATAAGGAAGAAGCAACATCAAAAAGGGTAAGATGAAGATGCAGTTGGAACCAAACCAACCCAAAAGACTAACCATGGGAGGGAAGGACTCCACAAGCACAGAGAAAGAAGAGGATCAGACCCTACAAAAAGCACCGCAGGCATGGGGGATCTGCAGTGGGAAGAAAAATCCCTATAACGATCAGCTTTGAAACCAGAAGGGCTTAACTTTGAAAGTTTTTACAATCAGTGGGGCTTACCACCTGTAACTTCAAAATCAACAGCTCTACTCTGGGAGAGCTAGAGAGCAATAGAGTTCCTATGCTTAGAGAAACAGCATAACAACCAACCAAGCTGAGATACCTCATAGAGGCAGCAGTTTGAAAAATGTGTGGAGTATACATAAAGGAGATTCAATTACTAGTCTCAGAACAAGTGCAGGAAGACCCACCCTCAGAAATTCTCCAAAGTGGTTCCAGGTCACCTCCCACAGCAAATCCATGCACACTTTGCTAACATCTGCATACCTGTCCATTACATTCTGCTACAGGCCACATCCTCCAACCCATTCTTGTCAGGAGTCCATCCAAAGTGACACCACAAGCATGGTATTGTGCAAACTGCCTCAACAGGGGCCAGCACCACTCCAGAGTGACTCATGCCCTGTGAAGAAGGGAAGATAATCACACACACTAGGTCAACTGCAACCCCAGCAGTGGGTGGGGGATGGCGGAAAACATCTGGCTTGACCGATGTTCTAAGAGAACAACACAGTGAAAGTGTTCTGTAGTTTGATGCAACTGCAGCTCTAGTAAAGACCTGATCTGACCCAACTCAATTCCAACGTGGCCCTAGAATTGCCCATTAACAACACAGGGACAAAACCATGTTCACACAAACAGAGTTCTTGCAGATAACTGGATTGAAAAGAAATGTGGCTCAATCACAACTGTAGGGTACACACAAAACACAAAGGTAACACCTCTTTTCCATGTTCAGGTGAACAAGGGATATTACACTACAGGGCACCACAGGACCTCTTCATCATAAGGATCCTACTTTCAAGAGCAGGAGATGTAGCTGACTTTCTTAACACATAAAAACAGAGAGTTAGACAAAATGAAGAGACAGAAAAACATGACCCAAATAAAAGAACAGGACAAAATTATGTCAAAAGAGCTAAGCAAAACAGAGAAAAGTGATATTCCTGATAGAGAATTCAAGGTAATGGTCATAAAGATACTCCTTGGACTTGAGAAAAGAATGGCATGCTTCAGCAAGACCCTTAACAAAGAGCTAGAAAACATAAAAGAACCAACCAATAGTAATGACTAATAATGAAGAATAGATGAAGAACTTGATAATTGAAATAAAAAATACAATAGAAGGAATAAATAATAGACTAGAGGAAGCAGAACAGATCATTGAGCTAGAAGACAGAGTAATGGAAAGCCATCAAATTGAACAGGAGAGGGGCGCCTGGGTGGCTCAGTGGGTTAAAGCCTCTGTTTTCGGTTCAGGTCATTGTCCCAGGGTCCTGGGATCGAGCCCCGCATCAGGCTCTCTGCTCAGCAGGGAGCCTGCTTCCTCCTCCTCTCTGCCTGCCTCTCTGCCTACTTGTGATCTCTATCAAGTAAATAAATAAAATCTTTAAAAAAAATTGAACAGGAGAAATAAAAAAGAATTATAAAAAATGAGAATAAGTTGTTGCTGTTAAGGGAACTCAGCAACACCATCTAGCATAATATTCTCATTTAGGGATCCCGAGAAAAGAGAAGAAACAGACAGAAAATTTACTTGAAGAATAATAGCTGAAAACTTCCCTAATGTGGGGAAGGAAACAAATCCAGATCCAGGGATCACAGAGAGCTCGCAACAAAATCACCCAAAGGAGATCCATATCAAATACATAATCATTAAAATGACAAAAAGTAGTGATTAAGAGAAAACAATTACATGCAAGGGAAACCCCATAAGTTTAGCAGTTGATTTTTCAGAAAAATTGCAGTGCAGAAGAGAGTGGCATGACATAGTCCAAGTGCTGAAAAGAAAAAGCATGCAACCAAGAATACTCTATCCAGCAAAATCATCATTCAGAATAGAAAATGAGATAAAGATTTTCCCAGACAAACAAAAGTTAAAGGAATTCACCACCACTAAACTAGACTTATAAGCAATGTTAAAGGAGATTCTTGAAGTGAAAAGGAAAGATCATGAGTGGAGTAAGAAAAATAAAAGCACAAAAGCAGTAAAATTAAGTAAAAATCAGTCAAGGAATTCAAAAAACAAAAGTGTAATGTCATAAACATGAAACATGGTGGGTAGAAGAGTAAAAATTTGAGTGCTTCTATATGGCTTAAAAATAAGAGACCTTCACCTGATATATATAGACTGCTATATGCATAAGATATTACATACAAACCTAACAGTGACCAGAACTCAAAAACTGGTAACAGATATACAAAAAAATAGAGAGGTGGGACTCCAACTATATCACCAAAAAAGCCCTCAAACCATAAATGACTCTTAATCTCACAAAATAAACTGGGGGTTGCTGGGGGGAGGTGGGATTGGGAAAGGGGGAGGGGGCTATGGACATTGGGGAGGGGAGGCAAACCATAAGAGACTATGGACTCTGAAAAACAACCTGAGGGTTTTGAAGGGTCAGGGGTGGGAGGTTGGGGGAACAGGTGGTGGGTAATAGGGAGGGCACGTTTTGCATGGAGCACTGGGTGTTGTGCAAAAACAATGAATACTGTTACGCTGAAAAAAAAAATAAAATGGGGGGGAAAAAAAGCACATTAGGGACAAAAAAAAAAAAAAAAAAAGCCCTCAAACCACAACAGAAGAGAGCAAGAAAAGAAAGGAATAGAGAAGAGCTACAAAAGCAACCATGAAACAAGTAATAGAATGGCAGTAAGTACATACACTAATAATTACATTGAATGTAAATGGAATAAAAAATCCAATCAAAAGGCATAGGATGATGGAATGAATGAAAATGCAAGATCCATCTATATGCTGCCAACAGGAGTGATTTAAGACTGAAGACACATACATATTGAGAATGAAGGGATGCAGAAACATTTGTCATGCAAAGGACAGTGAAAAGAAAGACAGAGTAGCCATACTTACATTGGACAAAATGGACTTTTTTTTTCAATGTTCAAAGATTCATTGTATATGCACCATACCCAGTGCTCCATGTAATATGTGCCCTCCTTAACACCCACCACCAGACTCACCCAGCCCCACACTCCCCTTCCAAAACTCTGAGTTTATTCCTCAGAGTCCACAGTCTCTCATGATTCATCTCCCCCTCCAATTTCCCTGAACTCCCTTCTCTCCAGCTCCCCATGTCCTCCATGTTATTTGTTATGCTCCACAAATAAGCAACACCATATGATAACTAATTCTCTCTGCTTGACTTATTTCACTCAGCATAATCTCTACCAGTCCCATCCACGTTGATACAAAAGTTGAGTATTCATCCTTTCCAATGGAGGCATAGTACACCATAGTATATATGGACCACATCTTCCTTATCCATTCTCCCGTTGAAGGGCATCTTGGTTCTTTCCACAGTTTGGTGACTGGCCATTGCTGCTATGAATATTTGGGTACAGATGGCCCTTCTTTTCACTACATCAGTATCTTTGGGGTAAATACCCAGTAGTGCAATTGCAGGTCATAGGAAGCTCTATTTTTTAATTTCTTAAGGAATCCCCACACGGTTTTCCAAAGTGGCTGCACCAACTTGCATTCCCACCCACAGTGTAAGAGGGTTCCCCTTTCCCCACATCCTCTCCAACACACGTTGTTTCCTGTCTTATTAATGTTGGCCATTCTAACTGGTATCAGGTGGTATCCCAGTGTGGGTTTGATTTGAATCTCCCTGATGGCCAGTGATGATGAACATTTTTTCAGGTGTCTGTTGGCCATTTGTATGTCTTCATTGGAGAAGTGTCTGTTCATGTCTTCTGCCCATTTTTGGACATGATTATCTGTTTTGTGTGTGTTGAGTTTGAGGAGTTCTTTATAGATCCTGGATATTAGCCCTTTGTATTGTCATTTGCGAATATCTTCTCCCATTCTGTGGGTTTCCTCTTTGTTTTGTTGACTGTTTCCTTTGCTGTGCAGAAGCTTTTGATCTTGATGAAGTGCCAAAAATTCATTTTCCCTTTCATTTCCTTTGCCTTTGGAGACATGTCCTGAAAGAAGTTGCTGTGGCCGATGTCAAAGAGGTTACTGCGTATGTTCTCCTCTAGGATTCTGATGGATTCCTGCCTCACAATGAGGTCTTTTATCCAGTTTGAGTTGATCTTTGCATATTGTGTAAGAGAATGGTTGAGTTTTATTCTTCTACACATAGCTGTCCAATTTTCCCAGCACCATTTATGGAAGAGACTGTCTTTTTTCCACTGTATATTTTTTTCCTGCTTTGTTGAAGATTATTTGACCATAGAGTTGAGGGTCCACACCTGGGCTCTCTACTCCTATCAACTGGTCTATGTGTCTGTTTTTGTGCCAGTGCCATGCTGTCTTGGTGATCACTGCTTTGTACTAAAGCTTGAAGTCAGGCAACGTGATGCCCCAGTTTTGTTTTTCTTTTTCAACATTTCCTTAGCAATTCGGGGTCTCTTCTGATTCCATACAAATTTTAGGGTTGTTGGCTCCAGCTCTTTGAAAAATGCCGGTGGAATTTTGATCAGAATGGCATTGAAAGTATGGATTCCTCTAGGCAGTAGAGATGTTTTAGCAATGATTATTCTTCCGATCCATGAGCATGGAATGGTCTTCCATATTTTTGTGTCTTCTTCAATTTCTTTCATGAGTGTTCTGTAGTTCCTCGAGTACAGATCCTTTACCTTTTTGGTTAGGTTTATTTCCAGGTATCTTATGCTCCTTGGTGCTATCATAAATGGAATAGATTCTCTAATTTCCCTTCCTGTATTTTCACTGTTCATGTATAAGAAAGTAACCGATTTCTGTACATTGATTTTGTATCCTGCCACATTACTGAATTGCTGTATGAGTTCTAGTAGTTTGGGGGTGGAATCTTTTGGGTTTTCCATAAAAAGTATCACGTCATCTGCGAAGAGAGAGAGTGTGACTTCTTCTTTGCCAATTTGAATACATTTTATTTCTTTTGGTTTTCTGATTGCTATTGCTAGGACTTCTAGTACTACGTTGAAAGACTTGTGGAGAGAGTGGATATCCTTGTCGTGTTCCTGATCTCAGATGGAAGGCTGTCAGATTTTCCCCATTGAGGATGATATTCACTGTGTGTTTTTCATAGATAGATTTGATGAAGTTGAGGAATGTTCCCTCTATCCATATATTTTGAAGAGTTTTAATCAGGAACGGATGCTGTATCTTGTCAAATGCTTTTTCTGCATCAGTTGAGAGGACCGTGTAGTTCTTCTCTCTTCTCTTATTGATTTGTTCTATCACACTGATTGATTTGTGAATGTTGAACCACCCTTGGAACCCAGGGATGAATCCCACCTGGTCATGGTGGATACTCTTTTTAATGTACTGTTGGACCCTGTTAGCTAGGATCTTGTTGAGAATCTTGGCATCCATATTCGTCAGGTATATTGGTCTGAAATTCTCCTTGTTGGTGGGGTGTTTGCCTGGTTTAGGGGTCAGGGTAATGCTGGATTCATAAAAAGAGTCTGGAAGTTTTCCTTCTGCTTCAATTTTTTGAGACAGCTTTAGGAGAATAGGTGTTATTTCTTCTTTGAATGTTCGGTAGACTTCCCCAGGAAATCCATCCGGTCTTGGGCTCTTGTTTTTTGGGAGGTTTCTGATCATTGCTTCAATCTTATTACTAGTTATTGGTCTATTCAGGTTGTCAATTTCTTCCTGTTTCAGTCTTGGAAGTTTGTAGTTTTCCAGGAATGCATCCATTTCATCTACGTTGCTTAACTTATTGGCTTATAACTGTTGATAATAATTTCTGATGATTGCTTTTATTTCCTTGGTGTTAGTTGTGATCTCTCCCTTTTCATTCATAATTTTCTTAATTTGGGTCTTCTCTCTTTTCTATTGTATTAGTTGGCCAATGTTTTATCGATCTTATTAATTCTTTCAGAAAACCAGCTTCTAGTTTCATTAATGCATTCTACCTCTAGAATGTACCTCTAATTTCTAATTTCTAATGTACCTCTCATTTCTATCATTGATCTCTGCTCTAATCTTGATTATTGCCCTTCTTGTGTGAGGGGTTGGCTTAATTTGTTGTTGATTATCCATTTCTTTAAGGTCTAAAGAGAGCTGATGTTGTCAGGATTTTTTTTTTTTCCTTTTTTTGAGTGAGGCTTGGATGGCTATGTATTTCCCCCTTAAGACCGCCTTTGCTGTATCCCATATGTTTGGGGCCGAAGTGTCTTCACTCTCATTGGTTTCCATGACTTGTTTAGTTCTTCTTTGATTCCTGGTTGAAACAAGCATTCTTAAGCAAAGTGGTCTTTAGCTTCCAGGTGTCTGAATTCCTTTTGAACTTTTTTTTTTTAAATTTATTTTCAGTGTAACAGTATTCATTGTTTTTGCACCACACCCAGTGCTGCATGCAGTTTGTGCCCTCCTTATTACCCACCACCTGGTTCCCCAACCTCCCTCCCCCCACCCCTTCAAATCCCTCAGGTTGTTTTTCAGAGGCCATAGTCTCTCATTGTTCATCTCCCCTTCCAATTTCCCTCAACTCCCTCTCCTCTCCATCTCCCCATGTCCTCCATGTTCTTTGTTATGCTCCACAAATAAGTGAGACCATATGATACTTGACTCTCTCTGCTTGACTTATTTCCCTCAGCATAATCTCTTCCAGTCCCATCCATGTTACTACAAAAGTTGGGTATTCATCCTTTCTGATGGAGGCATAATACTCCCTTGTGTATATGTATCACATCTTCCTTATCCATTCGTCCATTGAAGGGCATCTTGGTTCTTTCCACAGTTTGGTGACCGTGGCCATTGCTGCAATAAACATTGGCTACAGATGGCTCTTCTTTTCACTACATCTGTATCCTTGGGGTAAATACCCAGCAGTGCAATTGCAGGGTCATAGGGAAGCTCTATTTTGAATTTCTTGAGGAATCTCCACACTGTTCTCCAAAGTGGCTGCACCAACTTGCATTCCCACCAGCAGTGTAAGAGGGTTCCCCTTTCTCCACAACTCTCCAACACACGTTGTTTCCTGTCTTGCTAATTTTGGCCATTCTAACTGGTGTCAGGTGATATCTCAATGTGGTTTTAATTTGAATCTCCCTGATGGCTAGTGATGATGAGCATTTTTTCATGTGTCTGATAGCCATTTGTATGTCTTCATTGGAGAAGTTTCTGTTGATATCTTCTGCCCATTTTTTGATATGATTATCTGTTTTGTGTGTGTTGAGTTTGAGGAGTTCTTTATAGATCCTGGATATTAACCTTTCATCTGTACTGTCATTTGCAAATATCTTCTCCCATTCCGTGGGTTGCCTTTTTGTTTTGTTGACTGTTTCCTTTGCTGTGCAGAAGCTTTTGATCTTGATGAAGTCCCAAAAGTTCATTTTTGCTTTTGTTTCCTTGGCTTTTGGAGACATATTTTGAAAGAAGTTGCTGTGGCTAATGTAGAAGAGGTTACTGCCTATGTTCTCTTCTAGGATTCTGATGGATTCCTGTCTCACGTTGAGGTCTTTTATCCATTTCGAGTTTATCTTTGTGTACAGTGTAACAGAATGGTCAAGTTTCATTCTTCTACATATCTCTGTCCAGTTTTCCCAGCACCATTTATTGAAGACACTGTCTTTTTTCCATTGTATATTTTTTCTTGTTTTGTCAAAGATTATTTGACCATAGAGTTGAGGGTCCATATTTGGGCTCTCTACTCTGTTCCACTGGTCTATGTGTCTGTTTTTATGCCAGTACCATGCTGTCTTGGTGATCAGAGCTTTGTAGTAAAGCTTGAAATCAGGTAATGTGATGCCACCAGTTTTGTTTTTGTTTTTCAACATTTCCTTAGCAATTCGGGGTCTCTTCTGATTCCATACAAATTTTAGGGTTGTTTGCTCCAGCTCTTTGAAAAATACTGGTGGAATTTTGATCAGAGTGGCATTAAAAGTATAGATTGCTCTAGGCAGTATAGACATGTTAACAATGTTTATTCTTCCAATCCAAGAGCATGGAATGGTCTTCCATCTTTTTGTGTCTTCTTCAATTTCTTTCATGAGTGTTCTGTAGTTCCTCAAGTACAGGTCCCTTACCTCTTTGGTTAGGTTTATTCTCAGGTATCTTATGGTTCTTGGTGCTATAGTAAATGGAATCGATTCTCTAATTTCCCTTTCTGTATTTTCATTCTTAGTGTATAAGAAAGCCACTGATTTCTGTACATTGACTTTGTATCCTGCCACGTTACTGAATTGCTGTATGAGTTCTAGTAGTTTGGGGGTGGAGTCTTTGGGTTTTCCATATAAAGAATCATGTCATCTGCGAAGAGAGAGAGTTTGACTTCTTCACTGCCAATTTGGATACCTTTTATTTCTCTTTGTTGTCTGATTGCCATTGCTAGGACTTCTAATACTATGTTGAACAAGAGTGGTGAGAGTGGGCATCCTTGTCGTGTTCCTGATCTCAACGGGAAGGCTGCAAGCTTTTTCCCATTGAGGATGATATTTGCTGTGGGTCTTTCATAGATAGATTTTATGAAGTTCCCTTCTGAACTTTTTCTTGTGGTTGATCTCCAGTTTCAAAGCATTGTGATCTGAGAATATGCAGGGGAAAATCTAGATCTTTCTGTATCAGATGAGCCCTGATTTGTGACCCAGTATGTGGTCTATTCTGGAAAAAGTTCCGTGTGCACTCGAGAAGAATGAGTATTCTGTTGTTTTAGGGTGGAATGTTCTGTATATGTCTATGAGGTCCATCTGGTCCAACGTGTCATTCAATGCTCTTGTGTCTTTATTGATTTTCTGCTTGGATGATCTGTCTATTACTGAGAGTTGCTTGTTAATATCCCCTACTATTAATGTATTCATATCAATATGACTCTTTATCTTGATTAATAGTTGTCTTATGTAGTTGGCTGCTCCTGTATTGGTGGCATAAATATTTACAATTGTTAGATCTTCTTGTTGGATAGACTGTTTAAGAATGATGTAGTGTCTTTCTGTGTCTGTGACTACAGTCTTTGGTTTAAAATCTAATTTATCTGATATAAGAATCACTACCCTAGCCTTCTTTTGAGGCCCATTGGCATGAAAGATGCTTCTCTATCCCTTCACTTTCAGTCTGGATGTATCCTTAGGTTCTAAATGGGTCTCTTGTAGGCCATATTGGTGGGTCCTGTTGTTTTATCCAATGTTCAACCCTGTGCTGTTTTATGGGAGCATTTAGGCCATTCACATTGAGATTGATTATTGAGAGATACGTTTTTATTGACATCGTATTACCTGTGAAGTCCTTGTTTCTATAAATTGTCTCCATAAATTTCTGTTCAATGATTGATTTTCTTGTTTTTTTTTTTCCTCTTGTATATAGCCCCCCTTAATATTTCTTGTAGTGCCGGCTTGGTGGTCCCATACTCTTTTAAACCTTGCTGGTCTTGGAAGCTATATCTCTCCATCCATTCTGAATATCAGTCTTGCTGGATAAAGTATTCTTGGCTGCATGTTCTTTTCATTTAGTGCCCCGAACACATCTTTCCAGCCCTTTCTGACTTGCCAGATTTCATGGACAGGTTGACATTATTCTGATGGGCCTTCCTCTGTATGTAAGGAATCTCTTCCCCCAGCTGCTCTCAAGATCTTCTGTCTAAAATTATGATTCATCATTTTCACAATCAGGAGTCTCAAGGTCTTTTTAGATTCTATGATCTTGGGGAGATACCTTTCTTTTTTTTTTTTTTTTTTTTTTTTTTTTTTTTTTTTTTTTAAAGATTTTATTTATTTATTTGACAGAGAGAGATACAAGCAGGCAGAGAGGCTGAGAGGGAAGCAGGCTCCCTGCCGAGCAGAGAGCCCGATGCGGGACTCGATCCCAGGACCCTGAGATCATGACCTGAGCCGAAGGCAGCGGCCTAAACCACTGAGCCACCCAGGCGCCCGGGAGATACCTTTCTGCCTCTAAAACATGAATGCTGGTTCCATTCCCCAGATTGGGAACATTTTCATTAAGAATTTGTTTGACTATATCCTCTTGTCTTCTTTCTTTCTCCTCCCCTTCAGGAGGATTCCAATAATTCTGACATTGGAATGTTTCATGGCATCATTTATTTTCCTAATTCTGTTTTTGTGGCTTCTAAGCTATTTTTTCCAGGCCTCCTCCTGATTGTTTTTCTCTATCAGTTTGTCCTCTAGATCACTAGTTCTATCTTCTGCCTTAGTTACCCTAGCTGTTAGAGAATTTAGATTAGATTGGAATTCATTGATAGCATTGTTAACATCTTCCCTGGTGGCTTTCCCTTCTGCCCTCATCAATCATTTTGTCATTAATGGCTTTCTCCAACCTAACCATTGCCTGGGTAACTGTTAGCCTGAATTCCTTTTCCAACATACTGTTTATGTCCATATCCAATAGCTCTGATGGAGAGGGCACAGTCTGAATTTTTCCTCTGTTGGTTATTCCTCCTCCTTGTCATTTTGGTGAAAGATGGCTGAGGGGATTTGTAGCTGAATGTATTAACTGTGGTCCAGGCAAGGTGCACCCTGGAATGCTTCTGACAATCAGGAGTCCCCACCAAAACGAATCAAAAAAAAAAAAGAAAAAAGAGGGAGGAAGGGAGGGAGAGAGAGAGAGAGAGAGAGACAGGGAAAAAAGAAAAAAAAAGAAAAAAGAAAAGAGAAGACCTAGCCTGAGTGGGCCCCAAAGATAAGATTTATAAAGTATTCAAACAAAAACAGACAAACAGAAAGACTGACAAAAGTAAATGACAAGAAAAAAAAAAAAGAACCCAGCCATGATGAACTCCAAATATAAGATGTATATACTACCAGAACAAAAACAAATACACCGAACACTGTAGAAAAAAAAGATGGGAGGGTGGTTATAAATTCTCAGTGTGAGTGAGGAAGGTTATTTTGATTCTTCTTGGGTGTATCTTGATATCTTTGTTAAAGGACTCAACTTTCCCGAGATAAAGGGGGATTAAAACTGGTTTATATATAGGGGTAGTGTTGACTGGGAAAAGATGATTACCTTGAAGCTTATTTTCATATTAATATAAAAAATAGGAAAGCAAAAGAAAAACATAGGTATATGTATCAAAAAAGTTCAAGTTAAAAGGTTATTATGGAATTTGTTGTACTGAACCTCTCATTGTGATGGTAAATAGGTTAAAAGTTATAAAAAATTTTTAAAAGAATGAGAATAGTGGGAATGAATTAAAAATAAAAGTTGTATCTTTGAAGTTTACAGGCTTTAGGGCAATATCAGGAGCTTAATATCTTCTTTTCACCTGATATTGGGGTTTTACAGTTTTATGCGGACCCTGTGTCCTCTTGTTTTTTGTTTTGCTTTCTGGGGGAGGGGACTGCTGCGTGATTTTTCAGGCAGTGTTTCTAGATTTGAGTCCTCCTGCCCCATATGAAGGGTCTGGGCCCTGAGCAAACTGGTTTTTCAGGCTTTTGTTCTCTGGAGGATATTTTTTTTTTTTTCTTTTTCCTCCCCTTGGTGGCTGTTGTTGGTTCTTCAGAGGTTTAGAGGAAAGCAAACTGCACCCAGATCTCCATCTCAGAGAGAAGCCTCAGTCTGTTCCCTTATGTGTGCTCCAGAGCACATAAACTCCCCCTCTGCCACCTCCCACTGGCAGAGCACAACCCCAGCCACAGTCTCAGGGGTCGCAGGAGCTCCCGCTTGTACCCCGGTGCTACCAAAACCATGAGAAGTACTAGTCCAGAGAGCTGGCTTCCAGTGGCTGCTCTGCCGAGGCTGTCTGGGAAGGTGCGGACTGCCAGAGAGGTCCCAACCTGAGACTGCACGCTGAGATTTTCATGCTGGCCTGGGTTCGAGCAGTGTGCTTGCAGAGTGCAAAAGGCTGTGGCTCTAGAGAGCACCGGCTGGCATCCACACCAGACTCTCTCATGCCCACCGCCACCCAGACATTCTAATGCATGCCTGCCAGAGGCTCAGGGACTAAGGCCTGGCTTCTTCCCCGTACTCTCTCTGACACAGTGCCAGCGGTGGCTGTCCTGGGTCCCTGGGCTTAAACCCTAACCGCCTGATTCCACTAATTTCCCCTTATAATCTTTTGCTCTTTTTGAGTGCCTTTAACCAGACTCCAAGTTAATGCTGGTCCCCAATCACAGGGCACTCTCGTATTGGAGTAGTACTTTCCAATGGGTCACTTCTGGTGGCTCCCTCCCCCTTTTGTTTATCTTCTGATATTGTCTGATGTTCCCACTCTGCTTTACCTGTCCACTGGAGTCTTGTGCCCCAGTCAAGATCCAGAAGTGTATAATTCTAACCTCAGGCTGATTTCATGGGTGATCGGACTGCTTTGGTAGATAATCAGCTCATTTTATGGGATCAGTTGAAAGAGCACCTCCTACTTCTCTGCCATCTTGCCCCTCTCCCAGAAAGGAAAAAGTTTTAAAGGCAGAACAAGAAAGTCATAAATGGAAAAAAAAGATTATTTCTGATGAGGTCCTCTTTCCTTGGTGGGGAAAAAAGTGTCTTATTAAGTAGATTACCTTATCTTGGTGGATGGATACGTGACTGATTACCTTATTATTGACGGTGACCAGAAAATTCTGGATTGACCACTTAAGACTACATTTCTGGGGAAGTTTGAAACTGCAATAAGGTAAAGTATTAAGCCCTGCTTTGGTGACTTGGTCAAGCATAAGTGGCTCCATCTGGGGCCTGTGGTCTTCTTTTTAAAAGCAGACAACCAGGGGCCCCTGGGTGGCTCAGTGGGTTAGAGCCTCTGCCTTCGGCTCAGGTCATGATCCCAGGGTCCTGGGATCGAGCCCCGAATCAGGCTCTCTGCTCAGCAGGGAGCCTGCTTCCCTTCCTCTTTCTCTGCCTGCCTCTCTGCCTACTTGTGATCTCTGTCTGTCAAATAAATAAATAAAATCTTTAAAAAAAAAAAAGGTAGACAACCACAAAGGACCTGAAGATGTACCAGGGAAACATACCTAGCATCCAACATCCCTGCCCAGTATTGAGGAAAACTGAATTATCTATCCAGACAACTGTATGTTTAAAAGCCAATTTATAAAATCTACAAATGTCTCATTGTAGTTTTTTTGTTGTGTTGTTTTTGTTACTGCTGCCCACTTCTTGTTTCTCCCACTAAGCTCTGACATAGGATTGTCACATGGATAATTCCATATTCAGAGTAGCTATTGATGAATGTGTGTGTTACAGAAGGCAGTGAGTTATGGCAGAAAAAGTGTGGGGCTAGAATCCAAATCCTATATACCCCCCATGTGATAACTTTGTGCAAGTAATTATCCCTCCCAAATCATTTCCCATCTATTAAAAAAAGGGATGAAAATATCTACCTTATATGGTGGATGAAGTGAAATAATATTTATAAGGTTAATCTCTGGACAGGATATGTATTCAATAAATAGCAGCTACTATTAATCATTTCTCTATTATTTCAAGAAATTTCTTGAAAGAAGGAGCTGTACTTTCATTCATTTTTAAACTCATTCAACTAATTTTTGACATATGCATGCTATTAAAATTTTTTTCAAATTCATTTATTTGTCTTCATCTACTTTTTCACCATTATTGTCTTTGATTTGGGCTTCAAAATATTTTTTAAATTTTTTTTAAGATTTTGTTTATTTATTTGACAGATAAAGATCACAAGTAGGCAGAGAGGCAGGCAGAGAGAGAGGAAGAAACAGGCTCCCTGCTGAGCAGAGAGCTGGATGTGGGCTCCATCCCAGGACTCTGGGACCATGACCCTAGCCGAAGGCAGAGGCTTTAACCCACTGGGCCACACAGGCGCCCCTCATCTGGGCATTTAAAGTGTAAATTATCTGGTAGGACTTGCCTGTTTCTTCTTGGTGTGATTTAACTATTCCTTATGACCCAGAAGTCAGATAGCATATGATTAGAATAAGCTTTTTTTTTTTGACAAAAATACATCATAGGAGATGCTGTATACTTCCTTTTGCATGATAACAGGAGGCATGTATCAAATAGTCCAATTAGTAATGATGCTCAGTTTGATTAGTTTGTTGAAATGATGATAACTAGATCTTCCTTTGTAAAGGTAACTTTCTCTTTTTGCTATTAGTAAGTAATTGGAGGTGTGATATTTTGCTACCTTTTGACTATCCTGGTTCCCAGTAAACAAATTCATGATTATAGAATCCCGTTGATGATCCTTATCTCAATTAAGAATTTTATTGGATGTTGTGAAAGTGTCAATTCCCCAATTACACCATGTCTTCTGTATTTATTAGCTAGTATTTTTGGGTTTTTTTTAAAGGAGATTTTCTGTATTAACATAGGAAGAATTACATTTCCATCTAAAAAGACAAGAATATGTTTTCTTTTTTAAAGTTTTATTTATTTGAGATAGAGAGAGAGCATATGCAGGCAGGAGGAAAGATAGGGGAGAGGAAGAGAATCTCAAGCAAACTCCTTATTGAGCACGGAGCTCAATGTAGGGCTCCACATGGAGTTCAATTTCATGACCCTGAGATCAAGACTGAACTGAAACCAGGACTCAGATGCTCAACCAACTGAACCACTCAGGCGTCCCAGACAAGTGTATGTTTAATTTTTTCCCCTTTAATTACCAATTTTCAGAGTAAGGAGTAAATAGTATCTAGTAACTTCTAATGGTAATGCACATTATTTTCCCTTTCTCTCTCTCTTTTATATTTTATAAAATCAAGGCTTTTTATTCAACATTACACAATTGAAGTTATTCTCTTTGATGAACAAGATGTCACCAAATTGAGGGGTGCCTCGGTGGCTCAGTGGGTTAAACCTCTGCCTTTGGCTTGGGTCATTGTTTTGGGGCCCTGGGATCGAGCCCTGCATCAGGCTCTCTGCTCAGCAGGGACCCTGCTTATCCCCCCTCTCTGCCTGCCTCTCTGCCTACTTGTGATTTCTCTCTCTATGTCAAATACATAAATAGAATCTGAAAAAAAAAAATCGCTAATTTGAACCATGACTATCCCTTCAAGCTACTTTCTGTGGCCCCTTGATATGCTTGACCAGAGGTAGAATCAGCCATTTCTCTAACAACCTCTTGTTCATTTCAATGAACAATGGTATTTAGGAATTAAGGATTGAAAATTAAATATACTTGTTGCTATTGGGATAGAATTGTTCCAATGCCCTTTCAGAGGAAAGTGAAAAAGTACATATAACATTGATATATATTTATTCATTTAACTATAATATACATAACTATATTTTTAATCATGTGATTATATACTTTATTATATATGTTAAAAATAATTTCAAACTTGTAGGAAAGTGGCAAAAATACAAAGACCTTCTATATCTTTTTTTTCCAAATTCCCCTATAGTTAACATGTCACACACTTTTCTTACTTTTTCCTTCCTTCCTTCCCTCCTTTCTTCGTTCCTTCCTTCTTTTCCTCCTTCCTTCCTTCCTTCTTTCCTCCTTTCCTTCCTTCCTCCCCCCTTCTTTCCTTCCTTTTAGTTTTTCATAACCCATTTGAAAGTACATTGTATATAATGCTCATTATATTTAATACTTCTAAAAACAAGGACATTTTATTGAAAAATCAATATGCAACCATCGAAATTAGAAAATCATTATTGATAAAGTGCCATCATCCTACTATGTATGTTGATATACCAGATTCTGATTTAATATTTCTTTTTGTTTTCATTTTGATAATTGAGGCTTGCTTTTTGAATCAATCAAAAAAATTTTTATTTTTAATAATTGAATTAACCTCATTGGTTCTTTTTTTCCTATGACATATCTTTGGTCTCCAATCTCTCATATTATTTCTGGTTAATTTTATTTAGATATTATGTTCTATTTATTATGTGATTTTCACTATGTGGTGTATTTTTTATTTCTTTTATTTTTTAAATTAATTAATTAATTTGACAGAGAGATAGAGCTAGAAAGCATAAGTGGCGGGGTGGGGGAAGGTGGAAGAATGGTAGAGGGAGAAGGAGAAGCAGGCTCCTCGCTGAGCAGGGAGCTCAATGGAGTTCTCAATGCCAGGACCAGAAACAAAGGCAGATGTTTAACTGACTGAGCTACCCAGGTGCCCATCTTTTTTTTTTTTTTTAATTATTTTTAAATTCCAGGATAATTAACATGTAATGTTACATTAGTTCAAGTGTACAATATAGTGATTCAACAATTATATACATTCCTTAGCGCTCACTATACTAAATATACTCTTCTTAATCCCCTTCACCTATTTTACCCATCCCCCTACCCACCTCCATCCCCCTATCCACCTGGTAACCACCAGTTTGTTCCTTATATTTTAGTTTGGTTTTTTTTTTGGTTCATCTCCTATTTACTTTGTTCATTTGTTTCTTCAATTCCATATATGAGTGAAGTCATATGGCATTTCTTTCTCTGACTGACTGATTTCATCTGGCATTATACTTCTAGATCTATATCTTTATATGTTAGTGCAAATAGATAGATTTCATTCTTCTTTATGGCTGAGTAATATGCCACTGAATGAATATGTGTGTGTGTGTGTGTGTGTGTCTATACCTTATCTTCTTTATGTCTTCTTTTATCTTCTTATATATATGAGATATATCCCATATATATATCTATATGGATATATATATATGTGTGTGTGTATATATATTCCTTATCTTTATCCACTCATCTATTGATGGACATGTGGATTGCTTCTATATCTTCTATATCTTGGCTATTATAAAGAATGCTGCAATAAACATAGAGATGCATATACCTTTTTGAATTAGTATGTTTGTATTCTTTGGATAAATCCCAGTAGTGGGATTACTAGATTACACAGTATTTCTATGTTTAATTTTTTGATAAACCTCCATAGTGTTTAATACAGTGACTGCACCAGTTTGCATTCCCACTAACTGTGGATGGGGGTTCCTTTTTCTCCATGTTTGCCAATACTTGTTGGTTCTTGTGAGCCATTCTGAGAAGTGTATAGTGATATTTCATTTTGAGTTTGCTTTACATTTGCCTGATGATAAGTGATGTTGAGCATCTTTTAATGTGTCTTTTAGTCATCTCTACATCTTTGGAGAAATATCTGTTCTTGTCTTCACTCATTTTTAACTGGATTATTTGGTTTTTTTTGTTTGTTTTGTTTTGTTTCTTTTTTTCATTTTGTTTTGTTTTTGTTTTTTGGTGTTGAGTTGTATAAGTTCTCAACATACTTTGGGTATTAACCACTTACCAGATATATCATTTGCAAATATCTCTCCCATTCAGTAGGTTGTCTTTTAGTTATCTTGTTTCCTTTTCTGTGCAGAGGTTTTTATTTTGATGTAGTTCCATTAGTTTATTTTTGCTTTTGTTTCCCTTACCTCAGGACACACATCTAGAAAACAGTTGCTATAGTTGATGTCAGAGAAGTTACTGCCTGTGCGTTTTTCTAGGATTTTTATGATTTCAGGTCTCATATTTAGGTCTTAATCCATTTTAAGTTTATTCTTTTGTGTATGGTGTAAGAAAGTGGTCCAGTTTCATTCTTTTTCATGTAACCAGTTTTCCTAACACCATTTGCTGAAGAGACTGTTTTTTTTTTTTTTTTTCCTGTTGCATAATTCTTGTCTCCTTTCTTACACATTACTTGACCATAAAATTGAGGGTTTGTTTCTGGGCTTTCTGTCCTAGTCTGTTGATCTATGTGTCTATTTTTGTACCAGCACCATACTATTTTTATTATTACAGTTTTGTAGTATAACTTGAAATCTGGAATTGTGCTACTTAGTTTTGCTTTTCTTTTTCAAGCGTGCTTTGACTAGGAGTGCCTAGTCACTAGGAGTGACTAGGGTGGCTCAGTTTTTAAGCATCTGACTTTGGTTCAGGTCATGATCCCAGGGTCCTGGGATCAAGCTCCACATCAGGCTCATGCTCAGCGGGAAGACTTTTCCCTCTCCCACTCCCCCCTGTTTGTGTTTCCTCTCTCACTATGTCTCTCTCTGACAAATAAATACAATTTGGGGAAAAAAAAAGATTTCTTTGGCTGTTCAGGGTTTTTTATGGTTCCATACAAATTTTATAATTGCTTGTTCTCATCCTGTGAAAAATGTCATTCATGTTTGATAGGGATTACATTAAATGTGTAGATTGCTTTGGGTAGTATAGATTTTTAACAATATTTGTTCTTCTAATCCATGACATGAAATATCCTTCCATTGGTTTGTGTCATCTTCAATTTCTTTCAGCTGTGTTTTATAGTTTTCAAAGTATAGGTCTTTAATTCCTTTGGTTAAGTTTATTCCTAGGTATTTTATTATTTTTGGTGTAATTGTAAATGGGATTATTTTCTTAATTTCTCTTTATGCTACCTTGTTATTATAGAAATATAAAATATTTCTATATATTTATTTGTGTCTTGCTACTTTATTGAATCATTTATGAATTTGAGTAGCTTTTTTGGTGGAGTCTTTAGGGTTTTCTTTATATAGTATCATGTCATCTGCAAATAGTGACAGTTTTACTTCATCCTTACCAATTTGGATGCCTTTTACGTCTTTGTGTTGTCTTACTGCCATGGCAAGGAATTCTAGTATTACGTTGAATAGGGGTGATGAGGGTTGAACATGCTTATTTTGTTCCTGATGTTAGGGGAAAAGCTATTTTCACCACTAAGTGTGAAGTTCCCTGTAGGTTTTTCATATATGGTATTCATTATATTGAGATATGTTCCCTATAAACCTACTATGTTGAGGGTTTTTATTATGAATGAATGTTGTACATTATCATTTTTTTGCATCTATTGAAGTGATCATACAGTTTTTATCCTTTCTCTTGTTGATGACCTGTATCACGTTGATTGATTTGCAAATATTGAAACAGTCTTGCATTCCAGGAATAAATCCCAGTTGATTGTGGTAAATGATTTTTTTTCATGTATTGCTGGATTCAGTTTGCTAATATTTTGGTGAATATTTTTGCATCTACAATAATCAGAGATATTGGCCTGAAGTTCTCTCTCTCTTTTTCTTTGTAATGTGTTGACCTGGTTTTGGTATCAAGGTAATGCTGGTCTCATGGAATGAATTTGGAAGCTTTCCTTCCTCTTCTATGTTTTGGAATTGTTTGAGAAGGATCGGTAGTAACTTTTCTTTAAATCTTTGCTGAAATTCACCTGTGAAGCCATCTGGTCCTAGACTGCCATCGTTCACTGAACTAAAGTTCTCAGGCATCAATTGCAGTGGCCATGCAGGGCTGCCTCTGCAAGGGAGGGCAGCAGCAGCTGAACCCTACACATAGCTTTTGTTTGTTTGTTTTTAAATCAGAAAAGCAAGGGCAGATGACTTCAAGCATGGTAAATGAATACAAAGGGATGGCAAATATCTTGAAGCAGGCTTACGTTTTCCCTTTTGAGTAGGCCTATAGGGAGTCAGTTATGGGATAAGGGAGGAGCAGGATGTTTGGGCTTGCAATCACTTGGTGCAGAAAGGGGGACTAAGGGTTACATTTTTCACAGGTTCTAACTTATTCCTTGCTTCTGGGGATTGTGGAATCCTGCTCCTACCTGGCCACTTTGTTCAACACCCCTGAGAACAGGAATGCAGCTGACATTTCGGCTGCTTCCACACTCACTCCTTGGGGTTTAGAATATATTTTCTAAGAATAATTCCACACTAGACTTGTTTGTTGGGAGTTTTTTGATTACTGATTTTATTTTATTGCTGGTAAGCATTGTGTTCAAATTTTCTATTTCTTCTTGATTCAACTTTGGGAGGTTATATTTTCTAGGAATATATCTATTTCTTCTAGGTTGTCCAATTTGTTGACAAATAATTTTTATAATTTTCTTTTATAATCCTTTCTATTTCCATGATGTCAGCTGTTATTTTTCATCTTTCATTTGTGATTTTGTTTATTTGAGTCCTCTCTCTTTTTAAAATTGTTTTTTGATGAGACTGGCTAAAGGTCTATCAGTTTTGTTCATGTTTTCAAAGAACAAGCTCCTGGTTTCATTGATCTGTTCTACTGGATTTTTTTGCTTTTATTTGGATTGTTTTGCTTTTATTTCTATTTCATTTATTTCTGCTCTAATCTTTATTATTTCCTTCTTTCTAGTTTTGTGTTTTATTCTTCTTTTTCTGTCTCCTTTAGGTATAAGCTTAGGATATTTACTTGAGATTTTTCTTGCTTCTTGAGGTAGGCCTGTATTGTTATAATCTTTTCCCTTAGACTAGCTTTTCCTGCATCCCAAAAATTTGCAACCATTGTGTTTTAATTTTAATTTTTCTATCTATCTATCCATCTATCTATACATATTTCATTTCTTCTTTGATCTCTTTGTTGACTTGTTCATAGTTTAGTAGCATGTTATTTAATATACAGCTATTTGTTCTATGTTCTATCCATGTTTTTCCTTCCGGTTGATTTCTAGTGTTATAGCTTTGTAGTTAAAAAAGGTGCATGCTATGACCTTAATCTTTTTGAATTTGTTGAGATTTGTTATGTGGCCTAATATGTGATATATTTTGGAGAATGTTCCATGTGCACTTGAAAAGAATGTGTATTCTCCTGCGTTAGGGTGGAATGTTCTGGATCTATCTGGTCCAATGTATTATGCAAAGTCACTATTTTCTTATCAATTTTCTGTTAGGATGGTCTGTTCATTGATGGGAGTGGGTGTTAAAGTCCCCTACTATTATTGTATTACTATTGATTACTTTCTTTATGTTAGTTAATAGCTGTTTTGTGCATTTTGGTGCCCTCATTTTGGGTGTATAAATATTGAAAATTGTTATATCTTCTTGATTGATTGTTCACTTTACTACTGTAAGTGTCCTTCTTTATTTTTTGCTACAGTATTTGTTTTAAAGTCCATTTAGGGAAGGAGAAACAAGATGGGGGAGAAGTAGGAGGCCCTGTTTCAACTGGTCCCCTGAATTGAGCTAAATATCTATCAGAACACTCTGAACACTCATAAAATCAGCATGAGATATAAGATTATACACTTCTGAAATTCTATGGGGGCAGAAGACAACAGTGGATAGGTAAAGTGGAGTGGGAATGCTTGGACTGACATTGGAGGATAAACAGAAAGTAGGGGGAGCCACCAGAAGTGACCCATTGGAAAGTGATACCCCAATATGAAAGTGCCCTGTGCTTGGGGATGAGCATTAACTTGGAGTCTGGTTAAAAGCACTTAAAAAGAACAAAGTATCGTAAGGAGTGAGTGGCAGAACTGGGCAGTCACAGTGACAGACCTAAGCTCACAGTCCCAGAGTGGTCACAGCAGGTGCCCACCTATTCCTGAGAGAGCCCAGCAGGGTCTTCTGTTAGTCGTCCCTGAGCCTGTGGCTTTCTGCTGCTTGCACCACAGCTGGGGCTGTGTGCACGCCTGCATGCACCTGAAAGAGCCTGGTGTAGGCTCCTGCCCAAGGTCCCTGGGTCTGCAACCTTCTGCAACCTGTGTTATCACCTTCCTTGACCTGTGCCAGGGCCAGGTCTGAACACATCCGACATGGGTGTGGTCTCCCAGCAACTCGTCTGGACTAATATAACTTGTGGGTTTTTTGGCATGGGGGTTGGGGGGATGCACAGAGATAAGTGGGGGCCTTGGGCTACCACCGAGACAGTGACTGGGAGTGTGTACTGCCTTAGGAGGTTGCAGAAGGGGAGTCTGTATGTTCTGGACCATCCAGATGGGAGCAGATTGAGGCTTCTCTCTAAGATGGAAGTCTGGATGCAGACAGTTTACTTTGCACTAATGCTCAGAAAAGCTGCAAAACCCACCAAAGAAAAAACCTCCAGAGAACAAAAGCCTGAGAAACCAGTTTCCAAAGAACTCAGCCCCTTAATAGAGGGAAGGGTGACTCAGTCCAGGCAAGACTGACTGAAAAACAGGGTGGCAGGCCCATTTCCCAGAAGACAAACCAAAAGAACAAGAGGACAATAACCACAAGGTCCCTGTAAAACTATAAAACCCTAACATCAGGGGAAAACAATATATTAAGCTCCTGGTATTGCCACAAAACCTGTATATTTCATAGATACAACTTTCAAAAAATTCATTCTCTTGATTCTTCTTTTTTTAACCTACTTTCCATTACAAATAGATGTCTAATACAAAATATTACATAATAACATTTTAGAAAAGATTTTATTTATTTGACAGAGAGAGAGATCACAAGTAGGCAGAGAGACAGGCAAAGAGAGAGGGGGAAGCAGGATCCCTACTGAGCAGAGAGCTCAATGCAGTGCTCAATCCTAGGACCCTGAGATCATGATCTGAGCTCAAGACAGAGGCTTAACTCACTGAGCCACCCAGGTGCCCCTACATAATAAATTCTCAACTAGAACTTTTTTCATACATATACCTGTGTTTCTTTTTCTTTTTAAAAAATATATTTAGATATAAGCATCTAGGTTATCCTTTTTCCCTATTCAATACTACCCCTATATATAAACCAATTTTCATTTCCCTGTATCTCTGGAATGTTGAGTCCTTTAGCGAAGATAATAAGATAAACCCAGGAAGACCTGAAATAATCTTCCTTGCCCACATAGAGGGTTTATAAACACCTCCCCATCTTTTTCTTCTGTCAGTGTTCTTGTGTATTTTTTTTCTTGTACTATGTAAATCTTATTCTTGGGGTTCATTTTGGCTGGGCTTTTCTTTCTTTTTTTTCTTTTCTTTTACTTTTGTTGGTATTTTTGTTCATTTTAATCTATGTACCTTATAAATCTTACTTTTGGGGCTCATTTTGGCTTGGTTTTTTCTTTTCCCCCCTCTTTTTCTTTCTCTTTTTTCTTTTTTCTTTCTTTTTGGTGGTGACTTCCAATTGCTCTGAAACATTCTAACGTGCAATTTGACTGGATTTTGGTTGATATATTCAGCTAAACATACCCTCAACCACCTCTCACCAGGAGGAGGAACACCTGACAGAGGAAAAATTAAGAGATTGTGACCTTTGCCACAGAACTATTGGATATGGACATAAACAATATGTCAGAAATGGAATTCAGGGTAACAATTATCCAGGAAATGGCTAGGTTGGAGAAGACACTTGGTGGCAACATAGAGTCTCTAAGGGTGGAAGTGAGAGCTGATCTGGCAGAAGTTAAAAATAAGATCAATGAGATCCAATCTAATCTAAATACTCTAACAGCTAGGGTAAATGAGTCAGAAGATCAAATTAGTGATCTAGAAGACAAACTGATAGAAAAGAAGGATAAGGAAGAGGCCTGGAAAAGATAGCTTAGAAACCATGAAAACAGAATTAGGGAAATAAATGATGCCATGAAACATTCCAATGTCAGAATTATTGGGATCCCTGAGGGGGGTGGAGAAAGAGAGAATCCTAGAAGATATAGTTGAACAAATACTGGATGAAAATTTCCCTAATCTGGGGAAAGAACAAATGTTCATGTCCTAGAGGCAGAGAGGACACCCCAAAGATCAATGAGTCTAGAAAGACCTCCAGAAACTTAATTGTGAAATTCACAAATCATAAATTCAGACAGGAGATCTTAAGGGCGGCTAAGGGGAAGAGATTCCTTACTTACAGAGGAAGGACCATCAGAAAAACATCAGACCTGTCCACAGAAACTTGGCAAGCCAGAAATGGCTGGCAAGACATATATTCAGGGCACTGAATGAGAAGAACATGAAGTCAAGAATATTTTATCCAGCAGGGATGACATTGAGAATGGATGAAAAGATAAAGATCTTCCAAGACTGGCAAAGTTTAAAAGATTATGTGGCCACAAAGCCGACACTACAAGAAATATTAAAGGGGGTTCTATAAAAGAAGAATATAAGAGTGACATAGAACAGAAATTTACAGAGACAATCTATAGAAACAAAGACTTCACAGGTAACACGATGTCAATAAAAACGTATCTCTCAATAGTCACTCTCAATGTGAATGACCTAAATGCTCTCATAAAATGGAACAGGGTTGCATATTGGATAAAACAACAGAACCCATCCATATTCTATCTACAAGACACACATTATGAACCTAAGGATACATCCAGACTGAAAGTGAAAAGATAGAGAAAAATCTTTCATATCAATGGGCCTCAAAAGTAGATGGGGTGGTGATTCTCATATCAGATAAATTAGATTTTAAGCCAAAGACTGTAGTCAGAGATACAGAAGGGCACTACATCATTCTAAAAGGGTCTATCCACCAAGAAGATCTAACAATTGTAAATATTTATGCCCCCAACATAGAAACAGCCAACTGCACAAGCCAACTGTTAAACAAAATAAAGGGACATATTGATAAGAATTCACTAATTGTAGAGGATCATAACACTTTGCTCTCAGCAATAAGCAGATAATCTAATCAGAAAATCAACAAAGAAACAAGAGCTTTGAATAACACATTGTACCAGTTGGACCTCATAGATATATACAGAACATTCCACCCTAAAACAACAGAATATTCATTCTTTTTGAGCACACATGGAAATTTCTCCAGAACAGACCACATACTGGGTCACAAATCAGGGCTCAGCTGATACAGAAAGATTGAGATTTTCCCCTGCATATTCTCAGATCACAATGCTTTGAAACTGGAGCTCAACCACAAGAAAAAGTTCAGAAGGAATTCAGACACCTGGAAGCTAAAGACCACCTTGCTTAAGAATGCTTGGATCAACCAGGAAATCAAAGAAGAACTAAAACAAGTCATGGAAACCAATGAGAATGAAGACGCTTCGGCCCCAAACACATGGGATATAGCAAAGGTGGTCTTAAGGGGGGAAAACGTAGCCCTCCAAGCCTCACTCAAAAAAAGGAAAAAAAATCCTGACAACATCAGCTCTCTTTAGACCTTAAAGAACTGAAGAATCAACAACAAATTAAGCCATCCCCAGCACAAGAAGGGAAATAATTTAGATTAGAGCAGAGAGCTTTAGTTTATAAACTAAAAATACAGTAGAACACATCAATAAACTGTTATAAGCCAATAAGTTAAGCAACGTAGATGAAATGGATGCATTCCTGGAAAACTACAAACTTCCAAGACTGAAACAGGAAGAAATTGACAACCTGAATAGACCAATAACTAGTAATAAGATTGAAGCAATGATCAGAAACCTCCCAAAAAACAAGAGCCCAAGACCGGATGGATTTCCTGGGGAAGTCTACCGAACATTCAAAGAAGAAATAACACCTATTCTCCTAAAGCTGTCTCAAAAAATTGAAGCAGAAGGAAAACTTCCAGACTCTTTTTATGAATCCAGCATTACCCTGACCCCTAAACCAGGCAAACACCCCACCAACAAGGAGAATTTCAGACCAATATACCTGACGAATATGGATGCCAAGATTCTCAACAAGATCCTAGCTAACAGGGTCCAACAGTACATTAAAAAGAGTATCCACCATGACCAGGTGGGATTCATCCCTGGGTTCCAAGGGTGGTTCAACATTCACAAATCAATCAGTGTGATAGAACAAATCAATAAGAGAAGAGAGAAGAACTACACGGTCCTCTCAACTGATGCAGAAAAAGCATTTGACAAGATACAGCATCCGTTCCTGATTAAAACTCTTCAAAATATATGGATAGAGGGAACATTCCTCAACTTCATCAAATCTATCTATGAAAAACACACAGTGAATATCATCCTCAATGGGGAAAATCTGACAGCCTTCCATCTGAGATCAGGAACACGACAAGGATATCCACTCTCTCCACAAGTCTTTCAACGTAGTACTAGAAGTCCTAGCAATAGCAATCAGAAAACCAAAAGAAATAAAATGTATTCAAATTGGCAAAGAAGAAGTCACACTCTCTCTCTTCGCAGATGACGTGATACTTTTTATGGAAAACCCAAAAGATTCCACCCCCAAACTACTAGAACTCATACAGCAATTCAGTAATGTGGCAGGATACAAAATCAATGTACAGAAATCGGTTACTTTCTTATACATGAACAGTGAAAATACAGGAAGGGAAATTAGAGAATCTATTCCATTTATGATAGCACCAAGGAGCATAAGATACCTGGAAATAAACCTAACCAAAAAGGTAAAGGATCTGTACTCGAGGAACTACAGAACACTCATGAAAGAAATTGAAGAAGACACAAAAATATGGAAGACCATTCCATGCTCATGGATCGGAAGAATAATCATTGCTAAAACATCTCTACTGCCTAGAGGAATCCATACTTTCAATGCCATTCTGATCAAAATTCCACCGGCATTTTTCAAAGAGCTGGAGCCAACAACCCTAAAATTTGTATGGAATCAGAAGAGACCCCGAATTGCTAAGGAAATGTTGAAAAAGAAAAACAAAACTGGGGCATCACGTTGCCTGACTTCAAGCTTTAGTACAAAGCAGTGATCACCAAGACAGCATGGCACTGGCACAAAAACAGACACATAGACCAGTTGATAGGAGTAGAGAGCCCAGGTGTGGACCCTCAACTCTATGGTCAAATAATCTTCAACAAAGCAGGAAAAAAATATACAGTGGAAAAAAGACAGTCTCTTCCATAAATGGTGCTGGGAAAATTGGACAGCTATGTGTAGAAGAATAAAACTCAACCATTCTCTTACACAATATGCAAAGATCAACTCAAACTGGATAAAAGACCTCATTGTGAGGCAGGAATCCATCAGAATCCTAGAGGAGAACATACGCAGTAACCTCTTTGACATCGGCCACAGCAACTTCTTTCAGGACATGTCTCCAAAGGCAAAGGAAATGAAAGGGAAAATGAATTTTTGGCACTTCATCAAGATCAAAAGCTTCTGCACAGCAAAGGAAACAGTCAACAAAACAAAGAGGAAACCCACAGAATGGGAGAAGATATTCGCAAATGACAATACAAAGGGCTAATATCCAGGATCTATAAAGAACTCCTCAAACTCAACACACACAAAACAGATAATCATGTCCAAAAATGGGCAGAAGACATGAACAGACACTTCTCCAATGAAGACATACAAATGGCCAACAGACACCTGAAAAAATGTTCATCATCACTGGCCATCAGGGAGATTCAAATCAAACCCACACTGGGATACCACCTGATACCAGTTAGAATGGCCAACATTAATAAGACAGGAAACAACGTGTGTTGGAGAGGATGTGGGGAAAGGGGAACCCTCTTACACTGTGGGTGGGAATGCAAGTTGGTGCAGCCACTTTGGAAAACCGTGTGGGGATTCCTTAAGAAATTAAAAAATAGAGCTTCCTATGACCTGCAATTGCACTACTGGGTATTTACCCCAAAGATACTGATGTAGTGAAAAGAAGGGCCATCTGTACCCAAATATTCATAGCAGCAATGGCCAGTCACCAAACTGTGGAAAGAACCAAGATGCCCTTCAACGGGAGAATGGATAAGGAAGATGTGGTCCATATATACTATGGTGTACTATGCCTCCATTGGAAAGGATGAATACTCAACTTTTGTATCAACGTGGATGGGACTGGTAGAGATTATGCTGAGTGAAATAAGTCAAGCAGAGAGAATTAGTTATCATATGGTGTTGCTTATTTGTGGAGCATAACAAATAACATGGAGGACATGGGGAGCTGGAGAGAAGGGAGTTCAGGGAAATTGGAGGGGGAGATGAACCATGAGAGACTGTGGACTCTGAGTAACAATCTGAGGGTTTTGGAGGGGAGGGAGGTGGGAAATGAGCTTGGGTGAGGCTGGTTGGAGATATTATGAAAGGCACGTATTGCATGGAGCACTGGGTTGGTGCATAAACAATGAATTCTGGAATACTAAAAAGAAATTTTTTTAAAAGTCAAAACAAACAAATGAACAAACAAACGAACAAACAATCCTTTCCCTTTCTGTAGCCCTTGAAAGCTGCTCTCTACTTGCTAGATAGGATACTGCCCAATTTATGCACCAATCAATGCCAATTTCTTTAAAATATACTCAGTTGAATTTTTGTTACTTAACATCACTAATCTTTAGACCAACTCCTTATAAGTCCATGCTTCCTTTTCCCAAATCCAAATCTCTTCTGTTTCTCACCTTCCCAAGCTTTTCCACTCTGTCTGAACCTACCCCTCTGGCAACTTAACATTATGGTATACCAGCTCTTAACCACAACTGGGTTTTCAAAGTCCCTTCTACATCTTTGCCTCTCTTCTGAGGACACAACTTCCTCCATGGTCCTCTCATCATTCCTTATCCGTGAGATCCCAACCTTAAAATGCTTCCAGATCATTAACTGCTCCCATGTTTAACAAACACTCTTAAATTTCTAGCCACCCCATATCCCAGTTATGCATAGGTCTCCTGATCACTCCTCACTGTACATGGCATGTTCCAGGATTAGATGACATAATCTATATGAAATTCTTAGCATTGTGACAGGCACATATTAATGGCTCAGTCCTTACTATCTATTGTCATTGTTATTAATTTTAGACTTTGTCTCATAGTCTTCTTTCCCTTCCTAAGTCCTGCCATCATTCCAAGGGCTTTATTGTGAAATGGACAATTTACTCATTCACACATTAGCCTTTGAGACTCTGGGGTTGAACCATTCAATGGCCTTTCTGTCCTTTCTATTAGCCATTCACCTTGGAATTCCTGCACTTTTTAAACACTCAGTATTCTAGTATCCCTCTAGTCCAAGCTGATGGGAAGATGAAGAATGGGGCATGAATGGGGCATGATCTTCCCACAATACCAATTTCATTATGTCATCAACCAATTAAAAGACTTTCAACATTTATCAAATTCAGTGCCTTTAGCTTATCATAAGTTAACTTCACAACCTTGACTCAATTTACATCTTCTCCCTCCTGCCATATATACTACATCCTTTAATCTCAAAACTCTCAATTCTAATGATACTTTATCGTTTTTTCCTCTCTAGCCTTGGGCTTTTGCAAATATTGGCCCTTCAGACTGGGCAAAGGAAAGAGGGCCTTCCTTTCCTCTAGGCCAGATTTCCAGCTAATCTTTCAGTTTCCTAGCTTTCACCACAGCACGCCTTTCTAAACCCCTTCTCTGACACCCATCTCTCTACCCTTTGTTTTACCTCAAAGCCAGCATTCCTCGGTGGACCCAGTGTGTTGGCACATTGTATTACTTGCCCTACTGAAATGTAACTGTGCCCTGATGATTCATTTATCCCTCCTTTTTATAAGACTAAATTATTGGATGATAAGATCTGGTCTGATTGGATTTTGTTTTTACTATCTAGTGCCTACTAATTCCTGGAGCACAGGTGGGACCCAATAACTATTCATTGAGCCAATGTATAAATTTAATCTAATCTAGCACAGAATTTGATGACACCCTTTCACAAAGTTTCAAAGACAGCCTGCCTTTAGGGATAAATCTATATTCCATCTCCTCAGAGGAATAAGTAACACCTATGTGAAGACCAAGACTGCTCTTCTGTCTTTTAAATTTAAATTAGATGGTGAAATGTGGGCCATATGCATAAATACTCCAAAGAGAATTTAAGGATTATTAATTTACTAAATTTGCTTCTACAGCATTTGCTTTCTTCTGTTTCTTCACATCTATCAGGAAACGGTGAGTGAAATTAGATTTGTTCAAATATTACTCAGATGCTTTTTCCAATTGCTTTCTATTTCAAATATTAAACAAAAAGTACTTAATTTGTTTCTTGCCAAGCAAAAAAAAAAGCGTGGAGTGTGAGTTTGGTTTATTGAACATTTAGTTTGTTATTAATCAAATGAATTTCAAAAAATACATATAAAATTTTAAAAACCATTTTCCCTTGCAGTTTATTTAACTATGAATTAGATAATTTTCAAACAAAACTATTTAAAAAAATTTATTTTACTTTATTTATTTATTTATTTGACAGACAGAGATCACAAGTAGGCAGAGAGGCAGGCAGAGAGAGAGGAAGGGAAGCAGGCTCCCTGCCTATCAGAGAGCCCGATGCAGGGCTCGATCCCAGGACCCTGAGATCATGACCTGAACTGAAGGCAGAGGCTTTAACACACTGAGCCACCCAAGCACCCCAACAAAACTATTTTTTGAATATGAAAGCCAACTGAGCTTTCCATCAAAGCATATTCAAACCAAAAATGTTTTCAAAGTAATATTAATTTCCCTATAGTCTGTACAAACTTGAAGTAGAGCAAAGTTAAATTTTCCTTCTTAGAGAGGAACACCTATTGGTGGAAATGAGCTAACACAATTTTGCATGGGAAAAATTGTATATGAAGTTTGACAACTGAAATAAATTTCCTGTGATTGGAATACACACTTTTAAAATATTTGAAATTCTTCAGATTGCTTTGGTTATCTTGTGCTATGGGATTTCTTAGTCTTTTGATATGTGTGCATGTATAAGCATAAACAGGCATGTCTGATTTAGAAACTTCTTGTCAACACAACACTTAGAAGAGTTCTACCAAGAGGGATTATTCTAGAAGAATAAGCTGTTGTCAGGCACAATTGTCAAAAACAATCGTAGAATTATTCTTAGCTTACTAACTGTTCCCCAAAGGAGTCCTTTCTGGTTTTATCTAAGGAATGAAATACTAAATTAATCCTTAAATCACCCAATCACTGAATAGTGTGTTAAGAAGGGCAGTATGATTATCTTGAATATTATCATTTTTTTAAAGTTTAATACAAATGTTTTAGATCAAATGATTGTGAACATTCAGACGAGTGCTTTTTGATGGAAATCTGCCCCATGAGCAAGTGGTCAAAGTATTTATTGCTTTCTGTCACAGCATTTCAACTCTTTGCATTTGCATCTATTTCTTTCTAAGAATTTGCTTAATTGTCAAGATCTATTTGCAGTTCTCTTAATAACTCAAGGGCCCTCTTTCTCTTCTCTGTCTCTGCCCCAAGTCTTTCTGACCACATTTACTCCTCTCCTCTGCCCAGGTCAGATAAAAGTCAACAAACTCAGCTCCATCCTTGCAAACAACCAGTTGCTGTCACAGTCTCAGCCTAAATATCTCACTTGCCCTTCAGAGCAAGCAGAGCTTATCAAAGATTTCAGACTCCCACTTTGGCCTAGTTCCTCTACTTTACTGTTTTGATCATAACTTCTAGAATATCCTCTCACTCTCACTTTAATCACGTATCATTTACAAAAAATAAAACACACCAATCTTAAGTGTATAATTTGATGTTGACAAACGTATACATTTGTGTAATTACCACCCGAATTATGAGATAAAATATTTCCTTCACTTCAGAAAGTTCGATTGGGTCCTTTTGAAGTCAGTCTTCTGCTTCCATGCCTGGCCTACTGATCTGTTTTCTGTCACTGTAGTTTATCCATTTCTAAAGTTTCACTAAAATGGATCCCTATAGAATAATATAATCTTCCTCACAGAGCGAGGAGTAGTGTGAGGAGAGTTCTTTAATGTTTGACTTCTTTTGCTTAGAATAATGTTTTGGTGCTGGGTTTTAAGGAGGTCACATACTGCATGGAGCACTGGGTGTTATACGCAAACAACAAATCATGGAACACTACATCAAAAACTAATGATGTACTGTATGGTGACTAACATGACACAGTTAAAAAAATTGCTTAGGGGATTCTTCTGTATTATTGCCTGAATCTGTAGTTTGGTCCTTTGAGTCTAATAAATCCATTGAATGGCTATACTGTAATTTACTTATCCACCCACCTGTTGAAGGACATTGGGTTATTTCTAGGTTTCGATTATTGGGAGTAAAGCTGCTTTTAAGGACTTGCTGTAACGGTGTTATATAAATTTGTTTTTCATGATTAAATACAAGAGTAATGGTACTAAATCAAATAGAGCTACTAAGTTGTATGGTAAGCATTTAATTTTATAAAAGGCTATCATCTTTTTCCAAAGTGGCTATGACACTTTATATTCCCACCAGAATTGTAGGAGAGTTACAGTTGTTTTGCATCTTTACCAACGTTTTCTATTGGAAGTGTTTTTAATTTTAGCATTTAATTGGTATGATTTCTAATTAAATTTTTAATTTTCATTTCCTTTTTTTAAATATTTTATTTATTTGACAGAGAGAAATCACAACTAGGCAGAGAGGCAGGCAGAGAGAGAGGAGGAAGCAGGCTCCCCGCAGAGCAGAGAGCCCGATGTGGGGCTCGATCCCAAGACTCTGGGATCATGACCTGAGCCGAAGGCAGAGGCTTTAACCCACTGAGCCACCTAGGCGCCCCTTCATTTCCCTTTTTTTAAAAAAAATTCAACTGAGTAAATTTGAAGATCAAATTAGCTTTATTCAGCAATTGAATAATATCCTATCTAGAAAATAGAAAGACATCCAAAGAGATGTACAAAATGTAAGGCTTTTATAGGCAGAAAGGGGACAAGACAAAGAAAGTGTGTTTCAAGCAAAAACCATCCTTTGGGTAAGGCAGGTCTTATAGGGCAGGATTACTTCACTAATGCTGACCAGGTAATTCCAGACTGCCTGGTTAAATGATACTTTCTAGTGCACCTGAGTGGTTCAGTCATTGAGCATCTGCCTTTGACTCAGGTCATGATCTCAGGGTCCTGGGACTGAGCCCCTCATCAGGCTCCCTGGTGGGCTGGAAGTCTGCTTCTCCCTCTCACATTCCCCCTGCTTGTGTTCCTTCTCTTGCTGTGTCTTTCTCTGTCAAATAAATAAATAAAATCTTTTTTAAAAAAAATTTAAATAAATTAATAAATAAATAAAGGTTACTTTCCTGAAGAGGCTGAAACTGCAATTAGGTTAGGTATTAAGTCTTGGTTTGCTGGCATGCGGCTTAGCACAAGTAACACTATTTTGGATCTGTTATTTCTTTTTTTAACACCGTAATGAATAATCATTAGCATCTTTCCATGTGTCAATTTGCTACTTACTTTTCAGTGCCATGTGCTTGGTTAGGTTTATCTTCCTGTTTTTTACTTCGGGTTTGTTGAGCTTCAATCTGTTGGTTTATAGTTTTCAAGATAAATGGTAAATATTCAGCCATTATTTCTTCAATAATTTTTTTTTTTGTCTGAACCCCCACCTCCTACTTTGTGAGACTCTTAGTTATGAGTAATGTATTTTAGGCCACATTATGGTGTTCTATTCATTTTTAAAAAATCATTTCCTCTGAGTTCCATTTCAGATATTTCTCAAGTCTTTTTTATCTGGTATATTGTGGTGTTTTATCTACAGTTTTTCATCTCAGATGTTACATTTTTCACACCTAGAAATTTAATTTGGATCTTTTTATAATTTCTATTGCTCTTCATCAAATGCATGCTTTCCTCTAAACTTCTTGAGCATATGAAGTACATTTTTAGTGTTTTGTCTGCTGATTGTGTTAGCTATGTCATTTCTGCATCTGTGTCTGAAATTTTTCTTCATTTGGCACTGGGACATGATTTAGTGTTTACACACCTGGCCATCTATAATTAGATACCAACACTGTCAGTTTTGTTTTTGGATGTCAGTTTTTGGAGTTCTTTTGAGTATTTTTAGGTTTCAGTTCTAAGGTGCAGGTAAATTACAAGCTTTTATAGCAACATTATTGGTGATAGCCAAAAGTTAGTATCAACCCCGGTCCCCTTCAATGGGTGAATTGTTAAACAACTGTGGTATATGAAATGCTACCCAGCAATAAAAAAGAATATTACTTATCTATGCAACAACCTAGATGAATCGCCAAAGAATTACACTGATGAAAGAAACCAATCCAAAACATTACATATTGCATGATTCCATTTATATAACATTCTCCAAATAACAAAATATAGAAATGAAGAACAAATTAGTGGTTGTGAGGAGTTAATGAGAGGCTTTGAGTGAGAGGCGAGTGGTATGTCTATAAAAGGGCAAAAAGAAAGATCTTTGTGGTGATGAAATGTTTCGTATCTTGACTGTTTATCAACATTAATATCCCAGTTGTGATATTGTAAGAAAAAATGAACAAAAAAAAGTAAAAGTTAGAAAACATCGATGGGGAAATGAACAATCTTCAAATGGTGGTAAAAGTTCAAATTCCATTTTGGAGGGCATTTTGGTAATATCTACTAAAAATAAATGATTATACCTTTTGTGCAATAATTCTATCTCTATGGATATACAGATGAAATAACTACGCAAAGATTATTCACTGTGGCATTGTTACTGGAAACAATCCAAGCATCTATCAATGAAAGCCTAGTTAGATAAATTATACTATATCTGCTCAGGGAATACTATATAGTTGTAAAACAAAGAAATGGAAGGGCTCCATTTACTGATGCAAAGAGATTTGTTAGACATATTAAATGACAAAAAAAAAGCAACATGGTTAAGTGTTTTCAATATTCCACTTTTTGTATAAAAAGGGAAATTTAAGATTATCAGGATTTACCAGTATGCTAAAGAAACTGTGCACACATGCACCAAAATAATGACATTGGGTATGTGGTCATCAATGTCTGTGTTTTGGAGGGTTGCTGGGAACCAGATGGATAGAGAACAGGACTGGAAAAGAGACCTTCACTGAATACTTTTTATTTCTTGATTTTCAAAATGTACATATTACCTCTTCAGAAATTAAATTAAAATGAAACATCAACTTCATCTAAGCCTAGTAGATAGAGACAAAGGTAATTTTATTCAATCAATCTTGATGGCTGTGTCAAATTGCTAGTATGAATAGACTTTATATATTAAATATTCAACACAATTCTGTCAATAAATATAACACACAACTCCATTTAAAAACACTTTCATAAATAAAGTAATCTTTAAAAAAAAAATAGAACCACACAGAAAATATCAGTTATCTTGTCTGGCCAAAGAGTATTATTTAACAAATTTTCAGCAATGTAATTTTTTTTAATAGTGTCACAAGGTCCCTCATTCTTGGCCATTTTTATTCATCATTGATAGTCTTTCTTCTTTTTAAGATTTTATTTATCTTTTTGCCAGAGAGAGAATGAGCACAAGCAGGTGGGTAACGGGCAGAGGGAGAAGCAGGTTTCTCACTGAGCAAGGAGACTGATGCAGGACTTGATCCCAAGACCCTGGGGTCATGACCTGAGCTGAAGGCAGAGGCTTAACTGACAGAGCCACCCAGGCATACCTCCGCAATGTGATTTTTAACACTGAAGTGTGTATGATTTTTATTACTGAAGAGACACATACATGAAGCCATATCATCATGTAAGAACAATTTTACTTTCTCTTTCAAAGTCATGTGATCCTCTTCTGATCCTTTTGGAGGAAACTCCAGTGTACCCTGAATAGATCTACAGACAACCAAATCAATGAGCTGTAAGTGGGAAACCTCAAGAGTATTTAACCAAAACAAGGAGTTGTTTGAATTCAGCCTTTTTTTGGTGTTCTGACCAAAATCATGAAAATAAAATTATAAGACATATGCTCCATATCCTAAGAGAAACTACAAAACTTGAAGCTTTACACCCTTACATTAAAATGTAGCTAAAATTTAGTTCAAGGATGCCTAAACTATAAGAAATATATGTAACATATATGAGCTCCTCTAAAAGTGGCCCTAGGTCAGCCTGTTCAGTGGGAAGGTGACACTAACTACATATGCAATTATAAGTTGTCTTCAATCCACATTTAAAAGCTGAAGTTAAGGGGCACCTGGGTGGCTCAGTTGGTTAAGCAGCTGCCTTCGGCTCAGGTCATGATCAGCGTCCTGGGATCGAGTCCCACATCAGGCTCCTTGCTCCGCAGGTAGCCTGCTTCTCCCTCTGCCACTCTGTCTGTCTGTGCTCTCTCTCTGACAAATAAATAAATAAAATCTTTAAAAAAAAAAGCTGAAGTTAATTTTAATATATACATATTTTTTTTTTCTTAGAGAATGTGCGAATTAATGCAAATTGGGGTGGGGGGGACAAGGGAGAGGGAGAGAGAATCTTAAGCAGATCCTGAGCTGAGCATAGAGTTGCTTGGTTCAATCCCACGATCTGAGATCATGACCTGAGCTGGAAACGAAAGAGTCAGATGCCCAACTGAGTGCACCACCCAGGCACCCCAATTTTAATAGATTTTAACACAATATATTCAAAATATTATTTCAATGTAAAATTAATATTAAAAAATCTTATCCATTTTTTAAATTTTTTCAGTATTCCAAAATTCATTGTTTATGTACCACACCCACTGCTCCATGCCATACATGTCCTCCTTAATACCCAACACCAAGCTCACCCATCCCCCCACTCCCCTCCCCTCTAAAACCCTGTTTGTTTCTCACAGTTCACAGTCTCTCATGGTTCATCTCCCCCTCCATTTTGCCCAGACTCACTTTTCCTTTCCTTCTCCTAATGTCCTCCATGTTATTCCTTACATTCCACAAGTAAGTGAAACCATGTAAATTGACTTTCTCTGACTGACTTATTTCACTCAGCATAGTCTCCTCCAGTTCCACCTATGTCGATACAAAAGTTGGGTATTCATCCTTTCTGATGGCTGAGTAATTTTCTGTTGAAGAAAGATATGGACCATATCTTCTTTATCCAAATGTTACCAGGTATTTTATATCTTTCATGCTAAACTTTTAAAATCCACTGTGTTTTGTTTTTTTTTTTTAAAAGACTTTGTTTATTTAGTCGACAGAGAGAGACATAGCAGGAGAGAGAATACAAGCAGGGGGAGTGGGAGAGGGAAAAGCAGGCTTCCTGCAGAGCGGGGAGCCCCATATAGGGCTCAATCCCAGGACCCCAGGATCATGACCTGAGCCAAAGGCAGACAATAACTGAGCCACCCAGGTGCCCTAAAAATCTACTGTATTTTACACTTAAAATAGTACATCTCAATTCAGGCCCTAGATTTTATTGAAATATTCGTTCTGTATCTGGATTTTCAAAAATTTACATTTGAAATAGTAAACTTACTTATCCAAGTTGTTTTAAACAAAGTTAATGGTTTTTCCATAATCTCATCTTGGAACTAAAAGTGTGTACCCTTTTACCAACCTCTTCCTATTTCCCCCACCTCAGCCCCTGGCAACCTCTTTTTATTCTGTTTCTGTGAGTTTGGCTTTTTTTTTTTAAGACTACACAAATAAGTGGTATCATGAAGTATTTGTCTTTTTCTCTGCCTAGCATATTTCACTTAGCATAATACCTCAAGGTCTACCTATGTAGTCACAAATGGCTGGATTTCCTTCTTTTTTATGGCTGAATAATAATCCATTATATATATATTATATATAGATACATAGATATATATATATAGATATATCTGTTGAATATGTTGACAGATGAATGAATCTGGTCATTCATCTGTCTATGGATACTTGGGTTGTTTCTTTGTCTTGGCACCTGTAAATAACGCTATGAATATGGGGGTGCATATCTTCTCTTGATTTTGGAGTTACCAAAGTAGATAGGATCTCAAAATATCATACATTTCTTTGCCTTTAGTAAGATTCATTTGTATATCTGTGTTGCATAAGAAGAGGAATTGGGGGAATAGCAATCTTGTAGGACTGAATCTTTCATCTATGGTATCTAATGCCACCTTTAGGTAGATAGTGTATAATTGAGTTACATTGTTAAACACCCAGCTGCTATCACAGAATTGCTTGATGTGTAGATAACCCACACACCTGGTGTTAGAGTGAAGCAGTGTTGCAGTAGAGTGTCAAGTAGAGGAGACACAAGAGTGGTTTTCTCTTTACACTTATGGTCTACTACTTCTGTGGCTTTGGTGCTTACACTTGATCCTTTAATCTTGTTATACTCTGTATGAGGACAGTGGGAGATGAGCATCACTGTGAATGCCCTACGTTTTCAACACCAGATACAAAGGAATTTCTCCACATTTTTCCTATACTAAATTCTCAACTATAGGAATTTGTCTATGGAGTCACCAATAGGGTTTACAAAAGCATCACATCAGGAAAGTGGAAACTGCAGTGGAATTCCATACTGAAATGCAGCAGTTAAACAAGCATTCAAATAAGTTATGGCTCTGTTTCAAGAAAGTCAGTGGTGAGGTTTATAAAATGCTCAAGGCTAAGCACTATAAAATCACCAAGACACCAGTTATTGCTCAGTAAATACTTATTGAAAGGAGAAATGAAGAAAAGCAATTGTTTCTCCAGCTGAAATGAAATCAGCTTTAGGTGTTCCTCTGATTTGTGAATTCCCCATGATTAAATTCAGATGTTTTTAAGGATGATTTGTTAGATTTTCAATAACTCCTCCACCCCATTTTTTTCTTTTTTTTTTTTAAAGATGTTATTAATTTATTTGACACAGAGAGAGAGCACTAGTAGGCAGAGAAGCAGGCAGAGAGAGAAGGGGAAGCAGGCTCCCTGCTGAGGAGAGAGCCTGATGTGGGGCTTGATCCCAGGACCCCGAGATCATGACCTGAGCTGAAGGCAGAGGCTTAACCCACTGAGCCACCCAGGTGCCCCTCCACCCCATTTTTTTAAACTAGATAATAATAATAAGAAATCTACAATGTAAGATTGATAGTGATTCTCTTTATTTTAAAAGACATATATAGATTAATATCAGAAAAATTAGATCTTAAACCAAAGACCAGGAGCACCTGGTTGGCTCAGTTGGTTAATCATCTGCCTTCAGTCCGGGTCATGATCCTAAGGTCCTGGGATTGAGTTCCATATCAGGCTCCCTGCTCAGTGGAAAGTCTGTTTTTCCCTCTCCCTCTGCTGTCCCCCCCACTTGTGTGCTCTCTTTCTCTCTGTCAAACAAATAAATATTAAATCTTTAAACAAAAAAATAAACAAAACAAAACAAAGACTGTGGTAAAAGATGTAGAGGGACACTATATCATACTTGAAGGGCCTATCCAACAAGAAGATCTAACAGTTGTAAATATCTATGCCCCAAAATGGGAGCAGCCAATTATATAAACCAATTAATAACCAAAATAAACATTGATGATAATCCATTAATAATAGGAGAACTCAACATTCCATTCACAGTAATGGACAGATTATCTAAGCAGAAGATCAACAAGGAAATAAGAGCATTGAATGACACATTTGACCAGATGGACTTTATAGATACATAAAGAATATTCCATCCTAAAACAACAGAATACTTGATTCTTCTCAAGTGTGCATGCAACTTTCTCTAAAATAGACCACATACTGCCCACAAATCAGGTCTCAAGTGATACCAAAAAACTGAGATTATTCTCTGCATATTTTCAGACCACAATGCTTTGAAAGTGGAACTCAGCTGTAAGAGAAATATGGAAGGAACCCAAAAATTTGGAAAATAAAAAGCATCCTGCTAAAGAACGATTGGTCAACCAGGAAAGTAAAGAAGAACTTAAGTAATTAGTTGAAATGAATGAGAATGAAAACACATCAGTCCAAAACATTTGGGATACTGCAAAGGTGATCCTAAAAGGGAAATATACAGCCACCCAAGCCTCTTTAAAAAAATTAGAAAAATCCCAAATGCACAAGCTAACCTCATCCCTAGGGACCTGGAGAAAGACCAGCAAATAAAGCCTATACCAAGCAGGAGAAAAATACTAAAGATTAGACCAAAAATCAACAAAATAGAAACTGGGAAAACAGTAGAACAGATGAATGAAACTAAAAGCTGGTTCTTTAAAAGAATTGATAAGATCAATAAACCTCTGGGCAGACTTATCCAAAAGAAAAGGGAAAGGACTCCAATTGATAAAAGCATGAATGAAAGAACAGAGAGCATGACTAACATCAAGGAAATAGAAATAATTATTTGAAATTATTACCAGCAACTATATGCCAACAAATTAAGCGATCTGGTAGAAATGGATGGATTCCTGAAACTTATAACTACCAACACTGAAACAGGAAGAAATCGACAATCAGAACAGACCAAGAACCAGTAAAGAAATTGAAACAAATCAAAATCCTCCCCCAAAAGAGTCCGGGGCCAGATGGCTTCCCAGGGGAATTCTACCAAATATTTAGAGAGGAAATAATACCTATTCTACTGAAGGTGTTTCAAAAAATAGAAATGGAAGGAAAACTTCCAGACTCTGATGCCAGCATTACCCTTATTCCAAAACCAGAAAAAGATCCCATCAAAAAGGAGACTTACAGACCAAGATCCCTGATGAACATGGATCCCAAAATACTCACCAAGATCCTAGGCAATAGGATCCAACAGTATATTAAAAGGATTATCCATCACGACCAAAGGTAAAATTTATTCCTGCAAAGCAAGGGTAGTTCAACATTCGCAAATTAATTAACATGATAGAGCACACTAACAAAAGAAGACAAGAACAGGTATAATGCGGAGGACCACAGGGGAAGGAAGGAAAACTGAATGGGAAGAAATCAGAGAGGTAGACAAACCATCAGAGACTCTGGATTCCAGGAAGCATACTGAGGGTCACAGATGGGAGGGGTGTGGGGGGATGGGGTAATCAGGTGATGTGTATTAAGGAGGGCATGTGTTGTGATGAGCACTGGGTTTTATAGGCAACTAATGAATCATTGAACACTACATCAAAAGCTAATGATGTACTGTATGTTCGCTAACTGGACATAATAATAATAAAAAATAAAAGAAACCATAAATAAATAAATAAACAAACAGAGATGGAGATATGTACAAAAATATCTAAAGGAAAGCATTAGAGCCTGGCTGTGTGGAGATTTGCCTCCTTCCAAGGAAAGGTTTTATGTTGTCCTCTTTGGTCATGAATTCTGGAACTGTCTCTTTATTAGATTTAAATCTCTAAAACAACCCAATGTCTAGTTCAGTTTTTCCCAAGGCTATTACTAAGCAAAATGACCTTCTGTGAACATGAGGAAAGTTCTGTGGCCTTCTACATAGTATTAGAATGCTGAAACCAACAGATATTCAAGTTTAATTGGGTCATCAAGAAACTACCAGCTGCACAAGATTTAGAAATTCTCTAACTTAGTCTCTTTCTATGAAATGGAAATTTAAGCAGAAAGATTATGCTACATGCATCAAATTTAAGAATTCATCTTTCTTGATTTTAAATCCGGCTTTATCTACTGAACTACGTTATCATACCTAATTTTGATTGCAGAAAAGGAATTCCCAACTTTCTTGGAACTGTAATAGTTATTACTGATCTAATTGTGGCAGTGCTTCTAAAGTTTCTAAAGGATGAGGTTTTTTTTTTCAGTTGAATTAAAATTGGACAATTAAAAGATAATTCAAGGTAATATGGGCTGTTATGAAATTAACAGTGAGCTCATCAATAAGTATTCAGAGAAAAATCCTGTGATTAACTCACCAGGTCTAAACATGTTTGAAGGTTTCTAGCCTACAGTGACCCCTGGTGTTATTTTGAAAAACATGCAGCATGCTATTAATCTCTCTCATCTTTAAGACCATGTATTAAAACAGTTCCTACTGTGCCTGGGTGGCTCAGTCAGTTAAATCCCTGACTCTTGATTCATCTCAGGTCATGATCTCAAGGTTGTGAGGTCAAGCCCCACATCAGGGTCTGCACTGGGCATGAACCCATTTAAGATAATCTCAACCTCCGCCACCTCCCCCACCCCAAAAAAGAAATAGTCCTTGCCAAGAGTGGGCAAACTCTATGAAATAATTTATTCCCAATAGTCCATGAGGTAAAGAGCAAATTTCTCCATCATAAATTAGATTTTGTGCACTAAACATAAAAAAAAATAACATAACAGGTACTACCTATACATATTATTTTTAAAATTTATAATAAAACCACTTGGGAACTATATTCATTTTATCAAGTCCCAACCATTAAAACAATTTGAGGGGTGCCTGGGTGGCTCAGCAGGTTAAAGCCTCTGCCTTCAGTTCGGGTCATGATCTCAGGGTCCTGGGATCGAGCCCTGCATCAGGCTCTCTGGTCAGCAGGGAGCCTGCTTCCCTCCCTCTCTCTCTGTCTGCCTCTCTGCCTACTTGTGCTCTCTCTCTCTCTGTCAAATAAATAAATCTTAAAAAAAAAAACAATTTGAAAAAGAAAAGTGATCACTGGAATTCAAGCTTACCCCTAATATAATAGAAATCATTATCCAAAAAGATGCTTATAAAAGATATCTTCCAAGTCTCTTAATCCATAATTATACAGAATATGTGTTCTACCAAGAATGGCAAATTTAAGAGACTGGTTATGTAAATAACAATATGAGAGACAAAAATCTAGGTAACTCGTGCTTTATACCAGAACATTTAATTCTGAATATGCTATTGTAATGAGAACAAAGTTTTCACCTCACATCCTTCTTGGAACATCGTGGGATAAAAAAGAAGAGAAGGAAAAAGAGAGGGGAAAAATAAGAAGAAAAGAGGGAGGGAGAAAGTGAACAAAGGTAGGAAGGAAGAGTAGAGAAAACAATATATAAGTGGACTATTGCCTCCTGAGAGTTTGCTCTTAATGACCACTGAGTCCTCTGGGCCTACTGTAATGCCTAACATACATTAGGTTGAAGAGGTGAAAGGTGTTGAAAGAAAAAAATTATTCAGTGACACCATTAGAGGATGGTGTATCAGACTTTATTCAGGGGGACTGCTGTGATAGGTACAGGGATTACTATGCTTCGGTTTGCAATAAGGGAGAGCTATTGGCCTCAACTCTGAATGCCACAAGGAAAAGTGAGAATGGATAGCAAATGAGTAGGGTGGGGGTCAGCAGGTAAAAAATTACTAAGAAGAATCCTCGGGGATAAGGGGGGATTCAAGGTAGACTGACCTAGTGGCATTTTTGCTGAAGGCAGGCCAGGATGGTCAGATATCACTTGAGGCATGCTAGAAAATGAGGAACCCAATCAGATATGGAGGGTGGTCAGATATCAAGGATGGTTGAAACGGACTAAACTGAGTCAGCAGGATTCCTGCTAAAATGGGACAATGCAGAGACAAACACGGAAGCCCAAAAGTTAAGGCCCAGCTGGGAAGAGGATTCCAAGGAGTCTCACTGAAGTTTGGTCAAGGAGAGACTCTCTGTCAAAGGGCAGCTGAATATTGGCAATTTCGTTAACCTATCTAAAGTTACTGATTAAACTATGCAGAATATAAATAAGTTAGCATGTTTGTGTTCTGACCAATGTGTTTAGAATAGGGTGGGTGGGTGTAGTGCTCCTTGCTGGAATTTCTTTTAATTTGCCTTAACCATCAACTAACCCTGTAATGAGACCGTATATGTCGGATTTGTAAAGTTGTGTATTACTACAAAGTATTATGCTTCTATGGAGGCAGTATAGAGTCCCTGGAGAGATACAGCAGTGGTAAGTTGATGTGTAAAGTTTATGGCCCAGCAATAACATAAAACAGGCAAATAGGTCTGTGTTTTAAAATTAGGATCATAAGAATATTCCACAGCCCAAAAGCTTTCCACTAGTTACTCAGATGATTCCTAAAAATCTGTATTAGAACACAGGGTTCTTACTAAAGTATAAGAGATTATATAAAATGCACATATTTTTACTAAAGTCTATGATTACACTTTTCTTAAGGGCCTGAAACTGAAAGATGGGAGACAGGAAAGAGGGGGTTAAGAAAAAGGAAAAAATGAAAATAAAAGCTGGGGACAATAACAACTTTGTTATACATATTTCTTAAAAGCTAGGCCTGTGAAAAACACTGCATAAGAAGCAAGGAAAAGGAGACAATTGGTGCTGAGTTAGAAGGACCAAAAAGGCAAGTAAAAGGAGACTAAATGTGGCCAAACACCAACATGCCCAAAGGAGAAAGAGCATAAAAAGTACTCATGTGTTCTAAATAGTATTTCAGATGGTGATTCCTCAGAGATAGAAATCATAGAAATATTTTTTTCACTACCTAAGACCTTTGGCTGTAGGGAATAACCTTGATTGTGCATAGGAGTTTACTCAGACTTAATGTGGAAAAAAGGGGAAGGAAAGGAAAAATATATATTTTCACATAATAGTATGATTGTAAACTGCAGGAGCAAATAGATATAGAAATATTTTTTTGTTGTTTTTAAATCTGTGGATATTTGTTTTTTTTATTTATTTAATTATTTTTTTTTTCAGCGTAACAGTATTCATTGTTTTTGCACAACACCCAGTGCTCCATGCAATACGTGCCCTCCCTATTACCCACCACCTGTTCCCCCAACCTCCCACCCCCGACCCTTCAAAACCCTCAGGTTGTTTTTCAGAGTCCATAGTCTCTTATGGTTCACCTCCCCTTCCAATTTTTTTTTTTATAAACATATAATGCATTTTTATCCCCAGGGGTACAGGTCTGTGAATCGCCAGGTTTACACACTTCACAGCACTCACGATAGCACATACCCTCCCCAATTGATAGACTACTACAAAGCATGTGCAGTATTTTTGCCATAAGCATCTTTGCTGAAAACATTTTCTCCTCATTTTTACCTCATAAGGTAATTTTGCTGTACAAGATAAAATCACACAAAAAAACAAAAAGATATTATAAAGGACATATAAAATATGAAAAATAAACAACAAAATTAAAAAGATATCACAAAATACAAAATATTAGAATGCATTTAAAGTGTATGTAGACTCATGGCAAAACAGCAAAAAACTAATTTTGTGGATTCTACATAAGCACTTATCTTCAAAAGTCTTTTGTTCATAATACTGTCAACCTAAAATTGTCAAGAAGTAATAATTAAGCAAGAACATTTATTTGGGTTCAAAGAATGGCAATTTGGGCACACAGATTTTGGTAGCAGCCCAAATAGTGTCCCACGAGGGAGCAAAAGTCAAGGGTTTTTAAAGCAAAAAGGGAACGCTTATATATGTTGCTTACAAAAGAATTTTTGATTGGTGTTGATGGCAGAAAGCTACTCTTGATTTAATATAACTGGTGGCTAAGGTTGTCACTAAACAAAATCTCTTATTGTAGCAAGTTGCAGGTGTCCAGGCTGAATCCCTGGAATATTTGCAGTTTTGCCCAGTTCAAAAGTTCATGTTTCCATGGCTAGGGACATGCATAAGGCCAATCTCATTAATGTCCTCCCAACTCCATTTTAAAACTGCTTGTCACAAGTTAGCTCATTTTATTTCACCTCTCACAGTATTACACATTTGTTTGCTTGTTGATACATCTCCTTGTTCAGCAATACACTCTGTTCTTTTTTCATTAAAATTTCCTCCTTCATTGAGAGGTATGTTTCCAAATACTAGGATGTGTATTTGTAACTGAACTTAGTATTGCACTGTGAAAGACTTCTACACTGTTTGTTATTGGCATATTGCCTCATGTCTATTGATGTTCTCAAATTCCATGGGAAATGTGGGCTCCAAACTCTGCACCACTGTGTAGACCACTATGAGGGCTGACATTTATATAAAAATGGGAACACTGCATCAATGGCTAAATGAAACCAAACTGTCATACCAGTTATTTTTTTTAATATTTTCTAGCAAAACTGCCTTGCAGCCAATTAGTTACATAGCAAAAATGTTCTTGGCAAAATGCTTATGGTAAAGATGCTTACAGAGAAAGTACATAGAATGACTATAAAGACATTAACAGAAATTAAATAAAATCTGTCCAGTGATACATGTATGTATGTGATATGTGTGGGTACATATGTGTATGTATGTAGGTGGGTGGGTATATATATATATAAAATCACCTCTACTATCCCCCAGGTAATGTCTGATCGCCCTGGTCGGCCATCAGCAAGAATCCTGCTAGGGGGTTGTGTGTGTGTGTGTGTGTGTGTGTGTGTGTGTAGATAGATATAAAATGGGGAAGGAGACAAGTTCTCAGATAACTTCAGAAAGGCAGAGTAGAAGTACCATAGAAGGTTTGTGGTTGTGTGAAGGCTCAGAGAACAAAGAAATGACATGCAATTGGGCAGATCAAGAAAAAAGAATTTTGAAAAATTGGTAGCCTATTGACAGATGACCTCTGAAAATTCCTGGAAAAGTAATAGCCTGAGCAAGGGCATAAAGCTAAAAGGGGGAAGATTATATCTAGAATGAATAATAACAGACAATATTGATTGAGCACTTACCACATGGTAGGTATTGTTTTCAACTCCTTACAAATGTTATTTCACTCTATACCAACAAAGTACTGCTCTGGTTTTCATTTTAGGGTGGAAGAAACAGAATCACAGAGTAAGGTACTTGCTCAAGATCAGCCAGCCCGTAGGAAGCACTGGCAGAACCCCAAGCCAGATTGAGTCCTTAGTGTTCCCACAGTTCTCCCTCACGTAGGTCAGGATCTTCATTTGAAGGACATAAAAGGCTACCTAAGGACACTTTAAAATAGAGTAGACAGTAAGGCATTACTTGGGCGAGATGAGAAATCATGAGATTAAAATGGAAGGGCCAGTTTCTTCATCTACTTTCCAGCACTGTGAGAGGTTAAGTTCACCTAAGTTTTGCACTGTGAGAAGTTACAATTCTTCATGCCTCTGCCCTCCAAAGAGAAAGTGAGCTGCCCCCAGGTGAGGTGAGGTGCTCTGCTCTCCCATCAGTTGTGTAGCCTATTCAATAATATTCTTATTCCTCTTAATTGGAATTAAATCTCTAAAAGGGAGGAACTATTTCTTCCTTATTTTTATGATCCCTGTTAATGCCAACAAATATTTAATACGACTACATATGAATATCTGATCACAACTCTCCATTTAAAAAATAGGAAATATCGCAGACAAACACAAAAGGATACTGACATAATGAACACTCAATGTATCCATTATCCACATTTAACACATCTTTTTATTTTTTAAAGATTTTATTTATTTATTTGACAGACAGAGATCACAAGTAGGCAGTGAGGCAGGCAGACAGAGAGAGGAGGAAGCAGGCTCCCTGCTGAGCAGAGATCCCAATGCGGAGCTCGATCCCAGGACCCTGGTATCATGACCTGAGCCGAAGGCAGAGGCTTTAACCCACTGAGCCACCCAGGCGCCCCACACGTTTAACACATCTTAACATATTACTATATGTATTTCAGATTTTTTGGAAAAGAAACATTATATATACAACTGAAGCTCCCTAGGTCAGAAATGTTCTATGCATATTAAGCAAATACAGAGATATTCCTGCTTTTTTTTTTAACCTAAAAAAGGTAGCATGCTGTTAATGCACCTATTTTTTTGTGCATTCAACAATGCACCTTAGAGATAATTACATAAAATGTATAAAGAGATCCCTTATTCTTTTGCCCCAGATGCATTGGGACATCATTTATTTAACCTGTCCTCTATGAATGAACAATCCATCTTTTACTACAGCAAATAATATTGAAATAACTACTCTTGTTCATATGTCAGTTCCCATATATCAAGATATATCTACAGAATAAATTACAGTTGACACTTTTATGGTAATATTAATCATAATGGCTTGTTGTCCTTCCTTAAGGATGTAATATATTATATTTCCCTGAAGTAAGTGCCCATTTTCTCACACCTTTTCCAATACTGCATATTATCAAATGTCTTTATTTTTTACTTAAACATTGTGTTTTTGAGACATCATAGTGGTACACGAAGTAAGCCACTGTTCATGCAGTTTTAACTACTGGGTAGTGTTCAGTTGCACAAATTGAATATACTGCAAATTACTTACCCACACACCCACTGATGTGGGTCTCATCATTTGTCTCATGTCACTTTATCCCTTTTTTTTTTTTTCATTTTATTTATTTGACAGAGAGAGCACAAGCAGAGGGGAAGGGGAAAGGGAGAGGTGGACTCCCTGCTCAGCAGGGAGCCCTACGTGGAACTCGATCCCAGGACTCTGGGTTCATGACCCAAGCTGAAGGCAGATGCTTAACCAATTGAGCCACCCAGGTGCCCATGTCACTTTTTCCTTGCTAGAGTGCCTGATCCATGATAAACATTTCTTTTTTTTCTTTTTAAAGATTTTATTTATTTGAGAGAGTGAAAGCAAGAGTGAAAGAAACAGAGATGCAGAGGAAGCAGCAGACTCCCCGCTAAGCAGGGAGCCCCATGTGGGGCTCGATCCCAGGACCCTGGGATCATGACCTGAGTGGAAGGCAGATGCTTAACCCACTGAGCCACCCAGGCACCCCCATGATGAATGTTTCTTGAGTGAACGGATGAACAAATGAATCCATGAATAATAAGAAACTGATTGCAAGGCATGCTAAACATGCTGGTATGAACTACGCGGGACTATAGTTGATATTCTCCACTATGGATCACAGTGTCCAAGGGAAAACGTAGCCAAATAGTTGAATACCCAGGGAAATCCAACCCCAGTCCTCTTGTCATTTTAAGCCCTTAGAGGTAAACGGGAGGGGTTCAGGAAGAATAGCCTTTTATTGCTTTTAAAACTCTGACCTTTTTCAGTTTTCAGGATTTGCATGAATAGCCTCAATCACCAGTTAGTAGACCAGTACACATCAGGATAATTCTCTTTTTAGTTTAAATATAAACAGTATTTCATTAGTCATCTTTTGAATTGCAGAGATACACCCAGCTAGCTAAGGGCCACCACACCCTGTCTGTATTTACTGAGTCAAGAATATATCTGGCTAGGTTGCTTTGTTGTTAAAAGGACAAACCAATTATTTAAAGCTCAAGTTCAAGTTCATATATTCTGATACCTCAGTTGATTTTCATATCATGATAAGAGCAGCTTCTACGTAAGAATTTTATAACACTAACCACCAATAGCAAGTTTTGGCAGAGGACATTATTTAATATTTGGATATGTTGCATTTTGTGCCTGGGGCAAAGGAGCACTTACTATGCTTAATTTTACTGAGGCCACATTAAGAAATTTGTGATCCCAAGGAAAAATGTCACACATACTTCCTCTTGTTATTTAGCTTTCTGCCCAAGAAATATGATTCACTTAAAAGATGCCAGTCTTGCTTCTTTCCCATCCTAAGTTTTAGATTAGGACTTCATCTTAATGATTCTGCCTCTTATTATTATTATAATCTGTCTTTCAAATTAAAATTGTGTACTAAGGCTTTGCTGATAGAAACATTTTTGGACAATTTTTCTTTGAGCTGACTTCATGTTGAGTAGGAAAGCCACCAACTTAACCCCTTATTCATTCAACAAGGGTTAATTAAATGTACACCAGACTAGGCATCTACCAGAGATGCAAGTACTTAAGTCTGAAAAGGTTCCTTTCAAAATATTTATATATACTAATAGTTCCACAATTTAAGACAGTAGTCTTGCTGTGAGGTATACCAATGTTCTAGAAAGGAATTCTTACTAAATGAAGAATTAATAAAAGTGCACAAGTTTAAAATTATTAATTATATTATAATAGTTATGATATGGAAACAACCTAAGTGTCCACCAATTGATGAGTGGGTAAAGAAAATGCAGTATATGTATACAATGGAATTTTACTCAACCATTTTTTAAATGAAGTTTTGCCATTTACAACAACATAGATGGACCCTGAGGGCATTATGCTAAATGAAATAAATCAGATAGAGACATGCTATGTGATCTCACTTATATATATGGGATCTAAAAAAACAGAACACAAAAACAAAAAAATGAGCTCATAGCAACAAGGGATAGATTCGTGTTTGCCAGAGGTGGGGGCTGGGAGAAATGGATGAAGTGGGTCAAAAGGAACAAAATTCCGGTTGTAAGTCATTGATATATAAGGTACAGCATGGTGACTAATAATATGTTTTGCATATTTGAAAGTTGCTAAGAGAGTAGATATTAAAAGTTCTCATCACAAAAAAGATTTTAGTGTGTGACCATGTACGGTGACAGATGTTAACTAGACTTATTGTGATCATTTCACAATGCACACAAATATCAAATCATTATGTTGTACACCTGAAACTAACACAACGTTATATATCAGATACACGTGTTTTTAAAAAGTTACTAATTATATTATATAAATAATACACCATTATCTTACTTGGTTTTGAGTTAGCAATAACCAGCCCAAGACTGAGATAGTAAAAATTCTGCCAATATAAATTGTTCATGCTACTTGGAATTTTAAATAGAATTTGAGGAAAAAGTTAATTAAATTTGAGCTTCTATTTCCTCATATGTAAATGTGTTTGTTGTGTTAGATTAAATAAGGTACAGAGCACTCAGCATGATACCTCACACATGCTCACTCAATTTTGTTAACTACTTTCTCTTTCTCTGAAATCAGTGGTGTATCTAGCACATTTAACACCTAATATACATCATTCTTAACACCTTCCTCTGAATGAGAAAGTTTATTAATCTTGAAATGAAAGGAAATAATATGAGCCTGATAGAAATGTAGACACTGAAAAAAATGCCATTAAAATTTTTTAAATGAAAAGTTAAAAAATAAAATTATGATATAAAAGAGGAAAAAATAGAGTAATGCTTTTCATTATCTTTTTTAAAAAGGATAAAGATAAAGAAATGCTTCAAAAAGGGTTTTTAAGGTTTAAAGAATAATCCATACACAGAATGATAGAATTTAAATTATTTCATTTCTGTTTAGGTATTTTTATAATCATGGTACTATCATTGTATATTTGAGTCTACTGTTTAAATGTAGGGTTTCTATTGTACTGCAGGACTTGGAGACATGAATTAACTTCCCCATAGAATACACTGTTTATTAAAAAGATATTAAAAATTACTTATTATTGGGATGCCAGGTGGCTCACTTGGTTAAGCGGCTGCCATCTGCTCCGGCTCTGGTCATGAACCCAGGGTCCTGGAATTGAGTCCCTCATGGGGCTCCTTGCTCTGCGGGGAGCCTGCTTCTCCCTCTGCCTGCCTCTCCCCCTGCTTGTGCTTGCTCTCTCTCTCTGACAAATAAATGAAATCTTTAAAAAAAGAAAAAGAAAAATTACTTATTATTGAGGTTTACATATATGTAATTAAAATTTAATTGAAACCACAGCGTTTAGTTAGAATGCCTTGGTGATCTTGCCTTTTGGGACATTTGGCAATGTCTGGAGGCACTTTGGGTTTTTACAACCATGGGTAAGAGAGTGCTACGGTAAATAAGCGGGTAGGGGCAAGGACAAAGCCAAACATCTCAAGGTGCACAGGACAGCCTCCCACAACAAAGCCACATCTGGCTCCAGATGACAAGATTGATAAACCCTGACTTGTATGAACAAAAGATTTTTTAGGGAGTATTTTTTCATTGGCATTGTTTAAGACTCATGGCACATGGTGATAATAAAAGAAGACTGATGGCAGTTGTATTTATTATTTGTTAAACAATTAAGTAGACAAGCACTACCTTATGCTTGCACCCAGGGCTAACGATGACATTTCCATTAGATTCTCTTCTAAAGGACTGCCACCTCAAATGAGGGTTAAATCAGACTTCTACTTTAAAAGTACTTTTAGACCACTTCAGTCATGACTAGAACCAAAGTGATTTATGGGGCTATTTGCTTTCTGCTACTTATCTTATTAGATTTTTAAAAATATAATTTTAAAATGTTAATTAAGTTTTACTGAAATAAAACTCACATACCAAAGATCGACCACTTCAAAGTGTACAATGTGGTGGCTTTTTGGATATTCATAAGACTCTAAAATCACCACTATCTGATTTCAGAACACTTTCAATATTCCCAAAAGAAACTTCATGTCCATCAGCAGTCATATCCCATTCATCCCTTTCCCCAGCTCCTGACAACTTCCAATATACTATCTAGGAATCTGCCTATTCTGAACATTTTATATAAGCAGAATCATGGAGTATGTGGATTTTTCCGATTAGATTCCTTTACTTAGCATATTTCCATGGTTCATTCATGTTGTGTCATGACTTAGTCCTTCTTTCCTTTTTATTGCCAGATAATATTCAGTTGTATGTATAGGTCACATTTGGTTTATCCATTCATCAGATGACATTTGGCATGCTTCCATGTTTTTTGGCTATGAAGAATGCTGCTATGAATATTTGCAACATTTTTCTGTGAACACAGGTTTTAGTGGAAATGCTGGGCCATATGGTACTTCTGCTTACTCTAAGGAATGGACCTTTTTTGCATCATATATATTCTATTGTATGGATATGCCACATTTTGGTTATATATCAATTGGTTGATGAACATTAGGATTGTTTCCTTTACCTTTTGTGAATAATACAGTTTAAACATTTATGTACAAGTATCTGTGGAGACATACGTTTTTATTTTTCTAGGAGTGGAATTGCTGGGCTATGTGGTAACTCTGTTAACTCTTTTGAGGGACTGCCAATTTGGTTTCCAAAGGGACTGCACCATTTTACAACTCTATCAGCAAAATAGCAGAGTTCCAATTTCTCCACATCCTTATTATTATCTGTCTCTGATTTTAGCCATCCTGGGGATGTGGAGTGCTATCTCATTGTGATTTTGATTTGCGTTTCCATAGTGACTGAGATTGAGCATCTTTTCATGTGCTTATTGGCTTTTTCGTATCTTTAAAGATGACTGTTCAAATCTTAAGCCCATTTTTAAAAAATGGGTTGTCTTTTTACTATCAAGTTTTAAGAGTTCATTATATATTCTAGATACTTGTTCTTCATACGATATTTAATTCACACTTTCTCACACTCTGTATTGCCTTTCCCTTTCTGAGCGGTGCCTTTTGAAGCACAAAAGCTTTTTATCTACTGTGTGTGTGTGTGCACGTGTGTTGCATGCGTTTTTGGTGCCATAGCTAAGAAACCATTGCCAAATCCAAGGTCACATTTACTTCTATGCTTTATGCTAAGTTTTATTGTTTTAGCTATTACATTTAGGTTCTCAATCCAGCTAAATTTTGGTATATGGTATAAGGTAGGAGTCCCACTTTTTTTCCTGCTGGTATCCACTTGTCCCAACACCATTTCTTGCAAAGGTTATTCCTCTATTGAAATGTCTTGGTACCTTTAATTAACTCTAAATTTATAGCATTGTATTTCTTGTGTTGAATCTGTGTATCAATTTGGAAAGTATTGCCATCTCAGTAAGTCTTTTGATTCAAGAACTTGGGATGTCTTAATTTCTTTCAACAATGTTTTGCAATTTTCAGTGTACAAGTCTTACATTTCTTTAATTAAATTTATTCCTATTATATTCTCTTAAAATAGATGCTATGTAAATGAACATTTTCTCAATTTCATGTTTTGAATTATTACAATTATGCATTTGTACAAATTGTATACAAATATACAATTATAATTATTATAAACGTTTTTATGTAAAAATTTCCTACTACTGAGTTTCATGAAATAGAAAAAAACAATATATTTCTTGAATTACTTAAAATATATTTTTCTTTTGAATCTGTATTATCCACTGTGTTGAAGACATACATACTGTAACTTCTTTTCAAAGGCTGGATGAACTTCCTTTCAGGAAACCTGTGAGTCTCAGCTTATTTCTTGGTGATGCTGGATATTTTCAAAAAGACAACCTTCCTGAAACAGGAATGTAAAATGTTCTTGGGAGCCTTAAGTATAGAAAGGAAAAGATGAGCATTCGACACAACCATCTCTTTGGTTTCCAGAACTTCAAAGATATAAAGGAATGAAGGGGAGAAGGAAAGGAGGCAAAAAACTCATAATATGAATGTAAATAACAAGAAAGATATAAAATTAAGTAATTCTTTTATGTCTTAAATGTAACTAGATGTTCTGTACTAAAATACATATAAGCACTTTATTAATTTTAAGAACTGATGGAATTGCATTTTTCAAAAAGTATGAGAAACCATTGTTATTATTTTGGGACTATACAAAATGCTGAAAGTGCAGTATATTTTACATGCAATTTTCATTCTAACCTATAGAGTAATGAGAAAGTTAAAATATGACAAACACCACTATCAAAGGAGGAAACTGAAATCATACATATTAAGTGATTTTCTAAATCCAAATGAGATCTCAGTTTTTCCAACTCTTATATGCAAACAACCTTATGATTTAGTTATACAGAAACAATGTGCACACTTCCAAAATAATTAAGGTACATTTGAGAATGACAAATTCAAAGTAATCCTTTGGTAACAGTACAAAGATACAGAAAATACTGAGTGGATTAGGATTCATCTGTTTATTTCATTGAGAAAGGGTAAGAACTAAGGATTTAAAGGATTTAAAGGAGGGGCACCTGGGTGGCTCAGTGGGTTAAGCCACTGCCTTCAGCTCAGGTCATGATTCCAGGGTCCTGGGATCGAGTCCCGCATCGGGCTCTCTGCTCAGCAGGGAGCCTGCTTCCCTCTCTCTCTCTGCCTGCCTCTCTATCTACATGTGATCTCTCTCTGTCGAATAAATAAATAAAATTAAAAAAAAAAAGATTTAAAGGAGAAGGAAGACTTACTAGGATTAAAAGGATCTGTATAGATTCAGTCTTTTGTTTCCCGAGGCCAAGTCTGCATTAGAATTCCCTCTAGAGCTTATTTAAAAAGTGAGTCCTGGGCCTTGTCACTGTATAGTGTACGTGACACTCAAAGTGGAGAATTTTTTTTAACACACCACTCCTTTATACAATAAAATTAGTTTCAGTAACAATGATGAAACTAACAATAATAGCTAGAGGAGACAGTGAAAATTTTTAATAATTTCATATGAATTCTATACCTGAAACTAATATTACTCTGTATGTTAACTAGCTGGAATTTAAGTAAAAACTTAGGGAAAGAAAAGAGATTTCATGTGATCAAGGCAGTCAAAAGTTAAAAGTTAAAAAAATTACAATATTACAGAAACAAGGGGGAAAAGAAAAACTTTTCAGTAGTTTTTACGTATCTTCCTAAGAGTCTTAACTTTGATCTCAACAGATCAATATGGCATTTTATGTAAATAATTGTCTAGTAACTAAGAAGTTAATTTTAATAAAACTGGCACATCAAAAGATACCTTAGGTGAACACTAAATCATATTATTGATGTATTTCTTTTTTAAAAAAATTAAATGGAACAATAAGCACTTAACAATAAACCCAATTTTAAGGATATTCTTTAAACTCTGCAAAATTTACATGTACCAAGTAGCCCCACAAAGTGACACAATGAGATGATGGGATGGAGTTAAAAGCCCATGACTATCTTCCATAGCAGGGACAGAACAGTGACTAGAGGGGAGACTAAAGAGGTATAGATGGGTTTGCAGACTTTGTTAGAAGGGTGAACAAGTTTTTTTTTTGTTTTTGTTTTTTTTCATAGCTTCTATTTCCTCAGTGATGTATTAGGTGAGATTATTTACCAAGAAGGAGAGAATTGCAAAGTGGTAAGGGTTAAAGATTTAAGAACAGTCCAGACATTTCGACAGAGTAGGAGGTGACCAATAGGGGAACATAGCACAGAAGGCTGAGGCAGGATTGGACTTGAGGTTTCCAGATGTCCAGTTCATTGTTCCTTCTAATACACCACATTGAATAGAAATGTAATGAGAGAGATGATAGCTATACTTGTGGCAAACATACCATAATATATAAACTTGTCAAATCACTAACTTGGACACCTGGAATTGATATAACATTGCATGTCAATTATGCTCAAAATAAATAAATAAATAAACAAACCACACTGAAAAAGAATGCCTACTGGGAAAAGTGTTTTTGCATGCATGGACAGCAGGCACTGTTAACTAAAAATGATGATCAGAGGAAGTAATAGTAAAAAACTATGCTATTAATTAAATAAATAGAGTTCAACTAATTAGAAAATCTTGAATTTTGTGTAATAACCAATATAGAACCACTTAAAGTTGAAAGAGTAAGGACACATTTTTAAGACCTTGCAGTTTGGAAAATACGGCAATATGTATGCACAGAAAGAAAACATCACCTATACTTTTTACTTCTTAAAAAAGCTTTGTTAGACTTTACTAACGTGTTTTTTATAATTGCTCTTGTGCATACCTAAAAAGGAAAATATAAGTAAATAAAATACAATGGTTTTTTCATACAACTCATCCTTTTCACCAGTGAAAGCTTTGGCAATAGGTATTTCCTGTGAATCAGTAATGGAGCAAGTGTCATGGTTCCAGACTTCTGTACTGACTGGCTTTGCAATTCTCTGGACAGGGCACGCTTTAGACTGCCTTTCATTATGCTGTCCAACACGTCTGATTCATCATCTTTCCCATCTCTCTCCACAACCTTTTGTGAAAGTGACTCATTCTTTTAAAAAAGTCAAATTATGTGAAACCTTGTGTTCAAAAGAATGCTCCACTATTGTTTTTAGGGCTTTTTTCCCCCAAGCTAGTTTTTTGATATCTTGAATAAACAGGTGATGAATGGTAGTTGGTTAACAAGACTGTAGGACCCTACCTATGGTTAAATGCACCCAGATTTCAGAGATGTTAAAATATGAAAAAAAGTACACCTTAAAAAGAATACAGTAGTTCTGTATTTTTAAGATTTTATTTATTCATTTGACAGAGATCACAAGTAGGCAGAGAGGCAGGCAGAGAGAGAGGGGGAAGCAGGCTCCCAGCAGAGTAGAGAGCCCTATGCGAGGCTCGATCCCAGGATCCTGGGATCATGACCTAAGCCAAAGACAGAGGTCCAACCCACTGAGCCACCTAGGCACCCCAGTAATTCTATATTTTTAACTTAGAATATTTTGTCATTAAATATTTTTCTAAAATACATTTTTAAAGATTTCAATGCATTTCTTTATATAGATGTACCATACTTTTCCTGTGGTTCTGGGAAGGGAGTGACTTTATCCCTTTGGGAACATTACAACATGTTCAGAGACACTTTTGGTTGTCATCACTGGGGGTGCCCCTGCATCTAGTGGGTAGAGGTTAGGAATGTTTTTAAACATCTTAAAACATAGAAGACAGCCCCCATGGCCCAAAATGCTAAGTGCTGAGATTCTATAGCCTACTGCTAGACTTAAAATGTTTTAATTTTTCCCCTCCTTCAAGAGTCCACTAAATTAAGGGACAGCATAGTATAGTGTTTGGATACAGCCTGTTGAATTGGCTGGGCTCATATATTAGCCATAATAGTTACTAGCTGAAGAACATTATCTAGAAGGGATCAGTAAATTAAATTCTCATTTCCCCATCTGTAAATATGGGGAAAATTAATAGAAACTGGATAGAGCTACTAAGACAAATAAGTAGGTTTATAAATGTAAAGCCCATGTTTGTCATCTAAGATACACTCACTAGTGTTGCAGTGGCTTCAATTAGGTTATTATTATTATTTTAAATAAACATAATCTCAAACTTCACTACGGAGGGATATAGTCTAAATAGGAAAAACTGATAGAAAAATCAGAAACAAAGAATCTCAAGGTTTGAGGCCTATGTCACTGAATCTAAGATCTTTCAAGCCATTTGGAGGGTGGTAAAGTCAATTTTATGGGTCAAGACTAGCACTGGAACAAAAATAGAATAGGAAATATCAGAGTGAAAAAAAAATCTGAGTGCATCGTAAGTTATTATCTTCATAAAATATGGTTTCCTCAATAGAGGCCTATATGTATGCACCAGGTCACAATGTTAAAATGTATTTTTTAATGTGGGTCACAATAAAAGATCTTTGAAAGACACCATTTGAAATCCAACTACTACCATTTGATGTTTCAGTCTAATCTATATCTGCAGAACTGACAAGATTTGCTTTAAGACAGTCCAGCTGCAAACTGGGGGTTGCTGGGGGGAGGTGGGGTTGGGAGAGGGGGAGGGGGTTATGGATATTGGGGTGGGTATGTGCTATCGTGAGTGCTGTGAAGTATGTAAACTTGGCAATTCACAGACCTGTACCCCTGGGGATAAAAATACATTATATGTTTATAAAAAAAAAAAAAAATTGGAAGGGGAAGCGAACCATAAGACTATGGACTCTGAAAAACAACCTGAGGGTTTTGAAGGGGCGGGGTTGAGAGGTTGGGGGAACCAGGTGGTGGGTAATAGGGAGGGCATGTATTGCATGGAGCACTGGGTGTTGTGCAAAAACAATGAATACTGTTACGCTGAAAAAAATAAATAAATTTATATAAAAAAAGAAAGTCTATTGCAAAAGCAATCAAAAGTTAGCAAACTTTGTGTTGTGTTTTTTTTTTTTTTTTTTTTTTGTAAAGAGCCACAGAGTAATATTTTAGGCTTTGCGGGCCATGTAGTCTTTGTCATACCTATTCAACTCTGCCATTGTAGTGGGGGAAAAAACAAAGATACTATGTAAACAAATGGATGTACCTGTGACTCAATAAAACAATTTACAAAAACAAAAACAAAACAAAACAAAAAAAGACAGTCCAGCTGAGGAGCACCTGGGTGGCTCAGTCAGTGGAATGTCCAACTCTTGGTTTCGGCTTAGGTCATGATCTCATAGTTGTGGGATCAAGCCCTGAGTCTGGCTCTGTGTGCAATGCCAAGTCTATTTCAGATTCTCTCTCTCTCCCTTAATCTCCCTCTCTCAAATAAATAAATAACTAAAAAAAAAAAAAGTCCAGCTCTATCTTTGGACATTTTGTTAAAAAGCTCTTCAAAGTAATGAGAGACAAAAACTTAATGTGAAAAATGACTGAAAGTATTTCATCTCCATCTACTGCTTAAATCTGTTGAAAAATTAAGCATGCTAGAAGTACTGTATGTGTTGCAGCATTAGAATCAGTGTTGCTCACTAGCTCATCAAGCTCAGCACTAGCTTTGAAGATAAACACTCACCAAGTTTACTATCATCATTATCATTAATAATACGTGAGTACCAACAGACAGAGTAAGGCAGCTTTAATGTCTGTAAAGAGTACTAAAAACATTAACTTAATAATCATAGTCCCAGAAGCCTCTAAGTAGTGCATGACCATGTTTTATACATCATTAGCTATGATCTTAAAAACAAAATCCAACACTTTTTAAAAGGAGTTAACCTTTAAAAATGGCTAACTGATTCATTCTCTGAAAAAAGTCAAATTATGTTAATCACAGTTGCTAGCTGTTTGAACAGAACCTGAAAGAAAATGAGTGTAATGACAAAAAGTTGAGAAGCATCTAATGCATGCAGAATAAAATCCCAAATCAGGCAGTAAACAAAATTAAGTTGTAAATTAATCTCCCCAGTAATTGATTTGTTATGGATAAGGAATTAATGTCATTTAAACTTGTCACTACAGTGATTTTTGAATGGTCGCCTGTACAAGCCGTTGAGATATTTGAGGACAGGAATTTTCCATAGTAACTTCTCAGTCTTCAATAGTAATTGCTAAGTCTGTGCCAAGCTCTCTAGAAAGTTCCAGGAACTTAAAAATTAGTAATTCATAGCTTCTAAACCTAAGTTTCATAGGCTTAGAGGGGAGACAAAAATTTATAGTTCTGTGGTGTGGAGCAGATGTAGTAGGATGTGTGGATCACTATATTGCCCAGAAGTCAGAAGCTGATTGATGTTCAAGCTGTTCTAAAAAATGACTTTGAAAAAGGAACAAGGTGGAATTAATATTCCTAGAGGAAGAAACACAGGTGTGAAGGGCAAAAGTGCCAAGAGATATAGCTGGAGAGATGAGTTGCTACATAATGAAAAGATTCTTATGCTACCTTAAAAAATTTAAATTGTATCCAATATACAAAACAAAACCATGAAGAATGTTAGGGAAGAGGCATAATCAGATTGGTCTTGGATAGAGTAAATGATGGAGACTAGTTAAAGTGAGTCCAAGTATAAACTAAAGGAAAAAAAGTGTAGGCATTGTCAACAAATGTTTGCATGCAGATCACTGTACACCATATATTAAGGAAACAGTTCCTCTATTAAAAAAGGACCTATATTTCAGCATGTTAGACGAATAGTAGAAGATATAATAATCTAGAGGAAATACAGGAATGTTACAGAAGGACTCTCTTGAGAAAGTGACACTGAGGGACACCTGGGTGGCTCAGCTGGTTAAGCAGCTGCCTTTGGTCTGGGTCATGGTCTCAGGATCCTGGGCCTGCTTCTTCTTCTGCCTCTTGCTCCCCTTACTTGCGAGCTCTCTCTTTCTGACAGATGAAGAAAGGAAGAAAGAAAGAAAGAAAGAAAGAAACCCTGAAATGGAGACCTGAAGGAAAAATAGGATTTTAAAGATCTGAATTGAGTTGAAGTATTTCCAATGCTTCCCTGCAGATTCTGTGTGATCCCTACATAATCCTAAAAAGAACTAGCTTCTTTTACCCTCACTATAAATCTATTAAAAGACCTAAATGTTTATTAAATTAAAAAGTAATCATGTAATGAGGACAAGATTAAGTATCTCATCTCTTCTTCCATAGAGAATATCTGCATCATTTACATCTTATTACAATTACTTGAGAAATTGGAAGAGGACCAAATGAAAGGTCAGAGATATAACAGCAAAGAGAGAGACACTGAAAAACAGAAGGGAATTAAAGATTGAATAATTTAAAATACAAAATACTTCAGAAAGTTCAAATAAAGTATCAGCACTGTCCATTTAGCACAATAATTTGAAGGTCTCTATTAACCCGTTTGCAATTTCAGTGAGGGAAGAATAGTAGGCAGAAATGAGTGTAGAATGTGGACTTCCTACAAAGAAGCTTGATAGAGAAGTAATGCTGCATGAGGGATTTTGGCTGCTTTAATTTACTAAGGAGAGTATATTGGATTTTCAATATCCTTGGTAGGAGAAAATACAACTTGTTGAAACTTATTACTACGGACATAAGCAGTATCAGTAACTTGTAACAGTATTTACTCCAGATACCTGCATATATATAACAAAGCTAATGTTAACACACTTAAACTTATCACTAAGAAGTGACACTGAATGCATACAAATTCTTAACCTCTACACTCCAGAGAAGATGTCAACTTTTAAGGTATGAACCAATCTCTTCTGATCATTTCTTCCAACCTATGACTAAGCGAAGATGAGGAGTGAATTTTTATTCCCCCAAGAAAGAGGTCAGAGAGACAAATAACATTTAAAACACTTTATTATTTAATAGATTACCACTCACATAGTTCAGTGATGTTTCTACATTCTAAGCTGTATTATATTTGTAAAGATGAATGTCAACGGTAACTAAGAGAAGTTTAAGCAACCCTATATTCTTTATAGGCCAAGTAGTTTGTTTTGCTTACCAATTTTCTGGCAAAATCTCTCCACCACCTATTTTCTGTGTGCTGGGTACTATGCTGTGACTAATAAAATCAGCATCCTTCTTCTTCAGTTTTGCCAGCTCATACCTCCCCGCAAGGCATAAGAACAATTTAGTCTCTTAATTTTCAGTTCTCTGCTGTATCTTGCTGGGTGTATAAAACTCTAGCCTAAAAAAACTAAACAAGTGAAATGACTTGCCAAAGACAAAATTCTCTCTGGGATATGCAGGAATGTAAAATTAAAAAGCAAGTGGTAAAATTAAGTCCTTCTTAAACATAACTTTCAGAAACCGGTTAAGTGTGAAGGAAATTGAAAATCCCTAATGCTTATCAGTCCTTCAATGTTTAGTTTTGTCAGTTTCCACGTAACAATTAAAGGACTGCAAACTTTGCTTCCCAATAATATTTATTGTTTTGGTGCTCTTGAAAACAGTGATAATACTCATTTTTATGCAAACCCAATTCAAGAGCCCTCTGACACTGGCAGCACCTCTAAACTTTGACTCGTACCATACATGTCTGGATATAATAGGATTTTAGAGTATTATATAATTATTCTACGTGTAACTTTTGCTAACCACATTTTAATACTCAAAGCCTCGTGGCTTCAAGTCATCGCTTGTGAGTGTTCATCTTCACAAATTCAGGATTCCACCGAAGTTGTTTCCCGCCCATTAGAGTGCTCATGCTAACCCACTCGAGAACAAACTCAGTATTTACAGAGCTGAAAATTGGTGGTCCAAGCTTACACCTTCATTCCAATCCACCAAACCTTAACTCTCTCCTCTCCTGGATGTTTTCTTTGCCTTACCTGGTCTGAGAAAAATTGTGCCGCCCCACACTTGCAGAGTTACCCGAGACACTTAACAGCCGCTCGCAGTCCCGGCGGTGGCGGGTATGGAGGTGGTGGTGGCAGTCTAGCCTGCCAGCGGCACGGCCAGGTACGTCAACCTCTTACAGACCTTGGCCGAGTGTGCGGGCAGCCGACGAGCGCACGGAACCTCAGTGGACCGCGCTCCTCCGCGACAGGTTCAAAGAGATCATTTGTTTAACCTGGGGCTAATCCAAAGTTCGGTGGTGTCGGCCCAGCCCAGGCCAGCTCGCTGTAGCAAGAAAGGTCAAGATCACCTTGGAGCAACGCGCTCCCGAACGACGGCTCTCACCGCAACAGGCCGCCCCAGCGTTCTCCTCGGGTCACTAGAGGACAGCCAAGTCATAGGCTCGCCGACAGCGCCCTCCCTTCCCGGGTGCCGGCCGACTTCCGGACCTGCGCGCGCGTCTCTCCGCCGACAGGGCAGCCCGGCGCACCCCTCCCCCCGCCCACCGTTTCCCGGCATGCTCCGCGGAGGAAGGGACGGAGTCGACAATAACAAACCCAACCGCGGCGGTGTCCGCGGCCCTGCCGAACCCTCGGCGCTGCCTTGGGGTCCCCGAGTCGTTCCGGCCCCTCGGCTCTGACTGGCCGCGGCCTCCTGACCCCCGGCCCCCGACCCAGAGCCGAGGGGCCTGACAGCGTTCCCCCTCCGCCCCGACCCCTCCCTCCCGCCCGGAGTTCGGGGCCGCGACCGGCACCTGGGACACCGGCGGTTGTGTCGGTTGGCGGTGCCCGATGGGCGGTTGGTAGCCGCCGCCGACAACGAGGCGGTGGCGGAAGATGGTGCCAGGGGCTGCTGGCTCTGCTGCTGTCGCCGGCGGAGGAGGAGGTGCTTCCAGGTAAGTGCCGTCGCCGCCGTGGCCCCTTCCCCCATCTGGCACCGGGGCCGCTCGGCGAGCCTGGGCACAGTGGGCCGGGAACGGCCGGGTCCCACCGCAACCTACCAGGTTTGTGAGCCGGCGAGCCCGGCGCATCCGGCCGCGGCAGGTGTTGCCCTGCGGCTGCCTCCCTGGTGCGATAGCCCCTGAGGAGACTCGCGGTTCGAGTCGAAGCACCACTGGGCTACGGGAGGTGTGGGGCGGGCTCGCCCGGTGCAGGCCTACCTGCGGCTTCCTTGGCCAGGGCCGCCAAGGTCCCTCCGTGTACGCGCCCCAGGCCGAATTTCGGGAGTGGCAGAGGGGGAGGGACGCCCAACCCACCGGGTTGTACCCTCCCTTGTCGTCACCACTACCGGGCTTAGCCTAATACTGTCTTTGACTTGAGAAACCGGAGAGGGGAATTGGGCCGAGGCCGAACCGAGCGCACAGCGGGAGGATCGGAGAGATGCCTTTGTCCCGACCCCGGAGTGCGAGGATCGGTATAAAGTTACTCCTAGGAATGACTCAGCCTCCGCCAGCCCCACCGATAGATTTGGGATGGGGTGTGTTTGCGGATTTCACAACTTCCTTAGTAGAAGCAAGAGAACAGGAGAAATGGCAGCTTTTGAGGGGAATAGTTTCTTCCACCGCCTGGTGGATGTACTATGTTTATTGTTTATGGTTTCGTAATCTAGTCTTTTCCATCATGACTCTTTAAAGTGTGGTCATACCACGAAGTGGTGTGTGCCTGCATACCAGGGAAGACTAATGTGGTCACTGTTGATAGAGTCTCCTTACTGCCTAAGTCATTAAGCTAGATAACAGTGTTTGCCTCGAGTTTACTATACGTAGAGCAATGATTTGGGCCCTGTGAAAATGTGCTGATCGTTTTTATTGTATAGTTTCTACGTTGTGTGTTGATGCTGATTGTGTGATTTATCCGAAGGGTTGGAGAGTTAGCAACTTACGAGGAGACGACTTTATTATTTAAATAGACAAATCTGTGTTTAATTAGGAATCACATTATTTCGGTATTTGATAAAAAGAGGGTCTTTCCCATTCCGATAGGATATTACCATGAGAAGCAGAAGTACCATAAGGATTTTATTTTGGGGGTTATTTGGTTTGTAAGCTAGGTGGGAAGGTATTTTTGCTTTTTGTAGTTAATGTTGTAACAGAATGTGGCCTAAATGAACACATTTTCTCAGTAACATTCCTGTCGTGTTTTTTTTTTTTTTTTTTTAATTTTAGGGTTGTGTTTAAAACCTAAAATAGTTTTATAAAAGAGATGCTTTCTGTTGGTGTTTATGTTAAGAAATATATGTTGATGGAAATTAGATAGGGACTCAGTCGACTTTTTAAAAGTAATTTTTTTTAGTCGATTTTAAATCTTTTGTTAGTCAAATTTGGTATTGATTATTGGCCTGGTTCTTCTGGTGGTGTTGGATGACAGGGAAGATGGTGAAGCAGTACTCTTGTCTCAGAATTTTTCTGGCCCTTGCTAACAAATACAAGTTGAGAATGTATGGCAGATTGACTCTTAGCAAATCAAATTCGTAAGGTCCAGAAGGGCAGAGGACACAAGACCTTTGTTTTTGAAAAGCCACATTTCTGAGCCTAAATTTTTATTGTGTAAGCTTGAGAAGAGCTTTTATTTGGCTTCTGATTTTGAAACTGTCTTTAAATTTTCATGCATTCAGCAAACGTTTTAACACCTGCTATATGCTTTACTTTGCAGATGTATGAAACTTAAAACTGTTTTTTTAAACAGGAATGTCTAGTAAAATGTTCTTTTTTGGATAATGCTGTTCTCTAACCCAAGTAAGCTTCTCGTTTGTAGTATAGGTAATAGTGGCTGAAGAAACTCAAGTGAAAATCTAGCAGTCCCTTTCTACACACATTCATTCATACAGTTATTACTTAAAATAGACCATTGAACTAGTTATTACAAGGATCATAAGAATATGTAAGAAATTGTTTTTGCCTTATAATAGGAAATTGGAGTCCTGTATAAATATAAATACACTTTTGGAGCATTATTGCAAGTTTGAAAGAAGTTATGATAGGGGATTTGGGTTTTTATGGAGTGTAAGGGGATATTTTTAGAAGCATGATCTGACATGGATAAGTCATTTCACTATTCCTTAAAAAGATGTCCTATGGGCGCCTGCGTGGCTCAGTGGGTTAAAGCCTCTGCCTTCAGCTCAGGTCATGGTCCCAAAGTTCTGGGATCGAGTCCCGCATGGAGCTCTCTGCTTGCAGGGAGCCTGCTTCCTCCTCTCTCTCTGCCTGCCTCACTGCCTACTTGTGATCTTTGTCTGTCAAATAAATAAAATCTTTAAAAAAAAAAAAAAAAGATGTCCAAGACACCTCAACAAATTTCGGCTTAGGATTTATCATGTACCTACTATGTGTCAGGCACTGGTCAAGAAATGTTGAGAACTTGGCAGTGAACAAACCAAATCCTGCATTCAGGAAAAATAAGGAGTAAGAGATACATGTTAGGAAGAAAAACAAAACAAAACACACAAACACACACACAAAAAAACCAAGGGAGGAGATGAGTATCAGGATTGGGAGGTTTAGATAAAGTGGCCAAGGAAGTCTTCACTGGTTGGTAACTTTGGAATGAAGACCCAGGAGAGGTGAGAAGGCTGCTGTGTGACTGGGGCAAGAACATTCTCGGCAGCAGGAATAGTAAATAGGAAGGTTCTGAAATAATTGGCATATACATGAAAAAGTGAAAAGGTTACTCAGGGTGTACTAATAGAAATGAGGGGGCTCTGAGAATGGTGATAGGACTCTACAGATACTCAGGGTTTTGGGGTGATTGTGAGGAAACAGTCATGTACTATAACCCGGCATGTGCAAAGGCATGGAGGTTTGTTCCAGGAAACCCAGCAAGGCCAGAAGGTAGCTTGTACCTAACATTCATTTATATTTTCAAGAAATGTTAAACCCCTGCAATATATAATTTTAGCTCCTGCAATAATGAATAAGAACTTTGTGTGTAAAGCTTTGTATATAAGAATGTAGGAAATTTTGAACTATGGGAAATTTTTAAAAAGATAGATTGCAAATGCTGGCTATTTTCAGACACTGGGGTAGATATACTGCTAGAGAAGCAGATTGTAGAGTGCTGGGTTGAAGAGGTATATTTACTGTTGTAGATAAAAGTATGTAAATTTTTAATTATCACATTTCTGTTTTGTTTATTATTGTGAGCCTAATAACCTAATTGCCTATAACCAGACCTCTGTTGTGTGGTCCCTGAGAGGGTAACATTTCTTTCCATCCCTCAGTGAAGTTGAGGTCCTTTTTAATTACTTTTTCCTAGTATGTGAGTGCCTTCATGCACCAGTTCTCTCATTGGTTTGTTTCTTTCACAGCTGTTCAGTGACTGCCCTGGGGATTATGGAATGACACCCCATACTCTTCCCACTCCCATGTTTTTGCTCTTTTGAATTCTCATACTTTATTGGCTTGTAATTATGTTAAGGTAGGAAAATAACTGTGACCCATTTCCATTTCTTGTTACTGGTTTGGGCCTATACACGTTATTTTTCCCTCATTCTACACATAACAATTGATCAGCAACTGTCCAGAAAATCTGTTGAAATGTTAGTCAGAGCAGTACCATACTGTTAATATATCCATGGTTGTTTTAGCCATTATTCTGTGAATTTGAGTTGTACACATCCTTTTTTTGATATTGCTGTATGTTTACGTATGGTTTAATAGAACTAAGCTAGTTCAATATTTGCTATATATAATTTTGATTTCATTTTTAAATTAAGTCATTATAAAATGAAGCATAGAACTATAACACTTTTGCTATAGACATAATTAGGTGAATATTAGGAGTTTAGAAAACTTGAGTTCACATTTAAAGGGAATGTCACAACTTGATCTTGCCATTCCTTAAAAATTATACCATGCACAGTCCTGGATGTTATATTTCAGCTGGTGACAATACAGAAAAAAATGGATGTGGCTTCCATAATTGGTATAATTTGGAGGCAGGAGAGCTGTTTTCTAGCAAACTTGACTTAAATTCATCTTAATGGCTTTTTTTTTTTAATTTCTGGTAAGCAGAAGTTATCAAATAACATAGCATGTATGAAAAAACATGTGTAAATACAATAATACAAAGGGAATTAAGTTTTTATGAAAGAGATGAATTCAGAATGACAAATCTATTGATATTCTGTATTGGGGCTTTTGTTTTTTAGATTGTTTACTAATATTCCAAAGTCAGGTTATCTAAGTCATGCATTTTACATAATTTTTATGAATGGCAGGACAGCAAGTTGTGTAATACATTTATATGTATTGATGGAAAGATTCCCACATTATGTTATTCAGCTCAAACAAGGTGTATAGCAGTATGCATAATGTTTTCTCATTTTTGTAAAACCAAACTGTACATATATACACATGGTTTTTTTTCTGTATACGCAGGGAAAAAACCTAAAGCCAAGCTATTAAAAGTATTCCTGTTGTCTGCATTCTTTGGGTGCTATCTTACATGAAGTTGCTTGTCTACTTGGAGCTTCATTTTGGAGGCTCTAAACTTCTATGGAAAAAGTTCTCTTTGGGGGAATGTGAGGAAATTGACTGACCTACTCTTTTTTTTTTTTTTTTTTCTTTTTGTTTTCCTCTGCAGAGAAAAAGGGTAAGATCAGATGGAAATAATCTGATTTGGAGGATTTGAAGTCCAGTTTTCAGTCCCCTGGGTAACCTAGATGTTCCATTTGTGGCGAACATTTTCATTGATGCAGTACACAGTTAGCCCTCAGTGAGGTCAAATTGCAATTTCCAGAATTGCAAATCAAACAAAATTATTCCTAATTCTTGTTCTTTTTCTGTGAAACTTTGGTCCAACATACCTAGTTCGTTCAAATTTTATCTATTCTGCTGGATCTGAAAGCTACTTGTGGAGACTTGTAATCCCAGCACCTAGCACAGTTTCTGGCTTATCTTGGATATTTAACAAATAGAGAGTAAATAATGACTAAATGTGTTCAGTTTGGGAATTCAGAAATTGAGGTTTTTCCCTTTGTTTTCTCCATAAGGAAGCTAGTTCTTTTTTTTTTTTTTTTAATTTTATTTATTATTTATTTGATAGAGATCTCAAGTAGGCAGAGAGAAAGGGAAGCAGGCTACCTGCCAAGCAGAGAGCCCGATGCAGGGCTGGATCCCAGGACCCTGGGATCATGACCTGAGCTGAAGGCAGAGGCTTTAACCCACTGAGCCACTCAGGTGACCCAAGGAAGCTAGTTCTAAATTTTGAATAGTTGACAGTAAACTGAACAGTTGACTTAATCATTATGGTTGCTGTCTCTCAAAGAGGAAATTGTAAATTAATCTCCAGTTGATAAATTGGGTAGACTGTTTTTCACGAGTGTAGGAGATGGTTTGATATCTCCCATCTCCCCCTCATTTATAGCTGACTGTATCCCAAGAGGATCCAGGTGGAACAAATGTCCTTCTATGATGTGAGATTTTTTTCCCTGATAATTCCTACTACTTTATATAGCTAGTAAGAGCTCTGTGAATTCAGAGGGAAAAGAGTGGGCCACCTGTGGTTAGGGAAAACTTACCAGAAGTGCTAACAGAACCATGTTTTTGGACCATAGTTGTCTGAGTAAAATTCATAATAATAGAAATTGGGGGACTTGTATCTGGCAGAGCTATATAAAGTGAGAGAATATAAGTTTCCTGTAAAGAAGTAGTTGGAGATATTTCTAGAAAGGTAAACTAGGGTGTAATTGTGAAGTCCATGAATGTTGGAATTTAAAGTTATAATCGCCACCATCTTTAGAGCTTTTATTTTAGTCCTTGCACAGTAAAGGAGTCTGAAATACACTCTGTAAAATGTATCCTTTCAGTCTGTGGATGATAAACTGATGTTTACAGGTTGTCTGAGCCTCATTGGGAAAGGTGGGATTCACATAAGGGTAAATCTTGCTTCAAAGTCTGCCCTTTAAATGTTAATGTAGCTTTAAGCCAGAGTTGGCAAATTCATGTTCTTAACGGAGCAGACAGATAATGAAATTCATTGAAACTGTGAAGTACTATACTGATGTCACAGAAGAGAGCTGCAAAAAAACAAGCTACAGAGCATGGTAGACCATTGATTTGTGTTCTGCTGTAGGCAACTATGAAGCTCTGGGGAAGATTCTTGAGGAGAGATGCAGCCTGATGACAGTGGTTTTAAGTGGTAGGAATGCTCAGGAAGACTTGGAGCAAGATGGAGACTTAAAGGCAGTGAGAAGAGTTTCCAGGCTCTAAAATAAGGGTTATGTCATTGGAAAATGAAAGGTTGAACTCTAGAGGAAAAATGGATAGGCTTTAGGAAAAACTGAAGTTCTGAAAAATGGGAAAATGATAGATTTTTTGACAAAAGAAGTTGGGGAACAGTTAGAGGAAAAGCACTGAATTGAAATGTGGATATATCAAGTTTGTGGTAACAACATGATTGCTAATGGGAGATACTTAGCATCAGGTGAGTGCTAGTCCTGTGCCTGGGGGCGGAGATCTGAATTAAACAACAGTAACTGATGTTTGTATTGCACTTCATTTTGCATAACTGTAGTTTATACTTAGATTCTTTACATTTTCACAACAACCCTGAGATAGGGAGTGTCTTTTTGTAGTCCAAATAATTTAAGTTTAGGAGTGCCTGGCTGGTTCAGTCTGTGGAGCGTATGACTCCTGAAATTGGAATGAGTTTGAGCCCCATGTTGGGTGTAAAGCTTACTTAAAAAAAAAAAAAAATCTTGGGGCGTCTGGGTGGCTCAGTCATTAAGCAGCTGCCTTTGGCTCAGGTCCTGATTCCAGGGTCCTGGAATTGAGTTCCTCACTTGGCTTTCTGCTCAGTGGGGAGCCTGCTTCTCCCTTTCCCTTCCTCCTGCTTGTGTTCCCTCTCTTGCTGTGTCTTCTATCAAATTAAATAAATAAAATCTTTAAAAATAATAATAAAAAAGTAAAAAATCTTTTTTTAAATAAAAAAATATTTGAAAAGAAGTAATTTAAGGTTGATGAGGTTAATCAGGGTCACATAGTCAATAGTGAGGATAGGACTTAAATATAGCTCTCTGATTCCCATACTCATGTTCTTTTCACAGTCCTGTTTTCCCTCTTACATGTAGTAAAGATAAACGTTTGAGAGCTAAATATGAATGGCCATGTAGGGAAGATAGAGAGTCAGAAGGCATTATCTAAACTGGAATGGCAGATTCGAGGCTAGAATGGGAGCAGCAGATGGTGGTCATTGTCTTGTTCTTTTAGTGGACTAACTCTTCTAGGGCACCATATTTCAGGTTCTTTACTTCTTTGTGATGCCTAAAGTGCCGTCTTTTTCAAAATTGAAATAAGTATCTTTACCTCTTTATAAATGTGATTTTTAAGGAGATCAGAGAAAATGAAAGTCCTGCATCCAGAAATAGCCATTATAAAAAGATTGATGGTTAAATTGTTCATAATTCCAGTTACTTAACCTAGTGTTATTAGTTTCAGATGTACTGTATAGTGATTCAATGATTCCATGTATCATGCAGTGCTCATCGAGATACGTGTACTCCCTAATCCCCATCACCTATTTAACCCATCTCCCCAACTCCCTTCCCTCTGGTGACCATCGGTTCTTTAATTAATCCATTTCTTGTTTTTCTCCCCCCCTTCACTTGTTTTGTTTCTTAAATTCCAGGGATGAGTGAAATCATATGGTATTTGTGTCCTTCTGTGATACTCTCTAGCTCCATCCATGTCATTGCAAATGGCAAGATTTCGTTCTTTTTCATAGCTGAATAATAATCTTGGGTGGGGTGTGTGTGTGTGTCTGTCTGTCTGTGTATACCATATCTTTATCCTTTCATCAATTGATAGACATGTGGGCTCCTTCCATAATTTGAATATTGTAAATAATGCTGTTGTAAACATGGGGTGCACGCATCCCTTTGAATTAGTGTTTTTATATTTTGGGGGTAAATACCCGGTAGTGCAATTGCTGAATCGTAGTTCTGTTTTTAACTTTTTGAGGAACCTCCATGCTGTTTTCCATAGTGGCTGTTCCAGTTTGCATTCCCACAGACAGTGCAGGAGTGTTTTGTTTCTACATCCTGTTCAACTCTAGTTACTTGTGCTTTTGATTTTAGCCATTCTGACAGGTGGGAAATATTATCTCATTGTACTTTTGATTTGCATTTCTCTGATGGTAAGTGATATGAACATCTTTTCATGTGTCAGTTGGCCATCAGTATGTCTTATTTGGAGAAATGTCTGTTCATGTCTTATGCCTGTTTTTTATTTTAATTTGTTTTTTCAGAGTTGAGTTTTTTATTTTAATTTGTTTCTTCAGAGTTGAGTTTTGTAAGTTCCTTATATATTTTGGATATTAACCTTTATCATATAGGTCATTTGCAAATACCTTCCATTCCATAGTTGCCTTTTAGTTTTGTTGTCTCCTTCTCTGTACAGAAGTTTTTATTTTAATGGAGTCCCAATAGTTTACTTTTGCTTTTGTTTCCTTTGCTTCAGGAGACATAGCTGGAAAATGTAGTCCAGACTTTTTTAATGATTCAGACTTTTTTAGTGCTTGTATATACATGTACTTCCTCACCATTAGTTAATAAAATAACAATAAAATCCACAAACAGAATCACATATACCGTAACTTGTTTTTCTTACTGAATAATAAATATATCACTAATCAGTATGTATGGAGCTAACATTTTTAAATATCTAAATAATGTCATATAGCTGCACCATCATTTATTTGACCAATCATGATTGACAGCTTTCTGATTTTTCATTGTTAAAAATAATTCATTGGATATATGCCTTTGTATACTTGTCTGTTTATTTGCTTCCAATATATTTTCAAAGATATAATTGTTGGTTTGTACATTTTAATTTTCACAGTTTAAATTTTGATACATACTGCCAGATTAAAATCTCTATAAATTATGCAGATTTCTATTCTTTTTTTTTTTTTTAAGATTTCATTTATTTATTTGTGAAAGAGAGGGAGAGCATAAGCGGAGGGAGTAGCAGGCAGAGACAGAGGGAGAAGCCGGCTCCCTGCCGAGCAAGGAGCCTAATGCAGGACTCAATCCCAGGACCCTAGGATCATGACCTGAGCCGAAGGCAGATGCTTAACAGACTGAGCCACCCAGGCTTCCCTGGATTTCTGTTCTTGTTAAAACTGCCAGTGTGCTCATTGTGAGATAACAAGAATCAACACCGTTCATTTCAGTCATTATAAAAGTAACCTCTAAAGGGTAAAAACTGATGGCATTTCTGATAAAGTTTATTTTTCTGTATGCTATAGCCAGTCATTTGTCATAGTACTATTGCTTGAACCATTTATCCTTTCCCCCAATTTGAAATTCTACTATTATTTTTTACCTGCACATGTGTGTATGAAGATATATTTGTATCGGTTTTGTTCTGTAAGTTATCTATCAGTGGGCCAGAATCCCAGTTTTAGTAACTGGTTAGACTATGACATGTTTCGATAAATGTTCTCTCCTATAGTGTCTATTTCACTCCCCCAAATATACATGTATGTACATTTATAAGTATTTATAATGGCCACTTATTACTGACTTAATGGACAGAAACTACAGACATTTTTAGGCAAAAGACCACATAATAAGTTTAAGAGAATCTGTCATTATTGAGTTACTAACCTATTGCTTTTGATTTTAAATTGGGCTAGCTTGTGTCATACTATTCATTTTATAAAAACAAGCGTCGTGGCAAATTTTAGAAAATCTTGACTATTTGGTGAAAAGTGATACCATGTATATACTTATGTACTAAGGCTGAAATTTTATGCCATAAAGTTAATTTCTAATTGAGCAGCAGTTGACTTATATGGTGGCACTTTACCATTGCATGTAAGAATTTAGTTCTAGATCATTTAGATGCAATCCACTTAGAAATTTGATAGATTTTATGTAAGTTAAGGGAAAATGTGCTTAATTAGCAATCCTAACTTACTAAGTTGATGAAAGGGGTAGCTCTTTTTAATGTTTATTTTTTCATGGAAATTTGTGATTTGCTAAGCTTATCCTCTTAAATTTTAGCAAATGTAATCGAGGAGGTTAAATCATTGGTTTTTACCAGGAATTCAATTTTACATAACCTTTTTTTGGTATTTTTTTTGAAACGACACCTCCTTTTTGTGAACTTTTGCCCATTTCTTCTCAGTACAACTATAGTATTATGTATTGCATTGTAGTTTCATATTCCTTTTATGTGACTAAGTTCCTTGAAAGGAGATAGCATATACTTTTTTTTTTAATCTTTAGAAACTCGCACATTAAGTAAGTTAGAATGAGTTTAACGTAAATCAGTTAAAGATTTTATAAAAACCTGGAGGAATTAACCAGTCTGCGCTTTCAATTTTTAGGTGAAGAAATGAGATTTGGTGAAATTAGGCTCTCAAGGTCACAGAAGTAAAGATGTGAATCTAGGCATAAAACCTACATCTATTTTACTTCTGTTCCAGTATTTTTTCAGGAAGGATTCTCTTCATTTTCAGGATAATCAAATGTGTGTGTGTGTGGTTACTATTACTAATGCCCCTTTTTTTGCTTAATGTTTTAACAATTATATAGCAAGGAGTGAATTCAGCTTTGTTGGATATATAAATTGTACCTTTTTTTTTTTTAGATTTTTTTTAAAAAATTTGGGGCGCCTGGGTGGCTCAGTGGGTTAAAACCTCTGCCTTCGGCTCAGGTCATGATCCCAGGATTCTGGGATCGAGCCCCGCATTGGGTTCTCTGCTCAGCGGGGAGCCTGCTTCCCTTCCTCTCTCTCTGCCTGCCTCTCTGCCTACTTGAAATCTCTGTCTGTCAAATAAATAAATAAAGTCTTAAAAAAAAAATTTATTTGACACAGAGAGATCACAAGTAAGCAGAGAGATAGGCAGAGAGAGAGGGAAGCAGGCTCCCCACTGAGCAGAGAGCCCGATGTGGGGCTCCACGATCCCAGGATCCTGAGATTATGACCTGAACTGAAGGGAGAGGCTTTAACCCACTGAGCCACCCAGGTGCCCCTAAATTGTACATTCTTATAAATAAAGTACTCTTGTGGATTCTGTTTGAACCATTTTGTATTACTGATTTCTCAATTATGTTTCTTGCTCTAGTCCTTCTCCATAGCCTTGGCCTCATTTATTAACTGTCTCATGTCTTGGTAGTAGGTGTAGAAGACACTGTGGTGTCTTGAAGAAAGGTGTAAGCATGACCAAGTTTTCTCTAGCTGTTTACAATACAGTTTGGGGAATGTAAGGCATTTGGCACATGGGGAAAAATATAGAGCAAGACATTTACTTACGTTCTGGATATAGACACTAATATTTGATTAGCTGAAATGTGAAGTTGAGGGCCTTAAGTGCTTAAGGAAGATTGTTAACAGCCAGTAGATTGGTGAAGACTTTACAACAGGATGTTTGTGAGTGACATCATGGTCACAAAATGGAGGCAGTGTTGTGACATGAGTAAAGACACTAAAGACCAAGGCTTATTCATTCATCAGGAGGTCATTTTAAATGATATGGAGCTTCATTAATGAGACACAGAAAGGCAGTATTGGATTGTTTACTCCAAGGGATTTAGACAAGTAAATGTTATAAAGCGTTTTTAGTTGGGGAGAAGTAAAGTGACATTAAAATAAGACCTCAGATTTTTTAGTTGGTGGTGTCTTCCAGGGTTGAAATGAAATCCACTGGGTAGAAGGAGCTCAGTTAGGTTATTGTCAGGGCTTGGGTATGCAGTGGTAAGCACTGAATTAGATAGCTTAATTGGGAATAAGTGGGAAAGAGGAGTACAGAGATGAAAGAGTACTTATTCACATATGACATGGTAAAGTTGATTACCATTGGTGAACCCAGAAAGGTCAGTAGGAGAAATACTTTGGAGATATTTAAAGTAGAGATGATTATTACTATTTTTGTTTTTCTGTTTTTTCATTAGAGAGCCTTGGAATACCTTGGCTCTAAGGAAATTACCAATAGTTAGCTAGTTGGATGAGATCTCTCTCAATTAACTATTTGAACTGTTTTATTATTTACTTACTGCAAGTAGTATTCTGAGAGTACTTTTGTTTGTGAGAGTCTATTCTCTCAATAGATGTTCTTGAATAGTTTCTGTTATGTAGCAAGAGTTACTTCCTGTTCCTAAGTAACATTTTGGAGTTTATAATGTGCAGTTGGCTTTGTGCTAAATATTAAGCTCTTTGGATAGATATTTTAGTTTTCCAAAAAGCTTTAGGAGACAGGTATTGCTGACATTCCCATTGTACACATTAGCAAACAGAAATCTAGATGTGTAGTGAAGGTTTTTTTTTAACGCCACAAGTTTTTAGTTGATAGTAAAGTCATGTGACTCATGGATTGTCTGGAGAACATGTAATTCAATAAAATTTTATAACTGATTTAGATTACACAAAATTAGTCTTTTTTTTTTTAAGATTTTATTTATTTGACAGAATGAGATCACAAGTAGCAGAGAGGCAGGCAGAGAGAGAGGGGGAAGCAGGCTCCCTGCTGAGCAGAGAGCCAGATGGAGCTTGATTCCAGGACCCGAGCCAAAGGCAGAGGCTTTAACCCACTGAGCCACCCAGGCGCCCCCAAAATTAGTCTTTATAGAAGTTTTATATTTCTCTTAAGAGAATTTAAAATAGTATGAACACGTTTATTTTGTTACCCATTTAGAGCATTTAATGATTTTTTAAAATAATTTTTATTAATTTTTATAAACCATACTTTACAGGTAGAATCTGAATCAGAACTTTTGCTTACACAAAAATTTATGTCCATCACCCTATGTGTCCAGTATGTGAAATACAGAAAAAAAAATAAATGTAGAAATCGTTCTTAAACCAGACAAATCTTGCTGTGAAACTGTGATGTGATCACTTAGAAATTAGTAACCCAGAGTTGAAGTAACAGCTAAAGACAGAGCAGATTTTTAGAAAAGATTTTTGTGACTTAGGAGCTAAGGTACAGAAGAAAGAATTTAAGTCAGGCAGGATTATGAGGAGATTTAGATGATGGGAAAAATGGTGATCTATATGATATCCCTTTGTATCGAACAGGACAGAGTGCTCATGTAAGAGTAATGAAACTTCAGGACATTTACTATTTCTTTCACATCTGGCTTTTTGAATTGTTAGTTACATTTTGTTAACCTCATAAAATTGCACAGCCCTTCAAGACAGAGATTGCATTTTGTCTGTTTCCTTAAATAGATGGCTTGAACCCTGTACATAAACTTTCTCTAACAGAATCTTGACTAGGCAGGCACTTTGTGTATCCTCAAAGTCAGATTTCTTCTCCTGGCAGTGATAGTCCAAGTCCAGGAAATCTCTTAACTTGAAAGTAAATTTTATTTTTCATGTCTGTGGTGATTTTTGCTGAAAAATTAAAGGCTGAAGGTGTAGTTTGAGAGTAAGAAAGCACTGCATATCTTTTATATTGTATATAGATTAGGCGTTGGTGTAACATGAAAGTTGGCTTTGTATATTTCTGTATATATGTGCTTACTTATAGGAAGTTGTGATTTTCATTTTATTTGCAATTATTGTCCACAAAGCCCCTAAATATTACACATTATTTGTATATTTTTGTTTAAAGATTTTTATTTATTTGACAGTGAGAGAGAGAACACAAGCAGGGGGAGTAGGAAAGGGAGAAGCAGGCCTCCCTGCTCAGGGAGCCCAGCCCAATGCGATTGGGGGCTCAATCCCAGGACCCTGGGATTATGACCTGAACTGAAGGCAGATGCTTAAGGACTGAGCCACCCAGGCGCCCCCATTATTTGTATATTCTCTTGTTCATGGACTCGCTGCAAGTATGATATGCTGAGATTTGCTGTAATGCAGGGTCCGAACTTACTTAACAAGTTCACAGTTCTCTTTGAGAAATTAGGAAAAAGAAATTCCCGTAGCACCACAGCGAGAAGCTGCTTTAAGAAAGTATTTCAATAACTCACTATTAACATGAGAAAATATGACCACTAGGTGTGGGAGGAAATTAAAAAAATTTTGTCCAGTATGAATAGCAGAAAGTGTGGGACACGTAATTTCTAACATTCATGGCACCCTATATAGGCATTATCAGGAGTTAGTTTTCAGAACAAAGTTCTTTACAGCAGGCTTTTATAGAATGGACTTGCTTTTGAGAATAACTCCTAGCTTTGCTCAAAAAAGCAAAAACAGAAACATAACCAAAATACAGAAAACCAGGTTATTGAGCCAAGCTTTTTTAGCTGTACTATTTTTCTTCTCTTGTAGGGGTGAGGAACTTCTGAAAGTGTTCTGTAAGTTTTATTTTGTTCTTGTATTTTTATATTTACATTTCATGGAAGTTAACACCAATAGGCAATGGAATATTGAGCCACATGTAACCGTCATTTTGTATCAATTATCTCATGGCCTAATCTTGTTTCAATTATATGCCATGATATTCCCCCCACAGCTCCTGCTGCTACTTTACCTTCTCTTGCAACTGTAGTTGTATAAATTTGAAGAACAGATACACCCATAATAGTCCAGCAAGGAAAATGTTTTCTTTACTTTTCTCAACTCACTCAGCCTATAAATAGCAGAGTAAGAATTTAAATCAGGGCACCCCTGGGTGGCTCAGTAGGTTAAGCAGCTGCCTTCAGCCCAGGTCATGATCCCAGGATCCTGGGATAGAGCCCTGTGTCAGGCTCCCTGCTCAGGGGGAAGTTTGCTTGTCCCTTCCCCCTTCCCATTCTAGCTTGCTTACAGGCACGCTCTTTCTCAAACATAAATAATAAATCTTAAAAAAAAAAAAAAAATTTAAACCAAGTCTATTAAGCTCTTCTTATATAAAAGTCAGTTGTTTTTCCCTCACTTTAGGTCAGATTATAATCAGGAAGCAACAAATTGTTTTAGTAGATTATTTACTTTATCTAGTTTACTAGATTATTTATTTAGCAATAAATTGCCAGCAAATATTCTGGCAGCAAATTGTTTTACTAGATTATTATTAATTCCAGTACTAGAAGTATTTTTAACTCTATTCACAAGTAGTGAAGTATTTTGTATATACTTCAACTGTACTTCAAATTTTTTCTATAAGAAATTTTTCCTATAAGAAGCTTACCTGAGTCTTTGGTGTCTGGAGTTTTTTTTGAGGTCCTATTATCTTTACATGGTAGCTAACCTTTAGTCTCTAGCTCTTCTGGAGGTCCTCCTGTCTTTTAGTCTCCATTTCTTCTGGAGATGGGAACTGGTACTGTGTATCCCAAAGCCCCCATCATAAATCACATTGTTATACTATTCTAAAGCCCCCAAACAGAGACTTTCCTGTCAAATAGGACATCCTAGAGACTTCAGGTTCCCCTCCTCATCGCCAAGGATAAAGTCCAAACTTGGATAAGATTAATTCTTTACTATACAAGGGAGATGGGTACTTACTGCTCTAGGATTGTCACTGCCTTTATTTCAGTGGGAGTGTGAAATACGTGTTTTATGCAAAGAGAACAATTTTTGTTTACACTGACATCTCTAAAATTTTTTTTTACTTTATTGTATCTCTTTTCTCTTAGATTGAAAGTCTAGGACTCTTAGACTGAAGCTCTTGCTCATTTAATAGGTGAAAATTCTGTCTTTTTCAGATTTGTATTTCTTTGAGGTTTCTTTTATTTTCCTCATTGGTTAACTATTTGGATTACTTTCTCATGCACTGTTAACAGATTTTTTATGATTTTCTTACTAATTCATAGGAATTGTTTTTCTTTTTCTTTTTTTTTTTTTTTTTAAGCTGTTTACCCTTAATCTCTGTTGTAACAGTGTCCCACTTACCAGTTTTGGGGAGAAAGTCAGATCCCATCTTTTGATACTTGGATTAAATGATTAAACAGGTAGTGGAAAGGCAGCACTGGGAGTAGAATGGGTCTCCGCAACTTTCCTGTTCCCTTAGAACAGTGCCTAAACAGCCCAGGGGCTACAGAGCAAAGGCCACTTTGAGTATTTCACTCAGGTATGTTTTCTTGGCTACCATATGTAAGTTTTTTAGGTACATTTCTCTAGCTATAAAGTTTTCAGAGAATCGCCGTGTACAGGTGATCCACAGCATGGAAGAATTTCCAGTCTTGCCACATGCAAGGAACCATGTTATCTGTGTACCCAAGGGTATCTTGTTCTCCCATAACCTAGGATCACATCAGTTCTTGGAGGGCAACTTATTTTTCATGTGAAAACCTTACCATGTCAAATTTTGGAAGTGTTCTGCCATCCCACCCCCTTACTTACTTTTAGAATTTTTTTTATATTGCATTCAAGAAAATGAAGACTTAAAAGTGGTAGAATTGGTGGGGGAAACAAGTATTGGAACTTCTACAGGAACAGTAAAATGGCAAGTCATGGAATGTATTCACTGCATCTGTTTAGTAGTACATTCATGTTCTTTCCTTGTTGACCTTCTTTCCTTCTTGACCCAGCCATAGATTTGAACTCTGGTTGTTTTTGATGTATGACTTTGAGAGATTATTGAAGTTTTTTAGAACCATAGTTTTATCATTTGATTGTTGGAGATAATAGCCTTTCTCACAGTAGAAATTGTGAGGATACGTAACTGGTATGGCTTTTATTTCATGTTAACAATCAGTGGTTATTGTTAAGTCAACAATATCAATATCTTTAAAGAATAAAACATAGAAAAATGCAAGCATATATTTTAGAATTACTTTTAATTACAAATAATTGCATTTTATAGCTACTCTTTTGAAAGTAGATATCATGGAGTTTGTGTATAGGTTGCCCAGTCAGATGTACTCTTCATGAGACTAGGCAGTTTTATCACACTGATTATTCCCTTTTATTTTTTACTTTATATTTCTGGTTTTGTTTTTCAATTTCAATTTCAGTATACTCAACATAGAGTGTTCTGTTAGTTTTAAGTGTATGATACTCAACAATTCAACACTTTACTCAGTGCTTATCATGGTAAGTGTACTCTTTAATCCCCTTCACCTGTTTCACCCATCTCCTCCTATACCTCCCCTCTGGTAACCATCGTTTTTTTTCTCTGTAATTAGGAGTCTGTTTTTTGGTTGGTCTCTCTCTTCATTCACTTGTTTTGTTTCTTAAATTCCACACATGAGGGAGATCATACAGTATTTGTCTTTCTCTGACTTCTTTCTCTTAGCTTTATACTCTCTAGATCTGTCTGTGTTGTTGCAAATGGTAAGATTTCATTCTTTTTTATGGCTGAGTAATTTGTGTGTGTGTGTGTTTGTGTACGTGTACACACCCCACATCTTTATCCCTTCATCTGTCGATGGACACTTATATTGCTTCCATATCTTGGCTATTGTAAATAATGCAGTAAACATAGGGTTGCATTTATCTTTTTGAATTATCATATTTTCATATTTTGTAAGTGCCCAGTAGTGGAATTACTGGATCATATGGTAATTTTTATTTTTAATTTTTTGAGGAACCTCCATGCTGTTTTCCACAGTGACTTCACTAGTTTGTGTTCCCACCAACTGTGCATAGGGATTCCTTTTTCTTAGCATCTTTGCCAACATTTACTGTATCTTGTGTTCTTTATGTATTTGGATAGTAATCATTTATCAGAAGTATCATTTTCAAGTATCTTCTCCTATCCCGTAGGTTGTCTTTTAGTTTTGTTGATTTCTTCCTTCACTGTGCAGAAGCTTCTTACTTTGTATAGTTTATTTTTGATTTAGTTTGCCTTGTCTCAGGAGACATACGTAGAAAAAAAGTTACTATAGCTGATATCAAAGAAATTACTGCCTGTGCTCTTTTCTAGGATTTTTTTTCAGTTTGGTGTTTCACATTTATGTCTTAATCCATTTGAGTTTGTTTTTGTGTATGGTGTAGGAAAGTGGTCCAATTTCATTCTTTTCTGTGTAGCTGTCCAGTTTTCCCAGCAACATTTGTTGAAAAGACTTTTTCCCATTGCATATTCTTGCCTCTTTTGTTGAAGATTAATTGGTCATATAATCATGGGCTTATTTATGAGCTCTCTGTTCTGTTGATCTGTGTGTCTAGTTTTGTGCCAGTACCATACTATTTTGATTACTACAGCTTTGTAGTGTATCTTGAAATCTGAGATTGTGATACCTCCAGTTTTGTTCTTTTTCAAGATTCCTTGAAGTTCAGGGTCTCTTGTGGTTCCATACAAATTTTAGGATTACCATTAAGCTTTATTTTTTTAGTCAGATAAATAAAGAGCACCAGGGCTAGTGAGACCCATGGGACAATGATTCGTTTCACTAGTTAGATTTTTCTCTTATGCTGTTCTAGCATAGGCCCTGGGTGGTAGATGATAATTAATGAGGACATAGAGAGTTAAGATTCAGAGGGATGCTTCTGGTTAAAGTTGCCCATGCGATGGCTTCACACAATGGATAATGGATGAGAATGTGGGATGTTACATCAGGGTAGGTCACGAGGTGATTCTCTAAAGGATGCTGCGATAATGTCACTTGGGAACTTTTAGAAATGAGCTAAATAAAAAAAGAAAGAAAGAAAGAAAGAAATGAACTAAATAACAGATAGTATCAAGTGTGCCTATATAGTGTGCCTACATAGTAGAGTCAAACTAACCTAGGTTCTAGAGTCACAGCAATAAAAAGTGTCCTTGAGATTGTTTTACATTATTCATGAATTATACATATAGACTAATTTTCAAATAAGCTTCGTTCGTGCAGCTGTTTTTGTAAGCATTGTTAATTATTGTAGTTTTTACGTTGAGCTGTTTCTTAGGGTGAATGCCTGGTGAAGAGATTAGTGTTTGTTTAAAGGCACATAGTAGCTGCTGCATTTATCAGTTTTCCTCATTTACTGTAAGTATTATGGAACAGGGGAATGGCACTGAGTCCATCTTTATAATAATTTCTGAAGCTTCTGATGGATTATTGGATTGAGAACAGTATTGTACCTAGATCATGAAAAGAAAAAGATGGATGAAGTTTTAGATTGAAGGAAATTAAATAGATGTTAAATTTAAAATATTATCAAATACTATCCTGAGTTGGATCCTAGATCCAAATATTATCATTGAATTGAGTCCTAAATCGAGGGAGGAAAACTGTCAAGAGTATTATTGGGGCAGTAATTTGAGTACAGACAGTGGATTAGGTGATAATACGGATCTATGTTAAATTTGATGAGTAGATAAATGTACTTTGGTCATGTATGAGAAAAATTCTTTCTGTTAAGATACTCACATTCTGAAGTTTTTATGGATAATGAGACATTCTGTCTGCAGATTACTCTCAGTTCAGGAAAAATGTATCCTGTGTGTACAGCGTATGTGTATATAGAGAGAGAAAAAGAAAGGAGCAGGCATGGAGCACAGTGTACATAGTTGGTAACACTAAGTAAAGCGTGCCAGGGAGGTTTTTGGTTTTTTGTTTGTTTGTTTGTTTTGTTTTTTGTACTATTTCTGAACTTTTTTCTAAGTGTGAAGTTACACCAAAACAGAAATGGTAAATAATATTCAAGAGGAAAGAAAAGTAAAAACTTAGAATACAGTTGTGATTACTATAAGGGTTTTATATTTAGGCTCACAAATGTTGTATCTTCTTGTATTGCTTTACCCCACCTTACAGAACAGTCTTAGTCTCATTTGCATGACCTATTTAAATGTAATCTACGTGGAGGCCTTCTTTGCTTCCCCCAAATCTAAAATAGGTTTTTAGGTCCTTCTTGCCACCCCATTCCTCTCACATTGCATTTATTCCAACTTATACCATGTTTGTTTTTTCATTGTTGTTTAATTTCTTTTTCTACTTCAGGACCGTGATCTCCATCAGGGCAAAGATCGTGTCCGTTTTGTTCACAAAATACAGTCCTGACACACAAGCCCAATAAGTGTTCTATTTGGATGAATGAATGAATGAATGAATCATCTCTGCTACCAATATTCCTTCTGTTTTAGTCACCATACTTATAGCTACCTAATCCTTCAGAAAACAGAGGAACTCCTTTAACTTGTAAGATAAAATATACTTTTGAATTTGAGTGTGGTGTTGAGGTCCCACCCAAACACTGGAGAGTTGGCAGAGGAAAAAGCCCAAGAAGGGGTGCTAGGGTTGTTTATTGAATTCTTTTTTTTTTTTTTTTTAAGATTTTATTTATTTATTTGACAGAGAGAGAGATCACAAGTAAGCAGAGAGGCCAGCAGAGAAAGAAGGGGAAGCAGGCTTCCTGTTGAGCAGAGCGTGCGATGCGGGCCTTGAACCCAGGACTCTGGGATCATGACCTGAGCCAAAGGCAGAGGCTTAACCCACTGAGCCACCCAGGCGCCCTGTTCATTGAATTCTTAATCCCTGCAGAACATGAGGCTAATATGTTAAATTTTTTTTTCATACTTTTTCTCCCTTAATTCTCATAACACCCCTGCAATGTGGGGTACTGTATTATCTTTTGTTGAATAAGAAATGTTTTAGTTCACATTTCCTGGGCATAGGTTGACAGGGTCATCTGCCTCAAGGTCTCTCAGAAGATTGCAATGAAGGAGCTGAGGTCTTGTCTGAGGCTCAACCAAGGAGTGATTTGCTTCCAAGCTCAGCAGTGGTTACCAGTTCCGTACGGCTTGTCTGAGACTCTCAGCTTGTGGCTGAGGCTAACTTCAATTTTTTGACTCATGGGCCTCTCCATGGCAGCTTATTACTTCATCAAAGCTGGGAAGGGAGGGAGTCAGCTGGCATGATGGATGTTATAATCTTGAATAGCAATCATGTGACATTTCATTAACCTTACCATATTTCATTGATTAGAAAAAGATCATAGGCCCTACCCATACCCAGTAGGTGTGGGGATTTCATTGGAGTAAGGATACCCAGAGGTGGAAGGGCTGTTTTTACAGCCTGCCTGCTACAGTTACCATTTTTATTCATTTTACAAAACAAGAAATCAAGACATATAAGTAGGTAGCCCAAGATAATGTACAAGTAATGGGGCCAGGATTAAACCCTGCCTCAGGGTTTAATGCTGCCAGTGTTAAAGCTGCCAGGCTCTTTTTTTACCACTATATCTTAAGAACTAAGAAATGGCTGTAGAATTTGGCAGTTTTGGAGAGTTTTTTAGATACTTTTATGTCTCTTAATGGAGTGGTATGGATCAAAGTTATACTCTTATGGTTTCAGTGAATGTGCAGGTAGAAAGAGAGATTGAGTAGAAATTACTTTTTCAGAAGGGAATTTTTAAAGAAAGAACAATAATCATATGTTGTCATATACTGAATTATTTCTCTTTATGATAATCCAGAAATTTTTCTTTTCTAGTTCACTGAGTTTAACCAGTAATGCCATTCAGCTGCCAATATCAAGCAAAGCAAACATAAGCCAGTTTTAATCTGCTTTTTAAAGAAAAGTGGTAGTCCTTTTCACAGTGCCTGACGGTAAGTCACAGTTCTAAATTCTTGAGTTTTTCATCTAATGCATTTTTAAAAAACTGGTGTTGGAAACATTGATTTTAAGATGTTGTTTATTTTTTTTCTTTCTTCCCTGATAATTTAACTCTGAAGCTCATTGGAAAGAGCATAAGGAAAGATATATTCTAGTATCTGTTAATTTATTGTCTTTCATCGCTTTCATTAATTTGGGGGATTTTTAGCTCTTATTGTAAAAAATAAAATGCTAGATTTTAAATCTGTCCCTTGTAGGTGAGGAAGTTTATGTTATTTCATTTTTTTTTTTTTTTTTAAGATTTACTTGAGAGAAAGAGGATGCACAAGGGAGGGATGGAGAAGGGCAGAGGGAGTGAGAGAAAAAGAGAATCTCAAGCAGACTTCCTGATGGTGGAGCCCATCACAGGGCTTGATCTTACCACCTTGATATCATGACCCCAGCCCAAACCACGAGTCAGATGTTCAAGTGACTGAACCACCCAGGTTCCCTGAAGAAGTTTATTTTATGTATGAGGTTTTGACTTGGACAGCTAGTTAATAGCAATTGTTTCAAATATCTTGATTTCTAGACCTGTGCACTTTCTACTGCTCAAGGAGATGATATAACTGTTAGGGTCACAGTTTCTTATGGAGCATCTCTAACTCAGAGTGGAGGTGGAATTTAGATTAAGAGACAGCTGGTAGAAGGAATTGGAATTAACTCATTTTCCCTAACTAGCAAGTAGTGGCTACTCGTATTTGCTATTAGTAAGTCTAACCTCAAGACAATTTTTTATTGCTAAAGGAAGCAATCAGGGAAGAACTTTTTGAGTTAGGAAGATCTTTGATCAAATTTTTAATTTTAATTCTTAATGTAGAAGGGTACATGAGGACAGTGTGAAGTGTACATATAATTTTTGTTCTGATTGCTAGCCTCTTCCTTAACACAAATATTTTTAATTAGAATACTTATGCTTTTCACTGGTCTCATTACTGTTTATTTTTTAAGCAGCAAATTTACCAAATTGTCCAGTTAGCCATCTTAGACACCAAAACTAATTTTTAGTTGTTGGCATAGTTGTAGTACATAAATAACACGTTTTATGTGAGGGTATTTGTGTTTGTAGTTATGTTTATATAACTAACCATTTTTCTTGTCTGTTTCTTTTAATAACCGGATTAGAGTGTGAGGTATAAGCTCACAGAATCCAGAGAAATCATCATGAAGTTATATGTATTTCTGGTTAACACTGGAACTACCCTGACATTTGACACTGAACTTACAGTGCAAACGTAAGTTGTATTTCGTTCAGTCTCATCACTTCTGTATTTTTTTGTAGGCAAAAAGTTAAAGTAATCGATTTGCAGAAAACTATTCCTTTGTTAAATAAGAAAATAAAAGTAGTAATATCTTAAGTCTTTTAGCATATTACTTATATAGTTGTCATCTTTCACTAAAACACTGAAGTTCATAAAGTTGTGCTTTGTCTGTTTTTGTGAATATATTATTCACAATAAACAAACTTATTTCAAATTAAAACTATCAAATAGAAGAAGTTTTCATACCTGATTGCCCTTCTAAGTTTCCCAGGACATTGCTAAGGAAATTATTGCTAGCTATATTAAGTAACGTGTCAGTCCTAGGTGTTTTGATGATTTGTTTTTATTCCCTTGTATGAATAAAGTCAGTAATAGTTGTTTTGTTTGTTGATTCAAGAGGACAATCAGCTTAATATTTTTAACCAAGTTTGTAGGACTCATGTTACCTAATAATTATCCAGCTTTGTAGGATATTCAAATATTTGACTAATGAATATTGTTGTATTTGTGAAATGTGGGGAGAAGTGTTAGGGAGGGAGGATATATTTTTAGGGCAAACAGCAAGGAAGGGAATAGTAACAGCTATTCCTGTATACTTGTATTTTGGTAGTGGACCTGAGAGCAAAGACTTAATGTAATACAGACTAAACAGATCTGGCACTGGAAATATTATAAATAATTTGTGGAATTCATAATCTTAGTTTTAAAATGGAATTTGAAATTATATTCTTTTTTAAAAATTCTGGTTTTTATAAAATATAATTTTACCTGTGAAGGAATGATTTTCTGAAAGGTAGGGGAAGGAAGCAATTTTATGGTTTATACTTAATGTAGTTTGTGTAATGTGATGTGAGGATTTTAACAGACATCTGTGTTCTGAGGACTTTAACAGACCTGATGCTAATTTGAGCATATTCTTTTGCTATGTTATATAAAGAGCACAGAAATAAATATGTCTACTGCCTGTATTTTATAGACTCACTTTTAGTTGTGCCACGTGGGTCATTTATTCACCTAAGATCAGCCAGATGACTGTGGAATCTGATTCCAGAAAAAAGTTTATATTTTATGCTGTTGTTTTGGGGAAAATTAATGTCTATCAAATATTTTTACACAGTGCTACTTTGATAGTAAAAAGTTTGTCTTTGGGAAGTATGTGTAACTAATTTTTTGCCCTACCTCCACCCCTTTTAAAGTGTGGCAGATCTCAAGCATGCCATTCATAGCAAATACAAGATTGCTATTCAGCATCAGGTGCTGGTGGTCAATGGAGGAGAATGCATGGCTGCAGATCGAAGAGTGTGCACCTACAGTGCTGGGACGGTATGTGTCCATGAATGCTTTCGTACAAACATGCTCCAATTTTATATCGCGTAGGGAATTGGGAACTCAACGTTCAAAAGTAAGGTTTATCTGCTTCATATATTGAAGGCAGTGCTCATGTCCAGTATAACATTTTACTTCAGTTTCTTTTGCTTTTTTACTTCTGTAGGACACAAATCCAATTTTTCTTTTCAACAAAGAAATGATTTTATGTGATCGTCCACCTGCTATTCCGAAAACTACTTTTTCAACAGAAAATGACATGGAAATAAAAGTTGAAGAGTCTCTTATGATGCCTGCAGTTTTTCACACTGTTGCTTCAAGAACACAACTTGCAGTGGTAAGATAAAAATAATTGTTTTTTGAGATTATTATACTTACATGTAGTACAATTTAAAATTAAAAATTGGTTACTTAACAAAATGATGTCTTATTCATATACTTGGTAATATTTTCATGAAGTATTAGCCTGTTTTAGGCATCAGTGAATGCTCTAACAAATTGATAGTTCCTAAAAGCATTCAAATCTAAATAGCACAGAGAACTAATGGGTGATTGCCAGAGGGATGGAAGTGGGGGATAGTTGAAAGAGAGTGGGAGATACAGGCTTCCAGTTATGGAATGAATAAATGGGAGTTAAAGGTACAGCATAAAGAATATAGTCAGTGATACTGTAATAATATTGTATGCTGACAGATGGTAGCTACACTCGTGGTGTGCATAGCCTAGGTATAGAGTTGTTGTATCATAGTGTTGTACACCTGAAGCTAACATTGTGTGTTAACTATACTCAAATAAATAAATAGCTAGCAAGGTGGTCTGAATTACAGGGGAAGCATGAAAAAAAGATAAAAATAAAGTTTGGGGGGAATATTTTGCTGGCTAATGTGTCTTGGTTTTAAATTTTCAGACTCATAAATTGTTAGTCATTCTGCACTTGCAAGGAGTTATAAGATGTTAGAGTGGAAAAGCAGTTTTAAACATGATTTGTTCAACTTCTTTCCTAAATGATGGTATGCAGTTAGTGGCTTCTGAATATTGCTATAATCAATAAAATTATCTGTGTTAGAGTATACAGAAACAAAAGACTTAACTAACTCTTAAAAATGTGATTGTTACTTCCATACCCATATTTAGGTCCTTGAGGAGAACAAATTATCTTTCCACTACATACAAAAAAATTTTTTTTTTTTTTTAAGATTTTATTTATTTATTTGACAGAGAGAGATCACAAGTAGGCAGAGAGGCAGGCAGAGAGAGAGGAGGAAGCAGGCTCCCCACAGAGCAGAGAGCCCGATGTGGGACTCGATCCCAGGACCCTGAGATCATGACCTGAGCCGAAGGCAGCGGCTTAATCCACTGAGCCATCCAGGCGCCCCCTACATACAAAAAATTTAAATGGTAGTATTGATACTTGACAAAGTGGATGTTAAAGCATTAAACAGAACAAAGTAAAATTTATAATAAAAGATTTAATTTGTGAGAAAGAGAAGTCAGATCTGTATTTTCCTATCAACACAGGCTAAATGATAATAATTGCAGGAAAATTTAATAAAACATATTGATGAACACCAGTATTCATAGCAGAATTATTTCTGGTAGTCAAATGATAGAAACAACCCAAATGTCCATCAGTGGATGACTAGATAGATCAACAGAATGTGGTATATACATACATACAATGCGACATTATTTAACCTTGTGAGGAAGAAAATTCTGATATGAACTACAATATGGATGAAACTTGAGGACAAATAAGCTAAGCAAAATAAGCCAAATGTAAAAGGACAGATATTGTGCAATCTCAATTATATAAGGTACCTAAAAGAGTCAGATTCATAGAGACAGAAAATAGAAGAAGAGTTACCTAAGGCTGAGGGGGAGGGGAAGGTTGAGTTAATTATGTATTAGGTATAGTTTCACTTTGTGATGATGAAAAAGTTCTGAAGAAGGTTAGTGGTAATGGTTGCCTGGCAATGTGAAAAACTTAATGCTTCTGAACCATACACTTAAAATGGGTTAAAACAGTAAGTTTCATGTGTATTTATCAGAATTTTAAAATGGGAGATTTTTAAAAATGTGAGGTTTTAATATGTCTCTTTCATAATCAGAAAGCTCTTATGGGCCAATGTTTAATATTTTGGATCCTGAAAATGGAAAATATACTCATTTTTTCTTACAGATAAAACCAGAATAAGAATATCAAAAGAGTAATATATTAATAGCAAAAGATATATTAAGGAAATACAAGGGTGCTTCAGTATTTGGAAATGTGTTAATAGTAATTGCCTCAATTGGTAATACAATACTTTATAGGAGAAAACATGGAGTCATATTAATATTATCCAGAAGAGGCATATGTTAAAATTTAGCAGCTATTCTTAATAGTAAAATAGCTCTAGAAGGAAACAAAATAAATAAAATGTAGAATTGACAAAATATGGAAGCTAATCAGCTTTTAAATCAACAAAATATTAGAGCCATTTTTGCATAAATCAGAATCAGTCTATTCAGTATTGTTTTGGAACTTCTGAGAAATACACTAAAATAAGAAAATGAAAATGAAGTAAGTGGCAAAATTAATGGAAAAGAAGTGAAAAAATTCCATTTTAGGTGATATATGGTTGTATATTTGGAATATCAAGAGTATTTTAATAATCTATCAGAAAGACTTTTGGTAAGGTGACTGGGTATGTGATAAATACATAAACATTCACATTTCTCAGTACTGGGCCCTGCTTTGGAATGTAAATGTAAATGTATTACAATCTACGTAGTAACAAAAATTATAAAATTCTGTTCAAAAATATAAATTATAGGGGTGCCTAGGTGTCTCAGTCAGTTAAGCATCTTCCTTTGGTTCAGGTCACAATCCCAGGGTCTTCGGATCAAGCCACACACCAGGCTCTCTGCTAAGCTGCTTCTCCCTCTCCCTTTTCCACTCCTCTTGCTTGTGCTCGGTTGCTTTTTGGCAAATAGATAAATAAAATCTTTAAAAAAAGAAAAACACAAGCTATAGGCCAATGGAAAGACATATTTTTAAACTCCGGAAAACAGTATGGAGGTTCCTCAAAAAGTTAAAAATTTTTAGAGCTACCTTATGACCCAGCAATTGCACTACTAGGTATTTATCCAAAGGATATAAACATATTGATTCAAAGGGGCACATGCACCGTGCTGTTTATAGCAACATTATCAGCAATAGTCAGATTATGGAAAGAGCCCAAGTGTCCATCGACAGCTGAATGGATAAAGATGTGGTGTATATATACAATGGAATATTACCTGGCTATCAAGAAGAACGAAATCTTGCCATTTGCAATGACGTGGATGGAACTAGATGGTATTATGCCAAGTGAAATAAGTCAGAGAAAGACAGTTGTTATATGACTTCACTCGAAAGTGGAATTTAAGAAACAAAACAGGAATATAGAGGAAGGGAGGGAAAAATAAAACAAGATGCAATCAGAGGGGGAGACAAACCATAAGAAATTCTTAACTCTGGAAAACAAACTGAGAGTTACTTACTAGAGGGGAAGAGGATGAGAGGAAAAGATTATTGGGTGATTGGCATTAAGGAGGGCATTTGAAGTAATGTGCACTGGATGTTATATGCAACTGATGGATCACTAAATCCTACCTCTGAAATAAAAGAAGACTCTTTTTTTTTTTTTTTTTAAGATTTTATTCATTTATTTGACAGACAGAGATCACAAGTAGGCAGAGACGCAGGTAGAGACAGAGAGACGGGGAAGCAGGCTTCCTGCTGAGCAGAGAGCCCGATGCGAGGCTCGATCCCAGGACCCTGGGATAATGACCTGAGCGGAAGGCAGAGGCTTTAACCAACTGAGCCACCCAGAAGACTCTTTTTTAAAAGATTTTATTTAAGAGAGAAAGAAAGAGGCAGAGGTAGAGGGAGAAGCAGGCTGCATGCTGACTAGGGAGCCTGATGCAGGACTCATCCCAGGATCCCAGAACCATGACCTGAGCTGAAGGCAGATGCTCAAACAACTGAGCCACCCAGGCACCCTAAAAAAGTTGAAGGAAATTGGAAGGGGAGGTGAACGATAAGAGACTATGGACTCTGAAAAACAACCTGAGGGTTTTGAAGGGGCGGGGGTGGGAGGTTGGGGGAACCAGGTGGTGGGTAATAGGGAGGGCACGTATTGCATGGAGCACTGGGTGTTGTGCAAAAACAATGAATACTGTTACGCTGAAAATATAAATAAATTTTTAAAAAAGTAATCAAAACCAGCAAAAAAAAAAAAAGATTCTTAATATCGTTCTTAATATTCACAGTCATAATCTTAATATTATTCATTAGCTTAATGAATTGCATTTAAAGTTGCCATGGAAAGCACTGGTGTAGGGAGAAAAAAAAGCGTTTTTTGCTTTGGGGAGTGAGGAGGAACTTTGAATTTTTTGTTTGTTTTGTTTGTTTTAGATAAAATGTTTATGGGAAAGGATCAGTGTTCAGGAATAGTTAAGAAAGTAAAGAGAAAGAAGAATGAAAGGTGGAGGGAACAATACATCTTCCTCAGATTTTAGAATGTACTCAAAAGCTACGGTAACCAAAACAGTGAATATGTCAGACAGTGCATATTATAAGGAATTAGAATTAAAGGCTCTATAATAGGAATTAGAGGTTCTGTAATAATGGCAGGAGTATGGTCTTCTAGAGTCAAATTGCCAGAGTTTAAATTTGGTCACCTCAATTGTGGTGTGACCTTGGATTCAGACACCTTCATTAGTGAAATTAATAATAGATTTTTGTTTAGTGAGATATATACATATTAGAAAATGTATAGATCATTGCACATTCATTTGTGCAAATTCATTGTGCAAATTTCACAAAGTGAAATCTTAAAATATAACACCCCAGAAGCCCTACTTCATGTTTTCTTGCAATCAGTACCCATCATTCCTCTTCTTTTTTTTAAGATTTATTTATTTATTTATTTGACAGAGAGAGAGATCACAAGTAGGCAGAGAGGCAGGCAGAGAGAGAGGAGGAAGCAGGCTCCCTGCGGAGCAGAGAGCCCAATGTGGGGCTCGATCCCAGGACCCTGAGATCATGACCTGAGCCGAAGGCAGCGGCTTAACCACTGAGCCACCCAGGCGCCCCCCATCATTCCTCTTCTGTAAAATAAACCAGTATCCTGAATTTAAAACCATAAATTACTTTGCCTCTTTTAGAATTTTAAATCGATGGAATCATTGTTTTCTTTTGTGTCTCCCCTCTTTTATTTAACATTATGTTCCTGAGATTCTTCATGTAATTGCATGAATTGATGGTTTGTATTCATTGCTACATAGTATTCCATTGTATGAATATGCTACAATTCATTTAACTGTTGAAAACATTACCTTCTTTTGGTGTGTTTCTTTGTTTTCAGGAAATGTATGAAGTTGCCAAGAAACTTTGCTCTTTCTGTGAAGGTCTGGTCCATGATGAACATCTTCAGCACCAAGGCTGGGCTGCAATTATGGCCAATCTGGAGGACTGTTCAAATTCTTACCAAAAGCTACTTTTCAAGTTTGAAAGTATTTATTCAAATTATCTGCAATCCATAGAAGACATCAAGTTAAAACTTACTCAGTATGTTTGCCATTAAAATGGATAATAAGATGTTTGTTTGAAATACCTTTGCAATTTATCAGTTGTTTCAGTAAATGTGATTTCATTTCTAATAACTGTTTATTATAATTGTTCATTTTTTGAGACTTTTTTATGATGAGTTTTATAGACTCTAAAATTTTAAAATTGTGTTCAGTTTTATTCACCTCCTATTTTATGGATCTCCCACATTTCTTTTTCTTACCTTGTTTTCTTTATGTAAAGCACTCAAAATACTTTTGAATGATTTTCAAACCTGAGTGTGTTTGTCTCCTTGCCCTGCTACCAATTTTACATTAAAGTAAAGGCAAAATATAAACACAACACATCTAACAGAAATGGAAAAGTTTTCAAACATTCAGCAATCAAGGAAATTTTTATTTTCCTTTTTAAATATTGCCATGATGTAGGCTTGCTAAGATGGAAAGAAACCATTTAGATGGTTTTCTGGTTGCTTTCATATAAGCACATCTGATAGCCAGTGCTTGTTTTTGAAAAAGACTATACTGAATGTAAAAATACAGTAATAATTCAGCATGAATATAGCCCTTTGTTGTCTGTGTGTATGCTTTCAATTTTTACATTCATTTTTTAGTTTTGTTTCTATATTTTTTGTTACTTGGAATTGAATTGGAGGGAAGTGACATCTTTTTCAATTAAAATGAATCTCATTAATTGAAATTTTTCTATTTTGTGGTACGAATTAGAAGATTTTAGCCTTGCAAGTGGGACTGATCTTGGGAAGGAAGGCAGTGATAACTTAAGACTAGAAAGAGTTTATACAACAGTCTTCCAGTAACTGTTGTTTGAGAAGTTCTTTTAGATATGTTAATTTCTCATAGAATCCTGAGTTATTTCACAAATGTTCTATCAAATCATCAATAGTTCATCTTCTGCATGCCTTTTGACAACATAGATCTGTCTATAGTGTGAAATGAATATGAGAGTTATGTTAATCTTTATTGGGATTATTAATTTTATCCTGTGCTTTCAACTTATCAAAAAATACTTGTTTGGCTTTAAGTTATATTTTAAGGGACTGCTGTGGGTAAATCTTTTTTTTTTTAATTTGAATTTTTTATATCTTAAGGTTTGATGAAAACCATGTGTCCACTTGTTTAGTGTAAGCTGGCTCCCTTTACTTGAGAGTGGTATTTTAATGTGTTAATGATACCCTTCTCTGTCTAACTGGGTTTTTTAAAAAGAACACAGACTATATATGCATAATGTAATAAAGAGGTTCTAGTTTTTGTGTGTATAATAATTAAATGCTATTTCTCTAACTAGAGCAGTCTCATAATTTTACTGACAGCTCTTTTGTATTTTAAGTTTAGGAACTGCGGTTTCAGTAATGGCCAAGATTCCACTGTTGGAGTGCCTAACCAGACATAGTTACAGGGAATGTTTGGGAAGACTGGATTCTTTACCTGAACATGAAGGCTCAGAAAAGGCTGAAATGAAAACCTCCACTGAACTGGTGCTCTCTCCTGATATGCCTAGAACAACTAACCAATCCTTGTTAACCTCATTTCACAAGTCAGTGGAACATATAGCCCCAGATACCACAGATGCTGAAAATGGAAAAGAAATTAGGGAATCTTGTCAAAGTACTGTCCAGCAGGATGAAACTTCAGTAGATGCTAAAGACGGTGATCTGCCTTTTTTTAATGTTTCTTTGTTAGACTGGATAAATGTTCAAGATAGACCTAATGATGTGGAATCGTTGGTCAGGAAATGCTTTGATTCCATGAGCAGAGTAAGTCATGTTAATTTGATATTTCTTGGGTCATTTCAGCTACTCAAAATTATACTATTTGTACTGAATGTTTTATATAATGGGAGAATGGCAACACATTATTAACAGTAGAAATATTGAGCCTTGATATGAGACTTTATAACCAAGGTTTCAACCTTGGACAAATCAAACCTTTTCACTTGTAACCTAATTTATGAATTGTTGGTAAATTTGTGAAAACTGTTAGAGGTCATATATGTAAAATTTCTACTGCAATGCAGAACGTTGAAGTGTCCACTCAAATGGTATAGATTTTGGTGGTAGCACTTTGAAATATATTTCTCTCTGACCTTGTAATATTACTTAGATGTTTTACTATCTCCTATCCTTTAATTTGTTCCTACAGTTAGGCTCTTTTATCTTCTAGGTAAAACTTGAGTAGTCTTACTGTTTTCATTCTTGTGCTCTAAGCATGGAGCACTCACTGAATATAAGTAAATAGATAAATGGTAATATTTGGCCACTTCTAGCCTGCCACATTTTTAAGTTAATATTAACAGTGGATCAGATGCTCACATTTATAAATGCTATAGAACTTTCAAGATCTTTTGGAAAATATTAAAGATAAAATTTTGTTTTTTACAGTAAAAAATTGTTTTTGGCAAGAAAGATTTATATTCTGTGAAATATACAGGTTCTTTAGTGGTTAGTTCACAGAATAACCACCACCCAAAAGAAGATTCTGAACATTTTCTTCTCCCTGAAAATCCTGTGTGCATCTTTCTAATCTAATCAATTTCTGACTTTTAAAAGAAGTTTTAAATACTGTATCTGCCTGAGATATTTTCAAATTCAAAATTTCAACATTGTATTCTTGGTTGTATTTTGTAATTATAGTGAGCTCATATTTTGGATTAAATTCTTCTCCAGATACACTTCTAAAAGCTTTTAGACCTGGGAAATAAATATCTCTTAAAATATGATTCGTAGGTGCCTGGGTGGCTCAGTGAGTTATATAGAAATAACAAAATAGTATTTTGACAGCTGCAGTTGTCTAAAGATTATTGGCATGTAGTTAGCCTTTTTTAAAAGGGTACTCAATTAGAAAAAAAGATTTGTTCTTTGAATATTGAAAAAGGCAGTGCATTGTTTGGAATGCCTAGAAAATAGCACATATCTTTCCAAATGGAAAACTTAAATAAATTCTAGGTTTCTTCGTCTTTAAATTTCCACTTCCTTGATGACATCCTTTAAAGCAGGAATTTCTTTTTGGCCACTTAATGTCATCGAAGAAAGCTTCAATTAAGACATTTGCAGGGCATGAAAGTATGTAATATATTATGCAAAGATTACTGCCTAAAAGGGTTGAAAACTTGTGTTCCTGTTTAAAATGTTGGTATTTTAGTAGCCTAAAAATTCTAATACGTGAGGTAATTAGGGTGATTGAAGTGTGTATATGTGTATTTAATATATATATATATATATATATATATATAAAATTCTGCGTGAGTCAGAATAGGGTTATAGACTATGAGGAAAATCCCCTTTTAAAAGGACTTGAAATTGGCTTTGCATTTGCATGTTTAAATGAATTCCACCACAGCCATATAATTTTTATTCACTTTACGTGATAAAAGAAATAGTGATCCTTTTCTGACTTAATGAAAATTCATAAGAGTTTATATTTACAGAAATAATATACAGAAGTTAGCTATAGTATTATTGCTAGGGTGTCACATTTTTTACCTAAGTTAATATTTACTTTCATAGTACATACCAAGAGTATCTGAAGTCTTTGTGTTAGATTACATGGCTATTATATTCTGAAGGCAAAATATAAATTTTTATTTGGTTATAGTTACTTGTTATAAAATGAGTTTAGCATAATGTAAAATACTGTCTATAATACAGCATTCTTTTCAGTTGTACATGCCCATTAGATTAAAAAATTTTGTTCAAAAGCAATGAAAACACATTTTGAAGAACTTCTTTAAATATTTGTGTTTTTTTTGTTTTGTTTTGTTTTGTTTTTTAAAAAGATTTTATTTATTTATTTGACAGACAGAGAGAGATCACAAGTAGGCAGAGAGGCAGGCCGAGAGAGAGAGAGAGAGAGAGAGAGGAGGAAGCAGGCTCCCTGCTGAGCAAAGAGCCCAATGTGGGGCTCGATCCCAGGATCCTGGGACCATGACCTGGGCGGAAGGCAGAGGCTTTAACCCACTGAGCCACCCAGGCGCCCCTAAATATTTGTTTATATATTTCTGCCTGTATTCTGCAGTGTGGAATGATCTATTAGTGGGATATACCGAATAATAAATATCACTTGTCAAATTTTTTTATTAGATTAATGTTTTCCTCCTTTTGGTAGTTTTATGTATTATTCTTAATACCACTAATGGCATTTCTAAAGATTCATTAAAAGGAGTATGGGACTTCTCTCTCACCAGAGATGCCTTCCTTTTTATCTTACATGTATTACATAGTTAACCCATAACAGCTAACCTACTTGATTATCTGATAGTACAAAGTGCTCTTTGCCAATGAATTTTAAAAGGTGCTAAGGTTTGATGTTCTTATAAAAGCAAATCCTGTTTAAAGCCATCATTTTCACATACTAATCCCAGTTTCAGTAGTATTTGTAACATGTATTTTCAACTGCCTAAATCAAATATCTTTTTCAAGAAACTAGTTAAAACATAGGCATTATGGAACTTGCCTAAGATTGGGCATCCTAGGGCTCAAATCCTGGCACTGCCGTTCATTTATTACTCATCTCATCCATACATCAGTTGAATTCTCTGTTTTATAATACTTGGATGGATTAATAGATGGCATTTTCATGACCTATTTAGTTTTCCCCCTCGTATACCAGGTAAAATTTAGAATTGTTGCTGGATTTTTGTGTACTCAGATATTTTTTTAGGTTATGGTGTGTTCATACTAGAATGAATCTTGGATATTTTAGTTTAGGTTATACTATAAAAGGCAAACATTTGTATATCTGATGATTAATAATTGGAAATATGCATATTTAGCTCATTTCTAAGCTGTTCAGATTAATACCAGCATAATGTATTGAATCTTGTAGTTATTTCATTCAAGATTTTTGTGTGTTACTGAAATATTGTTTGGTCTGTGCAGTGGGCGTGGATTTAGAGGTGGGATGGGAAGAATGGAGAGGGTAAGAAAATTTCTAGTTTCCTATCTTTTAAGACAACAATAATATTAATCTTTCTAGATACCAGTGGAAAAGCCCAAGAGTAAAATATTAGTGTAGCACTGTGTTCAGTTACTGAAAATTTCCTAAATAATTATTAATAGAATTCTGTGGTTTAAAATACATATTTTTAAAGATGTCTCCAGAGGCACACCTGAGTGACTCGGTCGGTTGAGCATCTACCTCAGTTCAGGTCATGATCCCAGGGTCATGGGATTAAGTCCCACATCAGCCTGCTTGCTCAGCAGGAAACTTGCTTTTCCCTCTGTCTGCCACTCCCCCTGCTTATGCATGTGAGCTCTGTCTCTGACAAAGAAATAAAAATCTTTAAAAAAAAAAATTTCTCCAGAGACTCTGTGGACAAATGAAATAAAATATTAAGTAGAATAAGATTTTAGGAAGTCAAGTTATGTACCTGCTACTCAAGTGATTTACAAAATACTCTTCCACATTGCCAGTATAGTTGTATTATACTTTCAATGAATTATGAAATACAGAACTATCATAATCAGGAGCCCTGGTTTGGGGTTGTTTTTTCTTTAAATTATTGCTGTGTAAAGTCCATGTGTAGTTGTAATTTTGCACAAGCTAAAAATTCAAATCTATTTTAATCCTCTTTTGTAGCCCTTTATCACCTTAAAGATTTATAGCTAAACTTTGGTTTGTATAATACTTTGGATCAGAAATGTGTGCAAATTGGACTTAGTTACAGTGAAATTAAGAAAAGTGAGAAAATGTTAACATATGTAAGGTTTTCATTTATATTGGGCAACTGCTGCCTATATATAAGTAGTGGCTTTGTTAACTTTTTTGTAGCATTGCAAATGCAGCCTCTTATTAATTACACTGGATTATTGATAATAACAATAAAATAGTTCGGTTTTAACTGCCTTTGTATGTTTTCTCTGTGCTGAACCCTACATTGAATAGTTTATGGTCTTTCAATTGCAGTGATCAGAGAAAGCATGAAGGAGGCAGTATTTGACTAGGTCCCTTATGTAGAGGCAAAGATGGGCTTGCAAACAGCTAGGCAGGATGATCAGTATGAAGAAAGATCAGAGCTAGAGAAACACAGCTTTTCTGAATGTAATGGGTAATTCAGTTTGAAAAGAGGATAGGCCTTAGAAAGATTTAGTGGTATCCAATTACTGAAGCCTTTATTATATGCTGTGTTTTTTGGATGTCATTGTGGGCAGAAGGAAGCCATTTAGGGATTTCAACAGAAGACAACTATAATGAGATAGTAATAGACGATAACTGGTTGATATTCACATAGAGATATTAGTAGGTGGTCAGAAACACAAGCTGAAAATCTGTGAGAAGGATTAGTGATTACAGAAGGGTTGGTAGCTCCATAGAAATTATGCTTAATGCTGAAATCATATAAAATAGTAAAGATAGGCTAATAAGCACAGAGTCCTTTTGGATTATCTGTATTTATGGATTAGATAGGAAAAGGCGCCAGAGAATGGCACTGTAGAGAAACCAGTGAAGTAATGCTGCAGACTTCCAGAGTTTGTGAAAGGTTGTCTTTAGTATTTAAGAGCCTCAAGTGAAAGGAGGTCATTGGTCATCTTTGACAGAATGTTTTTTATGGAGACTATCTGTAAAAACACTACTAATGTATTCTTTCAAGGGAAGGGGAACAGTGTTGAGAGAAATTTGTTAGATTCCATGAATTCCAGAAAATTTGTAGAAATAAAGCCAGGGAACAGGAGAGATTGAAGAGTAAAAAAGTTGGGTTGATCAAGGAAATTCCTTTAGAAGATTTAGACTGATAATAAAGATACCTCCAGGTACCTGCTGGCACTATATTCCTAATTATGTATTCTAACATAATCAGTAATTTTTTATTAACATAATTATCCTGCTCTCAATTTTGTGAAAGTATAAGTAGGATTCCCCATGCTTTTACTTTTCTATATTTTTAAATTTTTTTCCTCTGAAACTGTGTATCAAAATAGTGAGAAATATATTTTAAACTGTTTGCTGAAAACTTCATTCATATGTTCTGTTGTCTTTTAGCTTGATCCAAGGATTATTCGACCATTTATAGCAGAGTGCCGTCAAACTATTGCCAAACTTGATAATCAGAATATGAAAGCCATTAAAGGACTTGAAGACCGGCTCTATGCCCTGGACCAGATGATCGCTAGCTGCAGCCGACTGGTGAATGAACAGAAGGAACTCGCTCAGGTACTCATTTCAATCTTCTCTCAGGAAAACCAGTTTATAGTTTCTCTATAGCAGTAGTTTATATGTAGTATCAGTTTGTTATACACCATTATTTTTACCACATCCTTGATTATTGTTAATGAATAGTATTGTTTGCATGTAATAAGGAAGAAGACACATTCTTAATGTTCAGGTTTGATAAAGTGAGCTGAGGCCACTTTAAGTAGTAACTGAAAGATAAACCATGAAAATGATATCAGCAGCTGGGGGAAAAAACATGTGGAAAGAACATGATAAAGCAGTCACTGTACTAAACATTTGAGTACTTCCTGCTCCCCCCTCAGAAAACTAAAAAAGAATACATGAGATTTATAAAAGATAGGAGGAAAATGTGAAATCTTACAGATAACTAATACTTAGGATCTTAAGTCTAATTTATTGCAGTGTTCTAAGAACTCTGGATTTTATAACCAAAACAAAATGGAATTGCAAAGAGTGGTTACTGTAGGCATTTTCTGCCACACTGATGATTTTGTTCTTCTTCCACTCTGGCAGAACAGCAAAAGAGTTGACCTGCATAATCTTGATTCAAATATACTTTTCTACTTTAATGTTCTTCTCTCAGTATTTTTCCTCCAATTGTGTTCTTAACATTAAAACATACAAATAGGGGGGCACCTGGGTGGCTCAGCGGGTTAAGCCTCTGCCTTTGGCTAAGGTCATGATCTCAGGGTCCTGGGATCAAGCCCCACATCGGGCTCTCTGCCCGGCAGGGAGCCTGCTTCTCCCTCCCTCTCTCTGCCTACTTGTGAGCTTTGTCAAATAAATAAATAAAAATTTAAAAAAAAACATACAAATGGGTATAAATGTTTTATTTTACCTGCATGGCATTATACAGTGTGCAGTAGGTAGATAAAGTGTGTATATCCTTGCTTTAGTTCTTCTAAAATAAATTTTAAAATATTTATTGTATTTTTATAGTTTCCTAAGTGAATTCATCTGTCATTCCGACTTTTCTTTTTTTCTCCTGATTTTGGATCTGGCCACCTTATTGTGAACTGAACCTCTTTATCTTGTGCTTTTGCACTGACTTGGAATCCCCTAGTACCAATACTGAGTAGAAGGTGATAGCGGGTGTCATTATTTAATTCTTGATCCATAGAAAGTGGTATTTCACAACTAGAATGTTTCTAATAGTTTTTTCTCTTTGTGTTAATAGAAACCCTTTATCAGATTAAGAAAGTTATAGTCTGCTTCTAATCTTGAACCATTCTTGGATTCTTGAAATAAACTCAACATGGTCATAATATATTATCTTTTTCATGTAATCCTGAATTAAGTGTAACATTTTGGCAAACTGAATTATATTGTGTGATGTATTATTCATTAGCTATTTATTTGTCAAGTTGGGAATTGACTTTATGATGGCCTCAAAGTAAGTCGAGAAATTTTTTGATTAGAATATTCAGTCCAGGGGTACCTGGATGGCTCAATGGGTTAAGCCTCTGCCTTCACCTCAGGTCCTGATCTCAGTGTCCTGGGATTGAGCTCTGCATCAGGCTGTCCGCTTGGCAGGGAGTCTGCTTCCCCCTCTCTCTCTGTGCCTGCATATCTGCCAACTTGTGATCTCTCTCTGTCAAATAAATAAAATCTTTTAAAAAAAGAATATTCAGTCCATTTATTTAATATAATTACTATTTGTTTTTAAGTCTATTATTTCTAATTTTTCTTCCAATTATATCTCTTTCTGCTTTTGCCCTTTGGATTATTTTTGTCATTTAAAAATAAAATTTAAAAATTTGGGGGACACTTGGGTGGCTCAGTCAGTTAAGCATCTGACTCTTGAATTCATCTCAGGTCATGATCTCAGGGATATGAGATTGAGTTCCGTGTCAGGCTCCATGCTGGACATGGAGCCTGATTAAAATCTCTCCTACTTTGCCCCATCACCTCTGGTCATTTGCTCTCTTTTAAAATGATACATATATACATATACATATCATTTAAAAACTTATTAAAAATTATTTTATCTTCCATATTAGCTTTGTTTCTTTTAAGTAATACATGCATCCTTGTAAGTTTGATAGGCATTAGAATATCCTAAAGTATCCTTTAGTGGAAAATTTAGTCTTTGTAATTTGAAAATTTCTTTAAATCACCTTTATTTCTGAAGGATTTTTTTTCTCTGGATATAGAATCTAGGCTGTCTGTGATTTACTTCTAGCACATTGCCTTTGGTTTTTAACAGTTTTACTAAAATGACAAAATGTGGTTTTCTTTGTATTTCTCCTTGCATTGTGCTTGTAGTACTACTGGAAGCTGTGGTATAATGGCATGTCTTTTGGGAAGATTGCCAGTTTCTCTTCAAATTTTGCCTTTGCCTTGCTCTTTCCCTTCTCATTCATTGATTCCATTTACACATGTATTAGACTTTTCAATTAGCAATAATCGCGCCTCGGATAAACCTCATTGGCTACGATACTGCCACTGTGCAAAGCTTGTATTAGATTTTTCATCTCATTCTCTTCATTTACCATTATAGCCTGCATTTCCCATCATTATATCCATCTGTGCTTTATTCCAGGTACTTCTTTCGACCCAGATTAATTTTTTCTAGCTGTGAATAGCTGTTATTAAACCTATTTATTGATATGTAATTTTTGTTTATTTTTTTTAGCCCTCCAATTTCAGTTTGGTTCTTTTGTTTATATAGTTTCAAATTATCTACCAAAATACTCGACTCATCTATCATCTCTTTGATTACATTAACCATATAGTAATTTAAAAGTCTCTTTATCTGTTAACTCCATTACTTGTGCCTGTGTGTCTGTGTATATTTTCTGTTGTTTCCTATAGTTGAAATTCATGTGTTTTTGCCTTTTCATGTGCCTAATTATTTTTGATAAGAAAAACCCAGAGGATGCCTGGATGGTTCAGTTGGTTAAGCATCTGCCTTCAGCTCAGGTGGGGATCTGGCTCCTTGCTCAGCAGGGAACTGCTTTTCCAAACTCTGCCTGCTCCTCCCCCTGTTCATGCTCTCTCCCTCTCTCTCTCTGACAAATCTTAAAAAAAAAATAGAAACAGAAAATATGAAGCTTAAGATAACACTTCTGGAGAGAATTTGTTTGCATGTGGTAGGGGCTATCACAGCTATCACAGTCTTATATTATCTTAATCCAACCTCAGGGATTTAGGTGATGGGAAGTTGATTTTACAGTCCTTGTGATGGCCAGTCTACTTTTGCAGACTCTTACTCCATAGAATATACCTTTTTGGGGTACTAATACAAAGTGTTTTCCATCTTCACTTCCTTTGGCTGGCCCTGAACTCCAATTTTTTATTTCATAGCTCCTTGAGAATGTCAGAAGGATTGCTTTTTTTAATTCTTGGCTTTGGGCTCCTCTTCAGGAATCAGAACTTGTCTCTAAGGCAAAGAATTCCTAGTTGCTTAACTGGCCTCCCTAGGTTTCCTCCTTCTAGATCCTGGTTCTTCTCTTTCACTGCTTTCTTAGGTCTTTAGTAACTAATGCCATAGGAAGCTTGATCTACATTATCATTAAATTATAGTTTACCATCACTTGAGAAAGCTTTGAATTTCTGATTTTTTTATTGTTTCTCCAAAGTCATTCTTTTTTAGCCCTCAATAGAATGAATCAAACATAATTTATTTAACCAGACTTCTTTGATGGTCGTTTAGGTTGCTTCCAGTTTTTCTTGTCACATTGTTTTAATATCCCAGTACATCTCTGTCATTATGTGCATGCTGGGACAGTCTTCAGTAATTGAATTGCTAGATTCTGGTGTGTTTGTGCATTTTAAATATTAATTAGTAATGTTATACCCTCCATAAAGGAAAAATCAGTCAACACTCCCAGTAATTAATGAGAAGAGCAGTTTCCCTTATATCAGTATTTGCCATCTATTTCCTCTGAATTTTCATTTGCCAATTTTTTTATCCTAATGTTTCTCTAAGAATTTATTTTATATGTAATCTGGATAATCCTTTGCCTATTGTAAATAATACAGATACTGTCTCTTTGTTGATAGTATTATGAAAATTGTTAAACAGAAATTTTTAAATTTTGTTGGAGTCAGATGTATTAGTCATTTTTTCGTCTTTAATTTAATGAACTCATAGTTCCTTTAAAATTCTCCAGATTTCTTTATACCTCTTTCTCTGATTGAATAAACCAGCACTAACTGTTTTCTTATCTAGATAATCTGTTTTCTCCATTCTTTACTTTCAAATCTCTGGGTGGTTGGTGTGAGGGTGTGGGGGGGAATATGTATATAGTAGCTCTACTACAATCAGGTAGCTAAAAGGAAGGGTTTTGCATTTGGTTATATTAAAAGAAAATGATGCTGATGTTATCCTCATCTGCATTGGATTCAGCAAATGGAGTTGTGTAATACAAGAATAGGTCATTTTCCTGGAAGTGTATTTGCTTAATAAAGGAGCTAATAGTCCTTCTTTATTTTCTTAAAAGACAGAGAAAGCATTTCTTGATCCTTTTTTGTTTGCTCCTTTATTTTTGTTTTTCAGGGCTGAACCCTTCCAGGGTTTCTTGAACCCAAACTGAAAAAAAATTTAGTAGATACGTCCTATACTGTTCCTGTGAAAATTTGAAAACTACTTTTTGGCATCCTGTGATCATAGAAGTACCTTTTCTAACCATCTTTTTTCCCTCTAATTTATTCCCAGCTTTTGCTAATGTTTTAAGCTACAGGAGCTCATAGAATTTAACTTTTAAAACATAATACTCTTACTTTAAAAAAAAACAGATTTTTCTGGGGTTTAGGCCTAGGTGTTTCAGTCGGTGAAACATCTGCCTTTGGCTGAGGTTATGATCTTAGGGTCCTGGGATTGAGCCTCACATCAGGCTTCCCATTCAGGAGGTAGTCTGCTTCTCTCTCTTCCTCTGCCCCTCCCCTAGCTCCTTCTCTCTAGCTCTCTTTCTCTCAAATAAAAATGTTTATGTTTTTCTTGGATATTGATACCTCAAATAGTATAGTGTATAATCCTTTCTGACATTGAGAGGCAATTAAATTTTATTTAATTATTCCTCAGTGAATATTTTTAGTGTTCCTACATATGCTTCAATGTAAGTGCATTACATATTCAGAATAAAACGGTAAAATAGATGGAAATCAAGGCCCAGCGATCCATGGATGTCAGCTGGGCTTGCCTGAGTGAATAACTGAGAGAAATTGGCTATAATAAGATAATTCTAAATGTGCTTATGAGAGATGAGGGATAACTTGTTGAAGTTAGGTATACATGGCTGTTGGAGCAGCTTTTCACTCCTATATTTTTATGTGTTTGACTGCCAAGGGATGTATAGAGGCAAGGGTTTTAACTGAGACATCACTTTCACAGACAAGTTTTCTCTGATTTTGCAGTCTTGATCAGATCAGATATATTTTTTCTTAGCAGATTGTACTTAGGCTATGTCATAATTACATTTAAGTGAATATGTTGTTGCTGGTTTTTTTTTTAATGAAATTTCTTAAGAACATAAGCGCCAGGGCACCTGTCTGGTTCAGTTGGAAGAGTCCATGACTCTTGATCTTGTGGTCATGAATTTGAGTCCCACATTGGGTGTAGAAATTAAGAAAAACAAAGAAAAAAATAATAAGCTCCAAGAAACCAGGATTCTAATCTCTCTTCCTCACTGCCCTAATCAAGGTGCCTTTCCGGTTCCTTACTTGTAGTAAGTGCAGTCAGTATTTACAGAATGAGGGGTGCCTGGCTGGCTCAGTCGGTTATGGTCTGACTCAGTTTTGGCTAAGGTCATGATCTCAGAGTGATGTGATTGAGCCCCAAGTTGGGCTTTGAGCTGGGCGTGGAGTCTGCTTATGATTCTCTCTCTCTCTTCCCCACTAAAAAAATAGAGACAGAGAGAGAAAGCAAGAATTTGGGGTAGGGTAGCCTTGAGTTTATGAAATGTTAGACTTCTCTATAAAAATCTGGTCTGGGACCTTTTCATTATTTGCAGATGTCTCATCTGTTAGTTTTATTATAGCTAAGTATTTTTTGTCCATTGCAGATACTTTCTTCTTCTTCTTTTTTTAATCAGTATTTCCTTCAGCATGTGGTCAGTGAAAGTAAATAAATTCAGATTAATCAGTTTGAGGAGTTGATTTTAGATTTTGTATAAACACAATTTTGTATAGTTCATTCTAGCTACATAGCAATTAAATCTTCTAACCACTCTTAAAGGAAAGAAAAGGGGACACTTGGGTACCTCAGTTGAGTGTACAACTCTTGATTTCAGCTCAGGCGATGATCTCAAAGTTGTGAGATTAAGCCCCTACATCAGGTTCTATACTGAGCATGGACTCTGCTGAAGATTTTCTCTCTTCTGTCCCTCTGCCCCCATCCCCATTTGCTCTCTTGCGCTCTCTTTCTCAAAAAAAAAAAAAAAAAGGAGAAAGAGAGAGAAAGGATGAGACAATGGAAGGAAATTTATTGCCTAAATATCTTATATGATAAAGACCAGTTCAGGCAGCTTTAAGAGATAATTTTTTTAAAACCACAGCACTTTTGAGGAGGTTTCTAGACACTTCTACCTTAACTGACAGAGAAACTTAACCAGATCTGTGAAGCTTTGTTAACACTGGAACCCTGAAAATTTATTCAGTGTGTATTATTTCTCTAGTAATCTTTTTATCTTTAAAGATTATCAGCAAAATAAAAAAATAACAGGAAATCTGCTCCCTAAACCAAAAGTTCACAGAATACATCTTGAGGGGAGTTGTAAGTACTGTAGTAACTAACAGCTAGTTAGATTTCTTTTGAATGTTGTCATGATTATTTAATTCTTATTAGATAACCTATTAAAAATTCAGACTTAGGATGTGATATAGTTTAAGTTCTGCCTTCCATCTTCACTCAGCTATGTAATTTTCTTTTAAACTTATATATCATGTATATATCTATCCTTACTTACACATAAAAAATACTAATACGAAATGACATCAGGGATTTTTATACTTTTTTAAACTTTTTTTATTGAAGTATAGTTGACTACAGTGTTACATTAGTTTTTAGGTCTACAAGAAAGTGACTGGACAGTTCTTTACATTACTCATTGCTCAACATGATAAGTAATGATAAGTAATTATCATCTGTCACCATTAAACATTATTACAGTATTGTTGATTATGTTCCCTATGCTGTACTTTTCATTCTGATGACTTATTTTAAGAAGCTTGTACTTCTTAGGTATTTTACTACTTAGTCTAAATATTACACTAAGGATGGTTTAACAAGTAAGGAAATTATTTTATTGAAAGCAGATTTAAACGTTTTTTCTTTTTTTTTTAAGATTTTATTTTATTTTATTGACAGACACAGATCACAAGTAGTCAGAGAGGCAGGCAGAGAGAGAGAGGGAGGAAGCAGGCTCCCCGCTGAGCCGAGAGCCCGATGTGGGCCCTGGGATCGTGACCTGAGTCGAAGGCAGAGGTTTTAACCCACTGAGCCACCCAGGTGCCCCTAAACGTTTTTTTCTTTTGGCAACTTTGGCATGTATATGCTTTTGGTGTCAGGAAATTCCTCATTATTGCTTTAGAATTTAATTTGGGGATTGATTATATGTTTTTCTTGAATTCAGTAAAAAGTAGTAGAAATCTATTAAGATTTTAATGCAGTTGATAAAAGCAGTAAGTTATTTTTAAGTTCAGAAAAAAATATAGCCACAGTGGAGCATATAGCATATTGAAAAGGAAATAAGATATGAAATTCCTATTGAAATTGTTTTATTTTCAGATATTAAATGATTTTGAGTTTAGTACATGTCATTTAAATTTAAATATTTTCTTGAAATTTAGGAAGACATGAAACAGAGAGAACTACCAAAAAGTTAGAAGACATGCTATTGCCAGCCATATTGTTAAGTTCCTAGACAGATAATTATTTACAGTAGCAAGTATGGCTGTCAGATGGACATGCAAATTATAAAACTCCTGTAACACAAAAACTGTTCAGTAAGCAGTAGGAAAAAGAACCTATAAGTACAATAAAAACACTTAGTAATAACCTTAACAAGATATCTTTGGACCTTTTTATGTGTTTGCTGTTTTGTTTTGTTTTTTATGTTTTGTACACACAACTATCTTATTTTAAATTAATTATAAATTAAATTTGTCTAAATTAATTTAGAGCCTAAACACAATTCCTGCTTAGCAGAGTGATGCATAGTTCACCTATGAAAATAAATGAATAAGGATAGCTAAGAAAAAAATATAATATTTTTCTTATCAAATAATAAAATATATTATAAAATTACACATTTAAGTTATTCTAATATGAGTAATGATATATATATATATATAGTGGAACAAAATATAGTCCAGAAATACTGGAGAGAGGAATGACTTCTTAATAAAAAGTGCAGTAAATTGATTGTTATTCATTTAGGGAAGGGTACGAAGTACTATGAATATCATTAGTTAGATTAGGTCAGTTATTTCATGGCTAAAATCAGTGACCATATTTTACTTAATACATGATCTGACTGACCCATGGTATAATAGGAGTCTAGATACATAACTTCTAGTTCTAATTTAACTATTAAGAGTGTCTGTCCTTGGATAAATTACTTTTTCTTTCCAGTGGGGTTTTTTTTTTTTCCTAGCTAGAAAATGAAACAACTAGATGAGCAGAGTTCTTAAAAATAATCTTTTTTTATGAATATATCTACATTCAGGATAGTAGATAATAAAATCTTTAAAAGTAGAACAGTTCATGTTTAACAAAGATTTTCCTCTTAAATAAATGTTGATATCTTTCATAAAACCAGGTTAATGTCCTTTAAAATATTTTCTTTCAAAGGGATTTTTAGCTAATCAGATGAGAGCTGAAAACTTGAAGGATGCATCTGTTTTACCTGATTTGTGCCTGAGTCACGCAAATCAGTTGATGATTATGTTGCAAAATCATAGAAAACTGTTGGATATTAAACAGAAGTGTACCACTGCCAAACAGGAACTAGCAAATAACCTACATGTCAGACTGAAGTAAGTGATTCTCTTACATCTAATTTTGGATATTTCAAAGTGATTTTTTAAAATTTTGCCAAGTAATGGAGTACTTTTATTGTTACAGTGAAATACTCGATTGGTTGATTAACTTGGAATTAGATTATTTTTATAGAGTTTTGTGTCTCAATTTCATTCTGTAGGTGGTGTTGCTTTGTAATGCTTCATGCTGATCAAGATGGAGAGAAATTGCAAGCTTTGCTCCGCCTTGTAATAGAACTGTTAGAAAGAGTCAAAATTGTTGAAGCTCTTAGTACAGTTCCTCAGATGTACTGCATAGCTGTTGTTGAGGTTGTGAGGAGAAAAATGTTCATAAAACACTACAGGGAGGTATGCAAGTTGAATTCTCTTTTCATCGTATATGAGCCTTAATGAGTTGGTGTATGATTATTAACGTAAGCTTTCCTTGTCTTAGTGGGCTGGTGCTTTAGTCAAAGATGGAAAGCGATTATATGAAGCTGAAAAGTCAAAAAGGGAATCCTTTGGGAAATTATTTAGTAAGTGTTCTTTATTAATATATTTTTTAATGAAAAATGCTGTTTTTATTTGTCAATATGAATGTGTTATTATATAGCATCTATGTGATTTAAGTTGCCATTGAAATTTGGAGAAATATTCTTTTTAAGGTCTATAAAGTTGAATCCATTGTTAAAACTTAATTATGAAGAATTGTTAATTTGTTTTTCAAAAACCAGAAATTTCTTTTCTTCTGAAATACAAAGTTATAAAATGATCATATTGTTAATTTCTTTGCACAGAGAAGTCCTTTTTAAGAAATCGTCTGTTTAGGGGATTGGACTCCTGGCCCCCATCCTTTTGTGTATGTATTAATTTTCTAACTATGACTAAATTTTGTATATGTTCAAACCTTAGTTCAGAAGTAGAGATATTTTCAGAAACATAGAATTTTTTCTTATCAACTTTTATAAAAATGTTTTTGGTTTTAAAAGCCATTTGTCATGAAACTTCATTAAAGTATATTCATAGTTTTTGATGAAGAGTTTTCATAACACAGGAGGATAAGCTATATTACACTGTTAAGATATTGTTTGGTAGGAGTAGATTGTCTTCTTATTTTGTCTTTGCCTTTTGCTCTCCTCTCATTCTCTTTATCTTTCCCTTCCCTCATTCTCTCCCCATCCCTGTCCTTTCTTTTCCTTTTGTCCTCTCCTCTTTTCATTCTCTTCACCACGACCACCACCCTCATTTTATTCTTGCGTTTACAAATCAGAATAGGGTGACTCTTCAGGTGGCCTTCACTGAAATCCTGAAAAATAAATGTGTTTTTAAACCAGGATTACTGGGGACCATTCGTTTTATTTCATGAGAAAAAATGATTCCACGGGTCAGAGAAGTTTGGGAAATGCTGTAGGCTTTTTGTTTGTTTTCTCTTCAGATGCACTGCTTAGCTATTAAACATATTTCTGTACTGCAGGATTTCTTAGGCCCTAAATGTATGAATCTTTTAATATCTAAAAATGAGTGATATAATAGGGTTTCCCACACTCATATATCTAGGACCCCCATTTAATGAAGAGGATCTTGACATCTCTAAATCTGCTTAGGTAATGATTGAAATGATTAGAGTCACTTTAAAAGTTGTATTTCTTGGCAATATTATAAAGAAATGGTAGGACTTACCAGGTAATTTTTTTTAAGAAACTGAAATTTACTAAGAGTTTTTTATTTTGGAAAATAATGGAAAGACCAAGTGAAAGGCAAGGAAGGACATGTTACATAGGAAAAAACTTTTTACCATGTTAAAACACCAAGGCATCCTAATAAATGATAGGAATAGACATAGGGCTAAGGGTAGAGAGATCTTCATGGTCTTGTTATAAGTTAAAGAAAAATTTAGGAACTACCTATATGCTGGTGAAACAAATGGGTTTCTTTAATGTTGACAGGATACTACCCCATTTTTTAAAAGCTGACGAGAAAGGGAGTAACAGCCACAGCAGTTGGATCACCAACAGCTATGATCCCCAGTCATTTACAACTCAGAAAAGTAGTATACCATGTTGGTCATTGAATAGTTCATTTTTATTTTATCCTATTTCTTAAATGTCAGTAGATGATTTGTAGCATTTTGGCTTCTTTGTTAATATTGAAATTAATCATAGTAAAAAGTTATAAATTTGTACTGTATGTTTTTTGGTTTTGTTTTGTTTTTTTGTACAGACACAGAAGCCTCGAAAGTTTGACTGTGAACTTCCAGATATTTCATTAAAAGATTTACAGTTTCTTCAATCATTTTGTCCTTCAGAAGTTCAGCCACTCCTCAGGTAAGTATCATTAGCATTTTTAACTTTAGTACACTTGGTCTTAGCCAAAAGGCCGAGAAAGGATTATTTTTAACTTTAGTTATCATTTTAAAATATTTTAATTATTTTGGAGCTGTGGAAAGTAGCACTAGTAGTCTCAGGAGATGCCATAATATAGAAATATTTTATGATAGACTGATATGCTGCTTTAGGAAGTTTCTAGGGAATATGCAAATGATTAGAAAATGAAGATAAAGGAAATTAGTGCCTTACATGTAATTAATTTTTTTCTAGTAATTATTCTCACTTTGTGTATAGTGTGGGAGATGTCTGTTTCATCACTTAAATGATTATGTCTTAGGTCTCTTAACCTATTTTCTGGTGTTGATTAAAAGGGGATGATAGTACTGTATTTTTTTTTTTTTTTTTTTTTTACATAGATGGAAATATTTGGTTGTAGGTATCCATCTTTTCATTGTGAAATCACAAATCTAATTATATTGCATTCTGTTTCAGGGTCCCTTTACTTTGTGACTTTGAACCTCTACACCAGCATGTACTTGCTCTACATAATTTGGTAAAAGCAGCACAAAGTTTGGATGAAATGTCACAGACCATTACAGATCTATTGAGTGAACAAAAGGCAAATTAAGTTCTTTCAAATGGTTTGTTTCATTAGCGTAAAATATTTGTTGCTGCAGCTCTGTAAGCCTATCCCCTCTCTTTTCCAGACATCCATGAGTCAGACATCCCCACAGTCGGCTTCGTCACCAAGGATAGAAAGTGCAACAGGAATTGCAACTACTACCTCACCAAGAACTCCTCCTCCACTCACTGTTCAGGATCCCTTATGTCCTGCAGTATGTCCCTTAGAAGAATTATCTCCAGATAGCATTGATGCACATACATTTGATTTTGAAACTATCCCCCATCCAAACATAGAACAGACTATTCACCAAGTTTCATTAGATTTGGATTCATTAGCAGAAAGCCCTGAATCAGATTTTATGTCTGCTGTAAATGAGTTTGTAATAGAAGAAAATTTGTCATCTCCTAATCCTATAAGTGATCCACAGAGTCCAGAAATGATGGTGGAATCACTTTATTCATCTGTTATCAATGCGATAGACAGTAGACGGATGCAGGATACAAATGTATGTGGTAAAGAGGATATAGGAGATCATACTTCTCTAAATGTCCAGTTGGAAAAATGTCGAGTTGTTGCCCAAGACTCACACTTCAGTATACAAACCATCAAGGAAGACCTTTGCCACTTCAGAACATTTGTACAGAAAGAACAGTGTGACTTCTCAAATTCTTTAAAGTGTACAGCACTAGAAATAAGAAACATTATTGAAAAAGTAAAATATTCTCTGGAAATAACACTAAATGAAAAACATCAAAAAGAGCTGCAGTCTTTAAAAAGTGAATATGAAGGCAAACTTGATGCACTAATAAAAGAAAGTGAAGAAAATGAAAACAAAATTAAAAAGCTGAAAGGAGACTTGGTATGCCTTGAGGAGGTTTTACAAAATAAAGATAATGAATTTGCTTTGGTTAAACATGAAAAAGAAGCTGTCATCTGCTTGCAAAATGAAAAGGATCAGAAGTTGTTAGAGATGGAAAATATAATGCACACTCAAAATTGTGAAATTAATGAACTGAAACAGTCACGAGAGATAGTGTTAGAAGACTTAAAGAAGCTCCATGTTGAAAATAATGAGAAGATGCAGTTGTTGCGGACAGAACTTCAGTGTTTAGAGCAAAGTCACCTAAAGGAGTTAGAGGATGCTCTGCGTGTCAGGCATACTCAGGAGTTTGAGAAAGTTATGGCAGACCATAAAGTGTCTTTGGAGAAACTAAAAAAAGAAAATCAACAACGAATCGATCAGATACAAGAGTCTCATGCCACAGTTATCCAGGAGAAAGAACAACAGCTACAGGAATTAAAACTGAAGGTTTCAGATTTGTCTGACATGAGATGTAAATTAGAGGTTGAACTTGCATTGAAGGAAGCAGAAACCGATGAAATAAAAATTTTGCTGGAAGAATGCAGAGCCCAGCAGAAGGAGACCTTAAAATCTCTCCTTGAACAAGAAACAGAAAATTTGAGAACAGAGATAAGTAAACTAAACCAAAGGATTCAGGATAATAATGAAAACTATCAGGTGGGCTTGGCAGAGCTAAGAACTTTAATGACAATTGAAAAAGATCAGTGCATTTCAGAGTTAATTAGTAGACATGAAGAAGAATCTGATATGCTTAAAGCTGAATTAAACAAAGTAACGTCATTGCATCACCAAGCACTTGAAATAGAAAAAAACCTGAGAGGAGAAATAGCTGAACTGCAGAGTAAATTGGACACAGAATTGAGTGCTCTTAAAAAACAAAAAGATGAAAAACTCACCCAACAGGAAGAGAAGTATGAAGCCATTATTCAGAAACTTGAGAAAGACAAAGAGAAACTTGTCATGAGCCAGGAACAAGACAGAGAACAGTTAATTCAGAAGCTTAATTGTGAAAAAGAAGAAGCTATTCACACTGCCCTAAAAGAGTTTAAATTGGAGAGAGATGCTGTTGAGAAAGAGTTACTAGAAAAAGTTAAACATCTTGAGACTCAGATAGCAAAGAGGTAAGAATTGCTTTAAAATTTAAAATTAAAATATTGGTGATTCAAATTTTAATTATTTATATAATCACAGTACCTTGATTTACTTCCTTATCATAGGCCAATATAGTAATTGAGATATTTTTATAAACTAAAATCTTTTCCTTTATATTCAGTGTTTCTTGTAAACATTTAAAAAATAATAGACTGCATAAGCTCATCAGTGGCTTTTAAAAATGGCTGAGTATCTTGGATTTTCAGAGAAATTATTTTTTGAAAATTTCAAATGTTTTCCAGGACTTCTTTCTTTTTAATTCATTAATTTCCCTTTTTTGGTTTATTGCTGTTTTTACCTAATTTCTTCTGTTGAAAATTACTTTTTACCATTCCTTTTAAATAGCATATGTGTGAAAGATAATAGTTTCATCTGAGTAGTGCTCACTTATTAAAGTAAATTCCAAATTGGCTAAATGTTTCATCACTGTTATTCCCTTGATATTACAATTTTGGTCATTCCCTCTGTGGTTCAAAAGATAATGTCTTTAAATTCCAGGTTTTATTCAGTGATGGTTTTTTTTGTTTTGTTTTTTGGGGTTTTTTTGCGTTTTTAATATTGTCACTGTCTGATATTACTACCTTTTGATCAGTATTTCTGCTCTTTAAACTTCATTGACGGGCTTTATGGCCTAATGAATAACTTCTAGACCATTATCAATTAGTTCTGTCATTAATTCTCAGTGAATATATTTGTAGGTTTGAATACCTTGTATACTTTAACCTATTTCTTGCCTCATCACTTTTATAATATCTTGTGATATACTCTGCTGTGTACTTTTCATATACTGGCATTCAGTTAAACCTCCCACTCTGTTTTGGAAACAAGAACTCTTTATGTATTTTGTGAGGGTTGGAGTGTTTAATACAGTAATTAGGGCCTGCACAAATGTTTAGAGAACTGGGGGAGCTAAGATCAAGGGAATGACTGCTGAAAATAAGGAAAGCTCTGGGTGAAATATCAGGAAAATAGACACTGAGGTACCCACCAAAGCTGAGAGTTATTCATGGCTCACTGGAAAATTGCTGTAGCAACCAAGAATCTCTTCAGAGCCCCAGTAATGTGGCTCAGTCTGCAACACAAAGGGTAGTTCTCAGTTACTTGACAGGAAGCTCCTGTGAAATTTGATCTGGGTGCACCAAGCTTTCCTGCTCTCCAATCTTGTACATATTCTTTTTATTGACAAACTTGCAGTTAGAAGGGGATTCTGGGAAATACACATTTCTGCAGTACAGTGTAGATGAGACTCAAAAAGAGGGATGAGAGTGATGGATGGATGATGACAGTCCAGCACTGTATATACCCCATTTCCAACCCAAGGGTCCTTGTTTCATTTACCCATATTGAACTTCCAAATAAAGACACTTAAAATGTCATCCTTCTGTTGGACATGATTCAGCTTATGTCTTTCATATCTCCTCAGATAGTTTCACCCTCTTCCAGAGGAGTTATTCTTACAAATAACTTATGTCATTGCAGCCATCTTAGAACTCTGTTCATTTTTCTTTCTGTATATACACAATCTCCGTTTGATATTCTTTAGGTTAAATACTGAAATACAGGTTTAATTACAATTGTCATAATACTTATTACATATTGAGATACCAAGAGAAGGGTATAAGAGATAAAAAAATAATTCATCCATGTGTATAGACTTAATTGTGGTAGTCTTTATTTCTATAACTAGTCTCATAACCCTAGTAGGTATTTACAGCTTCTTTCTATTTTTTACCTTAGACATTACCTCAGCTGATTTTTACTTGACCTGAAGAGGCTGCCAATAATGATTCCTCCTGTAATATAGTTGCTGTAGTTTCTCATTTGACTGTTTATCAGTGGATATGGAAGTGCCAAGAGATACCCTAGAAAAGCTTCTGACTTCCAGGCATATTCCTCTGCCTTACTGTTTAGGAACAACTGTTTCTCATTGATAGTTAAGTTAAATATCAATACATAACTGCAGCTTCCTTCTTTGTGTGTTGATTCAGTGCTGTGATGAGCCATAGGTGTCCCTGTGGTAGCTTAAGCTTCCAGGTGAGTGGGACCCTGCTTGTATCTCCTGATAAAGGAATTCTTCTGGGGGGAACCAGACTGGCACAATCCAAAGTTGTAGGGTTGAGAAGCAAAATTTTTGCTCTTGGCTTATTGAAATAATAGTTATTCCAATTTTTTTTTTCTTGTATTAAATCTTTATTTAAATTCTAGTAGTTTAACATACGTGTTATTCCAGTTTTTATCCTTGGTTCTCCAACCTATATATTCTAACTGTGGGAAAATTAGTTTCACATAGTAATAATCTGATTCAGGGTATGTTCTGCATTCTCTCCTCTAGCTATTCAAAATGACAGGATGCCTGAGTGGCTCATTCGGTTAAGGTCTAACTCTTGATCTCAGCTCAGGTCTTATCTCAGGATCATGAGTTCAAGCCCTGCATTGGGCTCCACACTGGGCAGGGAACCCATCTGGTACTATAATGACTTTTTAATGTTTTGATCCACAGTTTTATCAAACCAGCTGTTTAATGATTGCAGTTGTGGTAAGATAAGTGATTTCCATGCGCATGAGGCTATAGCTACATATTTTTCACTGTACAATGAAATTCCATGTTCAGAAGCAATTCTAGTAGAATATCATAGCAGTGAATAAGCCTTTTTGTATGTTCAGGATGATAGTTTTTGCAGAAATACTGTGGGCATGGAAAGTAATTCTATATGGAGAGTAATAGACTGTTATTGTGAAGATAGATTACTGTTCTTTTTGATAGAAGCAGTCCAGTGTAATAAGCATGCAAGCATGCCACCAAGTAGCTGGCTGATCTTCCAGAGGAGCACTACCATATCAGGGGGCTCACTGCTGGTTACTAAATACATAGAAGTCCATATTGCTGAGCCTATATGTAACCTCACTTCCTGCCTGTACAGTTGTTCATCAGCCTTTTGAATAGGACTAATTGATACTCACAGAATGTTCAGGTTGCCCATCTGATTATTAAGAGGTTCCTCACAGTCAGACATAATGTATTCAGAGAACTTACATATCCTCATACTTACATATCCTGCACATTTCAGTAGGCTGGTCCTTATTTCTTTTCCAGAAATCTTCCCACCAGATTTCGATCTAGTTTCTTTAAAGTCTCTCACTATCCACCCAAAGGCTGGCCAGTCTCCATGAATCACTGTAAATCTTTGCCCCTGACCATTTGTCCTCTTTAGTAACTTTAGGTACACTGCTTAACATATTGCCAGTGGAAAGATTCCACTTCACTACTGTTCTTTAGAACCACTTCTTAGTGGGGCTCTAATACCTCAACTGTACTTTTGAATAGTGTCAGTATATTTTACAGAATCATGATGAAACCAGGCCTGCCAATTTTTTTTTTTCACTCAGTCAGTGTCAGACTCATGATGGAGAAAAAGGCAGTGTAGCAGGAGAAGGCCCCTTGGGAACCTGAAATCTCTTGATCTGTTTGTGCCATACTTGTGCCATATTTTGTTGGATGTCATGTATGCCACATCTAACTTGTGATAGAATATTGCCGTGTATACCAACTTTATGGTTTCGTGACCTAGACAGCATTACCTTATGTTGGGCAGCTCAGGACACAGTACCTTGGGAGACCATGGTCAGTCTTTCAATCTCTGCAGACCCAGAGGCAAGCTACTTTACAACAGAAAAATAGTTATGGGGGCGCCTGGGTGGCTCAGTGGGTTAAGCCTCTGCCTTCAGCTCAGGTCATGATCTCAGGGTCCTGGGATCGAGCCCCACATCAGGCTCTCTGCTCGGCAGGTAGCCTGCTTCCCCCTCTCTGCCTACTTGTGATCTCTCTGTCAAATAAATAAAATCTTAAAAAAAAAAGAAAAAGGAAAAGAGTTATGCACTTCAAAATTCTAAGGGTCTCAACTGTGATTCTCCTATATGACTTGTCAAAAGTCCTATATTTTATTATTTTCCGCTACAGACACTTCAAGCATCTTCTGGGAGGTGTGGGTCAAAGGGCAAAGCAACTTGCATGTTGCCCTGGACCTTACACAGAATAGGGAATTATTTCATTAATGAGTCAGAGCAGCACGCTGAGTTGTATTATACATTTTGCCTCCAAAAAAATTCAGAGATGCTCACCTACAAAGTAGCTTGTCCCTTCACCTTAGAGAGGACATCTCATATGATTGGACCACTAAATACTTAGAAATTTCACTGTACTGACAAGCTCCTGAATTTTCATGGTCCTTATTGCTCATCCTCTGGCACTCCTTTGTTGTCACCTGGTAGCTGAGGTAGTTGCTACTTCCTATTTACTCAGCCTAAGGAGCATAAATGCCATAAATGTATTGGATTAATATGATACCTTCCCCCCCCCACCTCGTTTTCCCCACTCCCTCTCAAATTACTATTAATATTTTGAGGAATAGCATGAAGACCAGTATCCCTGCCAACTAGATTTTTCTTAATTTATTTATTTTTTAAATTTCTTTTCAGTGTTCCAGAATTAATTGTTTATGCACCACACCCAGTGTTCCATGCAATATGTGCCCTCCATAATACCCCCAACCAGGCTCACCCAACCTCTTCACCCCTCCCTTCCAAAACCCTCAGATTGTTTCTCAGAGTCCACAGTCTCTCATGGTTCGTCTACCCCTCCAGTTTCCCCCATCTCCCTTCTCTCCAGCTCCCCATGTCCTCTGTGTTATTCCTTATGCTCCACAAATAAGCGAAACCATAATTGACTCTCTCTGCTTGACTTATTTCACTCAGCATAATCTCTTCCAGTTCTGTCCATGTTGATAAAAAAGTTGGGTGTTCATCCTTTCTGATGGAGGCATATATACTCCATAGTATATATGGACCACATCTTCCTTATCCATTCATCTATTGAAGGGCATCTTGGTTCTTTCCACAGTTTGGTGACTGGCCATTGCTGCTATGAACATTGGGGTACAGATGGCCCTTCTTTTCACTACATCTGTATCTTTGGGGTAAATACCCAGTAGTGCAATTGCAGGGTCATAGGGAAGCTCTGTTTTTACTTTCTTAAGGAATCTCCACACTGTTCTCCAAAGTGGCTGCACCAACTTGCATTCCCACCAACAGTGTACGAGGGTTCCCCTTTCCCCACATTCTCTCCAACACACAGTATGTCCTATCTTGTTAATTTTGGCCATTCTAACTGGTGTAAGGTGGTTTCTCAATATGGTTTTGATTTGAATCTCCATGATGGCCAGTGATGATGAACATTTTTTCATGTGTCTATTAGCCATTTGTATGTCTTCATTGGAGAAGTATCTGTTCATGTCTTCCTCCCACTTTTTGACATGATTATGTTTTGTGTGTGTTGAATGCTAGAATTTAGCAGAGAACTAGAGAACTGGTATAATCCAGAGATAAGACATTGGAAAGTGTGTTGCTGTTGTAGGTTAAATCTAACTGCTGCTTGTGGTCTGTACTAGAGGTTGCAAACTGCCCTGTGGGAATCCAGCTTATCACTTGTTTTTGTAAATACAGCTCTATTGGAATACACAGATGCCCATTCCTTTACCTATTTACCTTTACCTACTTTACCTGTGGTTGTTTTTGGAAGAGTTGAGTAGGTATGACAGATCATCTCACTAAAATGTTTACTTTTTCCCTTTAGAAAAGTTTGTCAGACTGTAGTATGTATTATGAAGAGGGACAAAATCACTAAGTCACTAGCTCCATGTCAGGCAGTAATGGCCTTGTTGATTTACTCCAGCAGAGAGGTCATATGTGAAATAACAGTTTCCTTGGAGTCACTACCTGATTAAATTTATGAGGATCCATTGCTTATTGTTGTATATTTTCTATAGGACACATAGTTAAGTTGAATAAGAACATTATAAAAATTGCCCTTACGTCAATGAGAGACTGTTTTAGAGATTTTACTTGGCTTTTTTACCATAATAGTTCCTTAGTTCCATGAGTAAGGGAACCAACAAGGAGTCTCCAACAATAACTTTTATGTATATTCCACTGGATTCTGGATGTAAGGATGTATTTTATCATTTGTCCATGATGAAGGACCTACTGGACCCAAACCCCATTTATCACTTGGCTATCAGTAATCTCTTGATGTACCACAGTGGCATCAGAACCCTCTCAGAGCCAGTATTCATTTGTCCCCCAAACGTTGGTAAACTGCTTTACCAGAATACACACTAAGCCTGAGAAGTGAACACAGGTCCCTATGCTAAAGACTATGGAGACAGCATTATAAAACTTTGGCATTGTAGTTGATGACTGACTCAGATGTTGGGATTAGGTGAGGGGTGATGAAGAGTTTTTAAAAAACAATAAAAAAAAAAAAGTTTTAATAATCCTTTGTCATTCCTCTGTTATGGCCCTGTGGACAGCCAGTGCCAAAGATTTTTCTGGGTCAGACCTGATTGCTGCTCTGGCTCTGCTGCCTGTATCAGCAGAGTACTGCATCATGTCTCTGGTTTAAGTTAAGTGCCACTAATGGGCCTCTACCACTCCAGAATTCTGCATTCCCATTATAAATTCATTGAATTTCAGTGATTTTTCTCTCCTTCTGCTATCCCTGTCCTGCAGAATACTACAGAGAAGCTTTTTTTTTTTTTTTTTTAAATCAACATATAATGTATTATTTGTTTCAGAGGTACAGGTCTGTAATTCATCAGTCTTACACAGTACACTGCACTCACCACAACACATACCCTCCCTGATGTCCATCACCCAGCCACCCCATCCTCCCCACCCCCTACACTCCAGCAACCCTCAGTTTGTTTCTTGAGGTTAAGAATCTGTTACGCTTTGTCTCCCTCTCTCGCCAACTTCTATCATTTTGTATTTCCCTCTTACTTACATGTAACTGGAAAAGAGGAATATTTGAATAACTTTCAGGTACTTGTGGACATTTCCTTGATAACTAAGTCAAAGTCCAATGAACGATAATTTCTTTTTTAATTAAATTTTTAATTTTTTTATTAACATATAATGTCTTATTAGCCCCAGGGGTACAGGTCTGTGAATAGCCATGTTTATACATTTCAGAGCACTCACCATAGCACATACCTTCCCAATGTCCATAACCCCAGCACCCTCACCCTACCCCCCTCCCTGCAGCATCCCTCAGTTTGTTTTGTGAGTTTAAGAGTCTCTTATGGTTTGTCTGCCTCCCGATCCCATTTTGTTGCATTTATTCTTTTCCTACCCCCCAAGCCCCCCACGTTGCATCTCCACTTCCTCATATCAGATAGATCATAGGATAGATGTCTTTCTCTGCTTGACTTATTTCGCTAAGCATAATACCCTCTAGTTCCATCCATGTCGTCACAAATGGCAAGATTTCATTTCTTTTGATGGCTGCATAGTATTCCATTGTATATATATATACCACTTCTTCTTTATCCGTTCATCTGTTGATGGACATCTAGGTTCTTTCCATAGTTTGGCTATTGCTGACATTGCTGCTATAAACAGTTGGGTGCACGTGCCCCTTCGGATCTTTACATTTGTATCTTTAGGGTAAATATCCAGTAGTGCAATTGCTGGGTCATAGGGTAGCTCTATTTCCAACTTTTTGAGGAACCTCCATGCTGTTTTCCAGAGTGGCTACACCAGCTTGCATTCCCACCAACAGTGTAGGAGCGTTCCCCTTTCTTTGCATCCTCTCCAACATCTGTCATTTCCTGACTTGTTAATTTTAGCCATTCTGACTGGTGTAAGGTGGTATCTAAATGTGGTTTTAATTTGTATTTCCCTAATGGCTAATGATGTTGAACATTTTTTCATGTGTCTGTTAGTCATTCATCTGTCTTCTTTGAAGAATTGTCTGTTCATGTCTTCTGCCCATTTTTTGACTTGATTATTTGGGTTTTGGGTGTTGAATTTGAGCAGTTCTTATAGATCTTGGATACTAGCCTCTTATCTGTAATGTCATTTCCAAATATCTTCTCCCATTCCATGGCTTGCCTCTTAGTTTTATTGACTGTTTCCTTTGCTGTGCAAAAGATGTTTATCTTGAGGAAATCCCAAACGTTCATTTTTGCTTTTGTTTCCCTTGCCTTTAGAGACATGTCTTGAAAGAAATTGCTGTGGCTGATGTTGAAGAGGTTACTGCCTATGTTCTCCTCTAGGATTTTGATAGATCCCTGCATCATGTTGAGGTCTTTCATCCATATCCATTTTGACTTTTGATCTTGGTGAAGTGCCAGTAGTTCATTTTTGCCCTTGCTTCCCTTGCCTTTGGCAATGTTTCTAGGAAGAAGTTGCTGGGGCTGAAGTCAAAGAGATGGCTGCCTGTGTTCTCCTCAAGGATTTTGATGGATTCTGTCTCACATTGAGATCCTTCATCCCTTTTGAGTCTATTTTCATGTGTGGTATAAGGAAATGGTCCAGTTTCATTTTTTTGCATGTGGCTGTCCAATTTTTCCAGCACCATTTGTTGAAGACACTGTCTTTTTTCCATTGGACATTCTTTCCTGCTTTGTCAAAGATTAGTTGACCACAGAGTTGAGGGTCTATTTCTGGGCTCTCTATTCTGTTCCATTGATCTATGTGTCTGTTTTTGTGCCAGTACCATACTGTCTTGATGATGACAGCTTTGTAATAGAGCTTGAAGTCCGGAATTGTGATGCCACCAATGTTGGCTTTCTTTTTCAATATTCCTCTGGCTATTCAAGGTATTTTCTGGTTCCCTATAGATTTTAGGATTATTTGTTCCATTTCATCGAAAAAAAAAATGGATGGGATTTTGATAGGGATTGCATTAAATATGTAGATTGCTTTAGGTATTAAATTTTAGGTATTAAATGTCTATTGCATAGGCATTTTCACAATGTTTGTTCTTCCAATCCATGAGCATGGAACATTTTTCCATTTCTTTGTGTCGTCCTCAACTTCTTTTGTGAGTACTTTATAGTTTTCTGAGTACAGAGTCTTTGTCTCTTTGGTTAGGTTTATTCCTAGGTGTCTTATGGTTTTGGTGCAATGTAAATGGGATTGACTCTTTAATTTCTCTTTCTTCTGTCTTGTTGGTGTACAGAAATGCAGCTGATTTCTGTGCATTGATTTTATATCCTGACAGTTTACTGAATTCCTTTACAAGTTCTGGCAGATTTGGAGTGGAGTCTTGGGTTTTCCACATATAGTATCATATCATCTGCAAAGAGTGCTAGTTTGATGACTTCTTTGCCAATTTGGATGCCTTTAATTTCTTTTTCTTCTCTGATTGCTGAGACTAGGACTTCTAGTACTATACTGAATAGCAGTAGTGATAATGGACATCCCTGCCATGTTCCTGACCTTAGCGGAAAAGCTCTCAATTTTTCTCCATTAAGAATGATATTTGCAGTGGGTTTTTCATAGATGGCTTTGATGATATTGAGGTATGTGCCCTCTATCCCTACCCTTTGAAGAGTTTTGATCAGGAAAGGGTGCTGTACTTTGTCAAATGCTTTTTCAGCATCTATTGGGAGTATCATATGTTCCATTCTTTCTTTTATTAATGTATTGTATCACATTGATTGATTTGCGAATGTTGAACCAGCCTTGCAGCCCTGGAATAAATCCCACTTGGTCGTGGTGAATAACCCTTTTAATGTGCTCTTGGATCCTATTGGCTAGTACTTTGGTGAGAATTTTCGCATCTGTGTTCATAAAGGATATTGGCCTGTAGTTCTCTTTTTTGATGGGGTCTTTGTCTGGTTTTGGGATCAAGGTAATGCTGGCCTCATAAAATGAGTTTGGAAGTTCTCCTTCCATTTCTATGTTTGGAACAGTTTCAGGAGAATAGGAATTAATTCTTCTTTAAATGTTTGGTAGAATTCCCCTGGGAAGCCATCTGGCCCTGGGCTCTTGTTTGTTGGGAGATTTTTGATGACTGCTTCAATCTCCTTACTGGTTATGGGTCTGTTCATGTTTTCTGTTTCTTCCTGATTCAGTTGTGGTAGTTTATATGTCCCTAGGAATGCATCCATTTCTTCCAGATTGTCAAATTTGCTGGTGTATTGTTGCTCATTATATGTTCTTATAATTGTTTGTATTTCTTTGGTGTTGGTTGTGATCTCTCCTCTATCATTCATGATTTTATTTATTTGGGTCCTTTCTCTTTTCTTTTTGATAAGTCTGGCCAGGGGTTTATCAATCTTATTAGTTCTTTCAAAAAACCAGCTCCTAGTTTCATTGATTTGTTCTACTGTACTTTTGGTTTCTATTTCATTGATTTCTGCTCTGATCTTTATGATTTCTCTTCTCCTGCTGGGTTTAGGCTTTCTTTGTTGTTCTTTCTGCAGCTCCTTTAGGTGTAGGATTAGGTTGTGTATTTGAGACCTTTCTTGCTTGTTTGTTTGTTTGTTTTTTAAAGATTTTATTTATTTATTTGACAGATAGAGACCACAAGTAGGCAGAGAGGCAGAGAGAGAGGGGGAAGCAGGCTCTCTGCTGAGCAGAGAGCCTGATGGGGCTCAATCCCAGGACCCTGAGATCATGACCTGAGCTGAAGGCAGAGGCTTAACACACTGAGCCGCCCAGGCGCCCCGAGACCTTTCTTGTTTCTTGAGAAAGGCTTGTATCGTTATATATTTTCCTTTTAGGACCGCCTTTGCTGGGTCCCACAGATTTTAGAACAGTTGTATTTTCATTATCATTTGTTTCCATGAATTTTTGCAATTTTTCTTTAATTTCCTGGTTGACCCATTCATTCTTTAGAAGGATGCTCTTTAGTCTCCATGTTTTGGGTTCTTTCCAAATTTCCTCTTGTGATTGAGTTCTAGCTTCAGTTCCTTTTGGTCCGAAAATATGCAGGGAATGATCCCAGTCTTTTGGTACCATTTGAGACCTGATTTGTGACCCAGGATGTGATCTATTCTGGAGAATGTCCCAGGTGCACTAGAGAAGAATGTGTATTCTGTTGCTTTGGGATGGAATGTTCTGAATATATATGTGATGTCCATCTACACCAGTGTGTCATTTAAGGCCTTTATTTCCTTGTTGATCTTTTGCTTGGATGATCTGTGCATTTCAGTGAGGGGGATCTTAAGGGGGGGATGTTACTCTTATTGTATTATTGTCGGTGTGTTTCTTTGATTTTGTTATTAATTGGTTTATATAGTTGGCTCTTCCCATGTTAGGGGCATAGATATTTAAAATTATTAGATCTTGTTGGACAGACCCTTTGAATATGATATAGTGTCCTTCATCGTCTCTTATTATAGTCTTTGGCTATATTTGATATAAGGAATGCCACCCCAGCTTTCTTTTGATTACCATTAGTATGGTAAATTGTTTTCCACCCCCTCACTTTAAATCTGGAGGTGTCTTGGTCTAAAATGAGTTTCTTATAGATAGCTTATCAATTGGTTTTGGTGTTTTATCCATTCTGATACCCTGTGTCTTTGATTGGGGCATTTACCCATTTACATTCAGGGTAACTATTGAAAGATATGAATTTAGTGCCATATTATTGCCTGTAAGGTGACTGTTACTGTATATTGTCTCTGTTCCTTTCTGGTCGACTACTTTTAGGGTGTCTCTTTGTTTAGAGGACCCCTTTGAATATTTCCTCTAGAGCTGGTGTGGTGTTTACAAATATTTTTAGTTTTTGTTTATCCCGGAAGCTTTTTATCTCTCCTTCTATTTTCAATGATAACCTAGCTGGATATAGTATTCTTGGCTGCATGTTTTTCTCATTTAGTGCTCTGAATATATCATGCCAGTTCTTTCTGGCCTGCTGCCAGGTCTCTGTGGATAAGTCTGCTGCCAATCTAATATTTTTACCATTGTATGTTACAGACTTCTTGTCCTGGCTGCTTTCAGGATTTTCTCTTTGTTGCCAAGAGTTGAAAATTTTACTATTAGATGATGGGGTGTGGATTTTTTCTTATGGATTTTGAGGGGGGTTCTCTGCACCTCTTGGATTTTGATGCTTATTCTCTTTGCCATATTAGGGAAATTCTCCACAATAATTCTCTCCAATATACCTTCTGCTTCCCTCTCTCTTTCTTCTTCTGGAATCCCAATTATTCTAACATTGTTTCGTCTTATGGTGTCACTTACCTCTCGAATTCGCCCCTCGTGGTCCAGTAATTCTTTGTCTCTCTTTCGCTCAGCTTCTTTATTCTCTGCCATTTGGTCTTCTATATCACTAATTCTCTCTTCTGCCTCATTTATCCTAGCAGTAAGAGCTTCCATTTTTTTTTATTGTACCTCATTAATAGCTTTTTTTATTTCAACTTGGTTAGATTTTAGTTCTTTTATTTCTCCTGAAAGGGCTTTTATTTCTCCAGACAGCGTTTCTCTAATATCTTCCATACCTTTTTCGAGCCCAGCTAGCACCTTGAGAATCATCAATCTGAACTCTAGATCTAACGTATTACCAGTGTCCATATTGATTAGGTCTCTAGCCTTAGGTACTGCCTCTTGTTCTTTTTTTTATGGTGAGTTTTTCTGCCTTTTCATTTTGTCCAGATAAGAATATATAAAGGAGGAAATAAAATACTAAAAGGTTGGCAAAGACCTCAGGAAAATGTGCTTTAACCAAATCAGAAGAGACCCCAAATCGTGGGGGGAAAAAAGGGGGTAAAAAGAAGTTCAGAAAAAAAAAAATTAAAAAGATATAAAAAAGAAAATATATTAGACTGGTAAATAGAACAGGGTCACCCACATAATTTTGAGAGTATTTTGGTCTCTTAGAAGAAACTACCTCCCAAAATTTTAAAGAATGAAAAACATATATAAAGGTAAACATGACGCAGGTGTGGAATATGACTTATAAAGATGAAAATTTAAAAAGAAAATTTTCTAAAAAAGTAGTTGATAAGTTTGGTTGGGAGAATAAAGAAAAAGAAAATGGAGAGAATTTGATCAGGCTGGAGACTAGAACAAAGACTTGTGCTAGATTTAAGGTATATTTTGATCTATTAGAAGAAGTTGTATCCCAGATTTTTTTAGAAGAAAAAACCCCATGTGTATCCAAAAAATAAAGTTAGATACAATGAAGGATAAAATATGACTATAATAATGAAGGTTCATAAAAGATTTTTTTAATGAAAGGTATTGTTAAGGTAAACTAGTTTAAAAAACATTAAAAGAGGAAAAGGTAAAAGTTAAAAAAATTAAAATAATTTTAGCATAAGAAAAAAATAAAATTAAAGAAAATTAATTAAGTTTGCAAGACTTAAGAATCATGGGAAGAAAGCCATGAATTCCATGCTTAGCTTTCTCCTTCTCTGGAATTCCACTGTTCTCTTTGGTAAGTGAACTTGGTCTTTGCTGGATTTCTTGCTGATCTTCTGGGGGAGGGACCTGTTGTAGTGATTCTCAAGTGTCTTCACCTGAGGCGGAATTACACCACCCTTACCATGGGCCAGGCTAAGTAATCTGCTCAGGTTCGTTTTCTGGACCTTTTGTTCCCCAAATGCTTTCTGTAGAGTTCCGGAGGACGGGAATGAAAATAGCGTCCTCCCAATCTCGGGCTCCTCGAGAGCTCGAGGCCCCACTCCTCAATGCACCCTCAGAGAAAAGCACTCAATCACTTCTCTCCCTGGCCTCTAGCTGCGCTCCGAGCTCACCCAGCCTGTGACCAAGCGTCTCTCTCTCTGGCACACAGCCCCGCCTGGAATCTCCAAGTCCTGCAGATCCTTGCGCTCTTCCAGGGGTATCTCCCTGGATCTTGTAGGCTCCCTGCTCACACAGCAGTGGCCTGTGCCACGGATCACAATTTAAGGTAACCCCGAGTTGAGAGCTCATTCCTCTGCTCCGTCTCTGTAGCCGGCTTCCCGGCTCTAATACCTGTGAGCTCTGTGACACTCAGACACCCCTCATCCTTCTGTGACCCCGCGGGACCTGAGACCATGCTGTCCCCGCATGGGCTTCACCCCAGCTTAGCCTCTGAAGTGATGTCCCTCAGTGGAGCAGACTTCTAAGGTTCTGATTTTGTGCTCCGTTGCTCTGCTGCTTGCCTAGAGCCAGCCCCTCCCCGCGCGGTCCGTCTTCCCGTCACTTTGGATTCACTTATTCACCGGTCCCACCTTTCAGAAAGTGGTCGATTTTCTGTTTCTAGAATTGCTGTTCTTCTTCTCTTCGATCTCCTGTTGGATTTCCTGTTGGATTTGTAGGTATTCGGAATGGTTTTATAATAAGCTATCTAGCTGATCTCCTGCTCCCTGTTGTCATCTCAGTCTGCTAATTCTCCGCTATCTTGACTCCTCCCTCTCATTAAATGATAAGTTCTTAGACATTAGTTTCAGGAGGAAATATGAAACTGTCAGATGGATTTTTTTCACGCTCTTTATGCTAATATTTATTGAACTCTGTCTTACACTTTGGCTATTTCACTCATGCATTATTTTGTAGCACAATGAATTGTCCATTTGAAAAACACAGGTTCACTGAGTTATGCAGATCTTGTAAATAGTTTCATATTTTATTGAAAGAAAAATACGATGTGTTACTATACCTACCAATTTTATGAGAAAGATCTTAAGTCCGCAAAATTCTCAAGCCCATAGTGGCAGGTACAAGTTTTCTAATTTTTTTTCTGTTTGGTTTTTTAGTTTTATTTTTAAATAATTTTTATTCCCAGTAGTGTTCGAACTCATGACCCTGAGATCAAGAATCATGTTCTACCAACTTAGCTAGCTAGGCACCTCAGGGTTTCTAAATTTTAATTTATTTTTAAAGCATCACATCTTAACCATTGGTAATAAATTGCAATTTGTTCATTGACATTAATAAGCTCACATTGGTCGTTTTTAAGAAAATGTTGAAAACTCAAATCTAAATAACCAAAGATTGTCATTTTTATTTTTTTAAAAGATTTTATTTATTTATTTGACAGACAGAGATCATAACTAGGCAGAGAGGAGGAAGCAGACTCCCTGCTGAGCAGAGAGCCCAATGTGGAGCTCAATATGGGGCTTGATCCCTGAACCGTGGGATCATGACTTGAGCCTTAGGCAGAGGCTTAACCCACTGAGCCACCCAGGTGCCCCAGAGTGTCATTTTTCAAATAGAAATAGTACAGCATGAAAAAGTAGCTAATTCAGCACACACCAGAGCAATTATACAAGTACTTTTCCGTGAGATAGACATACTTCTGTAAGTGGCAGAAGGACTTTATATATACTCATTTCATCACACTGAGTACTATAAAGGGTATAGTCAGTGGTCAGGATTCAGTAATAATAATTCTTACTATATCATGGATATTTCAAAATAAATCTGCCTTTTTCTTTTCCACTTTGGGTGCTTTGGTGTAAAGAAACAATGACTAAAAGTACGGTTTGGCACTACTGTCTTTATATTTAGGTGTCAGCAATTTTATCATATGTGCAAATGTCAACAAGGTGTAAGAGACAAATATCATCTAAGTATTATTATGAAAATCGTTTTGATCTTACTGATCCCTTGATACTGTTTCTAGTCACCCCCAAGGTCTATGGATCACACCTTGAGAATCACTGATACAGAGATTGGTTGGCAAACTTTGTGTGAAGGACCACATTGTAAATATTTTAGGCTTTGCAGGTGATATAGTTTCTATCCATCCTACTCAACTAGCAAGAGAGAAGTGAGTTAATATAAATGAATGCAGTAAAGTAAGTTTTGCAGTAAAATAAGTTTTGCAGTAAAAGTTCAACTACCCAACAAATTAAAAGCTGGATCTGCCCTGCAGGCCATTGTTTGTTTGCCTATGGTCTAGCATATCTTGTCTTTACATCTTATTTTCTTTAATGTGGGCCATCACTTCCAGGTTTCAGGCAATAAATCTAGCAGTCTGTTAACATTGAATCTGGAGTCTCTGATTATTGTATCCATACAGATAATTTTGGCCCAAGTTACCATTACATTTGCCTTTCCTTTTCTAACTCCTGTTGGCTCTATCGCTATACATATTTCCTATATTTCTATCAAAATAAATGAAAAATTTTCCAGTTGCAGTTCCTCCTTGGTTAGATGTTCAACTCCCCTGGGATCTGGGATTTGGAAGTAGAGATGGATCTAGAAATAATTAAATAGTAGGGGAGCCAGTTGAGAAGGATCAGCTTGTTGAGATGGATCCTCAGGCAAACTGGCACTAATCTTTTCAGATAAAGGAATAATGGCTGTTGCTGTTGGCAAGGAAGACTTGGTGGAATTGTTAGGGACAGCTGTGGCATTTCTAAAACCTTGCCACCTTTATCACCTGATCCACACAGGCATAGGTATCAGCTCTTCTGCCATGGAATGCCCTAATCTCCCAGAGTTCTATTTTGCACTGACAGATCATTACTGCCTTCAGATCAAAGCAGATCAGAGAATCAATTCCAGATTCCTGTCTTTATGCTTTTTCCCCCAAGGATCATATTTGTATCTGTCAGAATTGAATTTAGAAAACAGAATCTCTTTTAAATGTTCCAGGATTAAAGGGTTTAATATTAGAATTAGGTCTTCCCAAACTCATAGAAGTTCTGAGGGAGGGACGTGGTAAAGGAATTGCTGCCAAAGACCTGAAAATCTGTAGGTTCAAAGTCATCTGAAGCACCAGAAGTGGTTAGCTAGTCAGAAACTTGCTACAGTTTCTTGGAGATGTCCACCAGTTGTCTACTGTAACACCAGTGCAAGTAGTTCACTTGAAAACCCCTCATAAATTGAATAGCCCACATAGCTGGTCATAGCCACTTCTACAGAATGACAAACTCCCTCTTTTCCTTAGCATTCCAGATCTTGTGTGTGTATCTTTCATTGGCAAACTTGAACTCCAAGCTTACTGGGAAGGGGGTTCTAGTTGACAAGTTTCTAGACTTCTCTGTCATGCAGGACAAACACTTGAAAAAGAATGTGGAAATCTTTGAGCAGAAATGATGCTGGGATGATGATATGATCCAGCACACCTCCCTGCTTTCCACCACTTGGTTGGTTGTGTAGATGCCAGAAGCAGTAAGAAGAGACCAACTGTGTGGGAGAAGCATCAGCAAGATATAAATAAAAGTATTAATTGTATCTGTAATGTTAAAGAACTCCCAGAAATCAGTTAGGAAAAGGCAAGGTATTCATTAGAAAAATGGACAGAGTATGTGAATAACCAGATCAATGAAGAAATACAAATAGCCAATATGTGAATAGTTTTTAGTCTACCTGGGATTAAGGAAATGCAAAATTAAAGTAAGATACATTTTTTTCCCATATAACTAGGGAAAAATTAAATCAGTAGTATACATTATTCTTAATAGGGGAAGGGGCTTTCTCATACACCTATGTACAAAGAAAATGAGTGCAGAGAATGAGTGTGTGTGTGTGTGTCTGTGGTTACAAATCTGCCTACTATACTGTTTATAGCTGTGCCTCCAGGGAGTGGTTGATACAGATCTGGGTGAGTATAAGAAGAGCATTTCAGTTTTACAGACAATCTTAAAAACGTTTAAAACCCACAGTAAACAATATTTGTGTACTAGGCCCAAATCTAATATAGTTAATGATAGGAAATAGTTCAGGCATCATGACAGTCTAGTTTGTATTCAATGCAAATTTTCTAGTTCCTAGAAATGTTGGGTATAAAAGAATCTTTTGGCTAGCATACACTAATTTATTAATGGTGGGGTAACCTATCAACCAGAAATTATTTATTTCAGGTTATATGTAAGAGTATGGAAACTTCCAACTGATAACAAATGTATCTGCTTCCTTCATTTCTAATTTCCAGGCCTTTTTTGGGTATTAGTATAAAACAGGATTATGTAAGTTTAGATTGGGGGGACCCAGCACACATGTATCTCCTTACTCCCCAAAGAAAGTGTGGCTGTGGTGCTATAAAAAACAAAATTTAGGGGCGCCTGGGTGGCTCAGTGGTTTAAGCTGCTGCCTTCAGCTCAGGTCATGATCTCAGAGTCCTGGGATCGAGTCACACATCGGGCTCTCTGCTCAGCAGGGAGCCTGCTTCCCTCTCACTCTCTCTGTCTGCCTCTCTGCCTACTTATGATCTCTCTCTGTCAAATAAATAAATAAAATCTTTAAAAAAACCAAAAAACAAAATTTACTTTAGCTGTTACTATTCCATTGCTGGGATTAATTCCCCCTGATGACAGAGCCATTTGAGGTTGTAGAGTAGTATAAAATACAGCAGAATGATGTGACTAACAGTTCCCTGGAACCTTTTCTAACAGGAGCCTCAATGTGACACAGCATATATAATCACAAGAAACCCCTGTCCCCAACACAGTAGGATTATTATTCTTTGTGCCTTAAGCTCACCTTTATTTGCTTTTGCCATCAAAAGTCTTTTACCCTAGGGGCGCCTGGGTGGCTCAGTGGATTAAGCCGCTGCCTTCGGCTCAGGTCATGATCTCGGGGTCCTGAGATCGAGCCCCGCGTCGGGCTCTCTGCTCCACAGGGAACCTGCTTCCTCCTCTCTCTCTGCTTGCCTCTCTGCCTACTTGTGATCTCTCTCTGTCAAATAAATAAAATAAAATCTTTAAAAAAAAAAAAAAGTCTTTTACCCTATGAATCAGTATATAATCATTTAATATACCTAATCATTTATTTGGAATGATTATATTTACAAAGGTAATGATCCTGTATTCCAGGGATCAAGCCCCATGTCGGGCTTCCTGCTCAACAGGGAGTCTGCGTCTCCCTCTCCCTCTGCTCCTCCCCCGGCTCATGCTCTCTCTCTGTCTTTGTCTATCACTCGCTCTCAAATAAATAATCTTTAAATCTAAAAAAAAGTGCAAAGAGACAATGATGTCTCCACATTCTTATATGCCTAGAACTGTCTTCTCCCCTAGTTGCCTCATCCTAGCACAGCACTGACACTTGAAGTAAAGGTGCATCAGGCAGGCCAAAGTTACAAGACCTCTAGAAATTATAGATACTACCCATCTTTGTGCATAACACACACACAAACACACACACCACACTCTTACAGGATTCTTAGCATCCTTTCTCGTGCTGAAATCTCTCCTTCTTTCTTCGTTACTGTGCTCCGTATTCTCACCAATCCTCATAACAGTCTTTGACAAACCTAAATTTATATTCTGTCATTCTCTCTAGACAAGATTCTTTAATGACTTGTACTGCTGAGAAAATCCAAAATACTTTTTGTTCGTGATCTGGCTTACCCCTGCTTCTCTAACTTCATTCCTCACTGTGGTCACCCTGCTTACCTGCCTGAAACCTGGCTTTTTGTTCTTCCCGTAACAACTCACCTATCCTATAATTGTAGGGATAATTCCTCAAAGTATAACTCTCATTTGCCAAAGGTAGACATTAGGCAGTGTTGAAGAAAACCTAATACATAAACCCTGCCTATACCAATTTGAATCCTTAACACTTTGTTAGTATGTTGAGTCCGTATTTGTATTCTGGTTCCTGAGTAACACCTTGATTTATGTAGCTTGTCAGGTTTCCATCTGTGCTCTAATTTTTACCTTCCATACTCCTCTAGCCCTAAAGGAAGAACTCTGAAAACAAATCTTTTACCTTATCCTTTCTACTGCCTAAGGGATTAGGTGATTTCCCAATTGAAATCTTTCTGTAAAAAATGTTTGGCCATTTAAAACCATCCCTTAGAGGAAAATGGGCAACAAATTGATATGAATTGCTAGATTTTATCAGTTAAGTTGTAAGAGTGAATAAAAGAATCACAACAATTCTTTGTATGATTATCAATTACTATAATATTAATAGTATGATAATTTTATAGATTACGAAATTACCTCAGGAATAAATATAAGCAAATAATTTCAGTATCCACATTGTCTAGAAAATGCCTCTTGATTCCAAGGGGCACCTCGGTGGCTCGGTAGGTTGAGTGTCTGGTTCAGCATTAGACTCCTGATTTCAGCTTGGGTCATAATGTCAGGCTCATGGGGTGCAGCCCTGCATCGGGCTCTGCCCTCAGCACAGAGTCTGCTTGTCCTTCTCCCTGTGCTTCTTCCCCCACTCTTTTTTTCTCTCTCTCTTTCAAATAAATTTTATGCTTCCTGATTCCAAAAACATTAAAATGTAATTTTAAATTGTGTAAATGTACATTTAAAGTAATCAGTTGACTTAGTCACTAAAATAGTTAAGGAATATTTGCTAACATGGCAGCCTCTTTCCTGTGGTTTAACATATTTATAACTCCTTTGGTGGGATTAATTATCTACTTCATGGGCAAACTTTTTTTTTTTTTTTAATATTTTATTTATTTGACAGAGAGAAATCACAACCAGGCAGAGAGGCAGGCAGAGAGAGAGAGGAGGAAGCAGACTCCCCGCGGAGCAGAGAGCCCGATGCGGGGCTCGATCCCAGGACCCTGGGATCATGACCTGAGCCGAAAGCAGAGGCTTTAACTCACTGAGCCACCCAGCCGCCCCGGCAAACTTTTTTGATGTAAAAGATTATTAGGTTGCCATTTGCAATGACGTGGATGAAACTAGAGGGTATTATGCTGAACGAAATAAATCAGTCAGAGAAAGGCAGTTACCATATGATCTCTCTGATATGAGGAATTTGAGAGGCAGGGTGGGGTGTTTGGGGGGTAGGGAAGGAATATATGAAATAAGATGGGATCGGGAGGGAGACAAACCATAAGAGACTCTTAATCTTAGAAAACAAACAGAGTTGCTAGGGGGTGGGGGGTAGGGAGAGGGTGGTTTCATTATGGACATTGGGGAGGGTATGTGCTATGTTGAGTGCTGTGAAGTGTGTAAGCCTGATGATTCACAGACCTGTACCCCTGGGGCTAAAAATACATTATATGTTAATAAAAAATAATTTTAAAAATTATTAGATTGAAAGATAAAATTAACTTCTATATCAGAAATTACAATACTTACTAACTTGTGTTTGGGCTTTTTCTCCTTGGCGTGTTCTCTTCTCTTACCTCTGGTGTTTTGTCCGCAACCCCTTAGGGGGTAGCTAGTTTTGAGGGAGGTGAATATGAATTATCAATATGTAGATTTGCTGTGTAAACATTTAAGTTCCCTTTTAGTTTTGTGTTATTTGTTCTCTAGTTAACAAAATGAACCAAAACCCATTTAAAAAATTAAGAAGGACTTTTCAATGTATGTGATCCTTGCATATGTGTTTGTTTTCTTCTTTCTCTGTCATGTGCATTACAGTTCTGGGATTAGCAGAACTGACATTTGAAGCAGAGCTCTTGAGAGGCATATTGATTTTCTATATTGAAAACATTCCCAGTGCTGGTAGAAGCAAGTTATCCTCAATTTATCAAATATAATCATTATAGGCATTTATCATGTTGGTGTCAGTATATAACCTCTGTTAAACTTTCGCTTTCACTTGCTTCCCTTTCCTTAGTAGATAAAAAGGGTGGAGGATTACATAGAATTATCTCTAACAGTAATTAATTACTATTAGGTTTAAGGAAGATACATAGCCTCTCTGATGCCAACTAATTGTGATAATTGATATATTTATGATTATATGTTATTTTCAAAAAAAATTAATACTGTATGTAATTTTCAAGTCTTACCATTGAATCTACCAGAGAAGATTCTTCAAGCCTAGTTGCTGAACTTCAAGAAAAGCTTCAGGAAGAAAAAGCAAAGTTTCTAGAACAACTTGAAGAGCAAGAGAAAAGAAAGAATGAAGAAATGCAAAATGTTCGAACATCTCTGATTGCTGAACAACAGGTATGTTCCCCAACCTTTGTTTCATTTATTTTAGGTCTAAAGAAGATAAACATAAATTAACAAATACAATTTTTTTGTGTAACTCAGGGCGTCTTATATCTTAGATCTAATTTTCCTGCATTGACCCTGTCATACTTATTAAATATCCTCATGATAAAAGCATTTTCGATTCAAATTAGATTTTTTTGTAAAATGAAAGTGCTTCTACTACTTCACACATGATATTTGAAATGTTTCCCCCAAGCTCTCAGATTTTATTACTCTAAATTACATGCCGATCTGTACAAATTTCTTAGGCTTTCTATAATTTTTATCCATGTGACAGGCTAGTAGTACATAATCGTAGCCTACTGTTGAATTTTTCTGATTCACTTTATTAATAATATTGAGGAATGGTGAGAGGGTAAAGCTTATGTGGGAAACGGGCACAGACCACTAAGGACTAGGTGGTGGCCTTCTTCGAGAGCTGTGCTTCACCTCAGGCACCTGGAGAGAAAAGGAAATCCACAGTTGGATTTGTACTACTGGGGCGGGGAGAAAGAGTGGAGAACTGCCAGACACGGGCAGCTGTGGGGACAGTGGATGTCTGCTGTGACAGCTCAGGGCAGGGAGAATAATGACCTGCTTTTTTTACCCCAAGGAATGCTTTTCTGAAACAGGTAACATGTTGCAGTTGATACACACATTTGTTCAATATATGTGGTATTTTCCTTTTCCTGTAGTGGTGTGATTACATTTAGGTCTTTGTAGAATTCAAGAAAAGTGTAGAAGTGTAGTTCAAAACCTGTAGGAACTTTCTATTTTAAGTCTTAGGCCTGGGGAAAGAAAGAAGAGCCTGAAAGGGAGAATAAGAAAAAATAACTAGAAAAAGGAAAAGTGTGGCTTTATGGAAGCCAACAAAATGAAGTGTTCAGGGAGGTGGAGTAGCAACCTGTTTTAAGGAAGAATTACCAATGAAGAGATCATTAGTGATGTCTCTGTTTTTAAAAATTCCTTTGTATATGTATCTTATATATATTTTATATATAGATATGTTTTATCTTCCATTCACTTTTCCTCTGTGTGCTCTTTTGTGAGCTAATATGAAATTTTTGATTAGTAAATAAGGGATGGATTAATTGGCTGAAATATGCTGTTATAAATATTTGGGATGAATTAACTGAAACACTATTATAAATATTTGTTAATTTTCTATACATACATAATATATGGAGAAATGGCTTAACAAAAGAAATGGCTTAGCATCATAAATGTTCGAGGCATCTTCATGTATGCTTTCTGGCTAGAAATGATACTTAACTCAATCTTTAATGAATTAACTAATTTTGATCTAAAAATGCCATACGGGGTGCCTGGGTGGCTCAATTGGTTGAGCCGCTGCCTTCGGCTCAGATCATGAACCTGGACTTCCAGGATTGAGTCCCGCATCGGGCTCCCGGCTCCATGGGGAGTCTGCTTCTCCCTCTGACCTTTTCCTCTCTCATGTTCTCTCTCACTCATTCTCAAATAAATAAATAAAATATTTTTTTAAAATAAATAAAAATAAATAATAAAAATGCCGTATTAAGTCGTCTCCCAGTTTTTAGCATTATTGGCATTATGCATTGATTGAAAGATCATAGATTATTAAATTTGGAATTGGAAATGCTGGGCAGATGGGAAGAGTCAATTTAGATCATTTACCATTCAGCTATTGCTTTTAAGTTTAAGGAAGATCTTAATGCAGATCTTATAAATGAAATTGTTAACAATTCAGTTATCTTTATAAAAGAAACTGTGGTTAGAATTGCCAGATGGGCTTATGCGATCTTTGTAGGCACTTTGATATACATGAGTTTCACAGTAGGAAAGTTTTTAAAAAAAATTAAAGGAGTAACAGATCCGGTTATTACTACCTACATGTGCAGTGGCTATTGCAAATGTCCAGAAAGGAGAAGAAGATGGGATAAAGTCATCTCTATAAAATACTACTGTGGTAATCCAGACTTAGCTGTAAGACAAAAGGAAGATTCCAGAAGCAGAAAGATTATTAAAAAGTAAAGTGGATAACAGCACTTGTTTTCTTTCTTCCCAATTTTAAAATCATCTGCTAACGCTTTTCCTTTGACAATAGATATGTAGATAATAATGAAAAAATCAAATTCATTTTTAAGGTATTAAATTGGAGCATATCTTAATATGGAACCTCATGACAAGCCAGTGACATTGTTTTTACCACAGTAGGACATTCTTATCAAAAATTAACATCATTTGTGAATTGCACTTTATCTTTTCCACATACAAATGCACCATGCAAAAATATTTGCTAGTTTCTTTAGCCCTAGCTGCTGTGTACATGCAGGTAATTTAAGTAGTTGTCATTCTCTTGTTCCAGACCAATTTTAACACTGTTTTAACAAGAGAGAAAATGAAAAAAGAAAACATAATCAGTGATCTTAGTGATAAGTTGAAAAGTACAATGCAACAGCAAGAGCGAGATAAAGGTTAGTAATATTTCACAATATATTTTTAGTTTATTTTTAAAATTAAAAAATCACATGAAATGTTTTATAATGTTATTTCAACTTGGGGGGCCTTCAGATTTGATAGAGTCACTATCTGAAGATCGAGCTCGTTTGCTTGAGGAAAAGAAAAAACTTGAAGAAGAAGTCAGTAAGCTGCGAAGTAGCAGTTTTGTTCCTTCAGCATATGTAGCTGCAGCCCCAGAACTTTATGGAGCTTGTGCACCTGAACTCCCAGGTGAAACAGAGAGATCAGCCATGGAAACACAAGATGAAGGAAAAGTTGATTCAGCAATGGAGACAAGCATGATGTCTGTACAGTAAGTACATATGTTTTCAACTGCCTTAAGTAATACATGCTTTTACAGCACTAGTGCACTTCTCTAAGCTGAAAGCACTCAAGATAGGAAATATGTGTAGCACTACTGGTTGCCCACAGCCCATATATCTGAAAGTTGTGCCATTCAAATTCGTTTAAGCTGTAGATGTGAGAAATAATCTTAATACTGCTGATTGTGTGTATATGAATCATACTTTTTATGTGCACCAGACTTTTCATAGGCCTCCAAGATAATGATCATTGCAGTAGTGTCAGACTATTTTTATTTATAGAACTGTTTAAATTTTGAGGCCCATTAACTTGAGGAAAAGGCATTACTATAGTAATAAATATATTTATTTTGATGAGTGTGTATTGGGTGGGAGAAGGCAGAGGAGTTTTTTAAAAAGTAAAAAAGCAGCTTTCCATTTGGTTTAAAAAAAAGGTAGTAGAAACTGGTTAACTTGAGTCTTGGAAAGATATAAGGCTTTAAGACTGTATGTGAAAAATAGAGCAAATGAACTAATTCAAAAAGGCAAGGCACAAACCTCTAAAGAACCCATGGTAATTAGAAAATGTAAATGACAGAAATAAGTCAAAATATATGGAAAGTTAACTGACCTAATGACAAAAACCTCAGGAAAAAAAGAAAAAAAGGATCCAGTTCTACATATGAGAAGCACCTAAAAAAAAATAAGGGGAAAAATATATAATCTATTCAAAGCAATACTTTTTATAAATATGAAGTTTTCATATTTAGAGGGCACAATTTTACCATAAGCAATTCATTGTTAACTTGTAGATGTTTGAAAATGTAACTTCGATCACTTGTATATGAATGAAAAATGGATTAAAACTAGAATGAGAGGGGCGCCTAGGTGGCTTAGAGGGTTGAGCTTCTGCCTTAGCTCGGGTCATGATCTCAGAGTCCTGGGATCGAGTCCCACATCGGGCTCTCTGTTCAGTGGGGAGCCCGCTTTTCCCTCTCTCTGCCTACTTGTGATCTCTGTCTGTTGATAAATAAAATCTTAAAAAAGAAAACCAAAACTAGAATGAGAACTTTTCAGAGCCATATTAACAGTAGAGCTTCCCCTCAGGGCACAGTGAAGTAAAAAATAAAACAATAGAGAAACAGTCAAGAAAATTCACTACATACGAGGTCACAAAGGAAGTCTCAAAGGTCTAAATATTGATACAGTTCCAGCCACTAAACATAAGTGATTGAAAATCAGTAACAAACATAGAAGTTTATACATTTCGAAATCTGAATACCTGTATATTCAGCATAGGTATTGATAAGAAAATGGAAATTTAGTTATTTAAATCTAAACAAAAGTATCAAAAAATGAGAGATACTAAGAAGGCGATAACACTGGAAGAATTACATGATCTCAGGTGTATGTATTAGAAAATGAAATTGATAAAAGTATATGAGACATGATAAATAAAATATCAAGCAAAAAGTAGGTACAAGTAAATATGTGGAATGAATAGAACCATAACTGCAGGTATGGTTTTAAAAATTATACAGAATAAGATAAAGGTTTGTTAATACAAGTGTAAAAAGTCCACAAGACAATTCCAGCATTTCAAATAAAATGGAGTATTAAGATGATCATCATGACTCAGTGGAGTATTTCAGGAATGCAATAATTAAAAACTTAGTAAACTATGAATAGAAGTGAGCTTTGTTAGTTTGAAGGAGTATACATGAGACATAGCAAACATATTCAATGTTGAAGCATTTAGAAGCATTTTCCATAATTTTAGGAAGAATGCCAGAATGCCAGCTGTTACCAACACCCTTCTGCAAGACAATAAACAATAAAAATTGGCAAGTAAAGTCTTAACTGTCATGATATCATGGTAATATCCTTTTCAAACCACATAGACCTAACAGACTATTAAAAGTAATAAGACTGCATCAGAGTGTGTGTCTTAAATATATCAAAATAGAGCAGTTTGCATCTCTTTACCAGCAAAAGCTGATCTGAATATGTGTGTGTGTGTATGTGTGTGTATGAGATCCCAATGAAAATATAAGGAAATAATTTGTTAGTAATGAATGTAACGAAAAATATGCAAGACCCTTGTGGAGAAAGCTGTAGAACTATATTAAAGGTACTTAAAGGCTTGATAGTTAAAGATGATGAAAGTATCGTGTTATAAAGATACTGTTTTTTCATCAGATTTATTCAGTTATTTATACCCATTTAAAATTTCTGCAGGATAAGTAGGTAAAATTTGATGTTGGATGTTAAAATTCATATAGAAAAATAAATGTGCAAAAAAGAAGTTGATAACTTTCGAAAATATCAGCAAGTAAGAATTTATCCTGCTGGATGTTAAGATGCAGTCTTAATCTATATAGATGATAATTCTATATATTGTTGATAAAGTCACAGGTAAATAGCTTAGTAGATTTGGTTGTCTTGAGTAAACCCATGGATGTATGGAAATTAATGGCATTTTAAATGAGTATGGAAGAAGATGTGAGACATTGGAGTAATAACTGGTTACTTTTTGGTGGAGGGTAACCTGTATTTTATGTTATATACCAAAAAATACTACAGATGTATTAAAGACTGAAGATTTTTTTAACATAGTAGCATTTCTTAAAGTAGACTGCTTTGAATGTGGAGTAGGGAAGCATGAGGAAAAGACTAGTAAGTGTTACATTAAAATTTCTCTCTTCCTTTCTCTTATACACACACACAGAAATTTTTTAATTTGATGGATATATCTGGTTTCTTGGTTGTGGTGGTGGTATCATGGTGTATGCATATGTCTAGACCCATCAAGATGTGTATATGAAATGTATGTGCAGATTTTTGCTTATCAATTATTAGACCTCAGTGAAACTTAAGAAAAAGAAAGAAAATTGAAGCTAGGGATAATAATGCCAACTTGGTCCTTTTCTAATTGGCTTGTTAAATATGCTGGGTTTCTACTTATTTCAGCCAACTTTAGGAGTTTCCCTTTAATTTTCTGTTTGTGTTTCTAAAGTTATTTAGACTTTCTAAAGTCTAAATAACTTTAAATGCTTATTTCAGAAAAATTAAAAATGATAGTTTAACAGTCATTCTTTTCAGGTTCCTTCTCTAAATAAGCAGTATCAGAACTAGCCTTAAACTCCTTAGGAATTAAAATCTTAGAACCCTTCCAAGTCCTACTGAATGAGAAACTCCACATCGAATTCAGTTCTATAACTTAAAATATCTCATAACTGTAGATTCAGATATTCTCAGCAAAATACTAATAGTCCAAATCCAACAATACATAAAGGGGATTCTCACTGGGTTTATCCCCGGAATGCAATATTGGCTGAATATTTAAAAATTAGTTTATATAATATGCCCTATCAGTATCAATAAAGAGATACTTTATTTAAACACTCAGTAAAGCAAGAATTGAAGAGAACTTCCTTAACTTAATAAAAAGCATATAAGAAAACCCACAAGTAAGATCGTACTCAGTGATGAAAGAATGAATGCTTTTCCCCTAAAAATTAAGAAGAAAAAGATCCATTCTTCTATAAAGGGCACTCAGGCAAGGAAAAGAAATTATAGGCATCCATTCCATATTGGAAAGGAAAAAATAAAACTATCTTTATTTGTATCTATAACATATTCTTGTTATTGACAATCCCAAGAATTTCACTAAAAGTCTAAATACTTAATAAGTTTAACAAAAGAAGTTCAAGACTTATACACTGAAGATTATAAAATATTGTTGAACAAAATTGGAGACCTAAAAAAAAAAAATCCCATGTTCATTGATTAGAAGACTTAATCTTGGAGCACCTAGCTGGCTCAGTTGGTAGAGCGTACTACTCTTGATCTTGGGGTTGTAAGTTCAAGCCCTACACTGGGCATAGAGATTACTTAAAAATGAAATCTTAAAAGCGGGGGTGGGGGGGGGACTTCATCTTGTAGAGGTAGCAGTACTCTTGTGACATGCAGATTCAGCACAATATTTGCTATTGAAGTATGCCTTTTTTGCAGAAGTGGACAGTGGGTCCTAAAATTCATATGGAAATGCAGTGAACTCAAAATAACCAAAACCATATGCAAAGAAAAAGAATGAAGTTGGAAGTGGACACATCCTTATTACAAAAATTAATACAAAGCTAGGGCAATCAAGATAGTGGTGGTAGCCTCATCTATATCTGTGTGAATGTATATGTTTATAAATCATTGAAATAGAATTGAGAGCCCAGAAATAAGCCCTTATAGTCAGTTGAACCCTTGCATTATGGTCACAGCTACCAATACAACAATTCAATGGAGAAATAATAGTCTTTTTAAAAAATGGTGCTGGGACAGTTGGATATCCATATGAAAAGAGTGAAATTGGATCTTTTATTTACTTTACAAGACAGATTAACAAAGTGGATCATGGACTTAAATGTAAAAGCTAAAATTATGAGTCTTTGTGACCTTATGTTAGGCAAAGCTTCTTCCTACAAGAATTAACATTTAGAAGATAGAATTTCTGCCTCAGTCAGGTTGCTTAAAATGTAATCTGTGAATTACACATGCAAAAGAATTTAAAACATTAAATTATAATACTACATTACCACTAATACCAGACCTACAAAGAACCATAAGAGATTACAACTATTCCCAACAAATTGGACAGTCTAGAAGACGTGGATACGTTCCTAGAAACATACAACCAAACAAGACTGAATCATGAAGAAAGAGAAGATCTCAACAGACCAGTTAATAGTTAAGGAGATTGAATCTTTAATCAAAACCTCCCAGAAAAGAAAAGTCCAGGACCAGATGGCTTCTCTGGTGAAATCTGTCAAACATTTTTTTGAAGAAGAACTAATACCAAACTTCCTGAAACTCTTATAAAACATGGAAGAGGAAAGAACGCCATTGAACTCATTATATGTAGCCAGCATTACCCTGATACCAAAACCTGACAAGGGAAGGACAAGAAAAATCCAGAGCAATATTCCTAATGAATAGGAGCAGAAATCCTCAGCAAAATATTACTAAACTGAATTCAACAGTACATTACAAGGAGCATACAGGGTGCCTGGGTGACTCAGTCAGTTAAGCGTCTGCCTTCATCTCAGGTCATGATCCCAGGGTCTCAGGATGGAGTCCCTCATCGGGCTCCCTGCTCAGCTGGGAGTCTGCTTCTCCCTCTGCCCTTCATCCCACTCATGATCTCTCTTACTTGCTCTCTCTCTCAAATAAATAAATAAAATAATAAAAAATAAAAGCATCCATCGTGATCAAGTGGGATTTATTCCAGGGATACAAGGGTAGCTCAGTATCTGCAAATCAGTGTGATAAATACATTAACAAAACAAAGGATGACAATCATTTAGTCATTGGAATATATGAAAGAATAAAAGCATTTGACAAAATTTCCAGTGTCCCTTCATGATAAAAACTCTTAACAAAGTTAGGTGTATAGAGTGAATGTATCTCAGCATAATAAAGGCCATATATGAGAAACCTACATCATATGAAAAATTCACTTACTAGTGCAAAACTGGAAGTTTTAAGATCAAGAATAAGACAAAGATGCCCACTCTCACCATTGGAAGTCATAGCCAGAGCAATTAGGCAAGAAAAGAAAATTTTAAAAACCCCGAACAGGCAAGGAAGAATGAAATTTTCTTTTTGCAGATGATACGACATATGTAGAAAACCCTAAAGACCACCAAAAACTGTTAGAACTAATCATAAATTCAGTAAAGTTGCAGGAATGAACTCACTAGTGTTTTTATATGCTAACAGTGAACTAACAGATTTGAGGAAACAGTCCCATTTATAATTGCATCAAAAAGAATAAAATACCTAGGAATAAATTTAACCAAGGAGGTGAAAGATTTGTACATTGAAAAGTATAACAAATTGGTGAAATTGAAGAAGACACAAAAATAAATGGAAAGGTATCCTGTGTTCTTAGATTGCAAGATTAACACTGTTTAAAATGTCTATTAACCAAAGCAGTATGCAGATTTCATGCAATCCCTATCAAAATTCCAGTGGCATTTCTCACAGAAATAGAAAAATGCAATTCTGAAATTCATGTGAAACTACAAAACACCGAGTAGTCTAAGCGATCTTGAGTAAGAGGAACAAAGCTGGAGACCTCACACTTCCTGATTTCAAACTGCCTTAAAATGCTATGGTAATCAGACAGGTGGCATAAACACGTGGCTCAGTGGAACAGAATGGAGACCCCAGAAATAAATCCCCACATATTAGGCAACTAAAATTTGACAAGGTAGCCAAGAAAACTAATGGGGAAAGGACAAAGTCTTCAATAAATTGTGCTAGGCGGGGTGCCTGGGTGGCTCAGTGGGTTAAGCCTCTGCCTTCCGCTCAGGTCATGATCTCATGGTCCTGGGATAGAGTCCCGCATCAGGCTCTCTGCTCGGCAGGGAGCCTGCTTCCTGCTCTCTCTCTCTCTCTCTCTCTCTCTGCCTGCCTCTCTGCCTGCTTGTGATATCTGTCTGTCAAATAAATAATAAAATCTTAAAAAAAAAAATTAAAAAAATAATAATAAATTGTGCTGGGAAAACTGGTTAGCCACATACAAAAGAATGAAATTAGATCCCTGTGTTAACATCATACACAAAAATCACCTCAAAATGGATTAAATACTTGAACATAACCTGAAACTGTAAAATTCATGGAAGAAAATATAGGAGGTGAGCTCCTTGACACTGGCCTTGGCATTGATTTTTGGCTTTTTCACTGGAAGCAAAGGCAACAAAGATAAATAGGTGGGACCACATCAAATTAAAAAGCTTGTATACATCAACAAAATGAAAAGTCCAGCCATGGGTGGGAATAGATATTTGCAAATCATATATCTGATAAATTATCAATGTCTGAAATACGTAATGAATTCACAAAACTCAATAGCAGAGAAACAAACCAGTTAAAAAGTGGGCAAAAAACATGTTTTTTCAAAGATAAGTTACTTCATATCTATCAGGATGTCTCTTATTACAATCAATAGATAACAAATGCTGGCAAGGATGTGGAGAAGAAGGAGCCCTCATGTACCATTTGTGAGAATGTAAACTGGCACAGCCACTATAGAAAACATTATGGAGGTTCCTCAAGAAATTAAATGTAGAACCACAATATGATCTAGCAGTCTCATCTTGGGTTATATACATGCACAGGAAATGAAGCCATTGTCTCAAAGAGATTCTTGTACTCCCATGTTCATTGCAACATTATTCACAGTAGCCAACATACGGAAGCATCCTAAGTATTCCTTGATAGAGGAATAGATAAAATGGTGAATAAAATATATATAATAATGGATTATTATTCAGCCATAAGAAAGAAGGAAGTCCTGCCCTTTGCAACAGTGTGGGTGAAACTGAAGGCCATTATGCTCAGGGAAATAAGCCAGGCAGAGAAAGACAAATACTACATAGTATCCCTCATATGAAGAACCTTTAACTAATAAATCAGACTGATAGAGTAGAAAAGTAGTTGCCAGGAGGTGGAGGAAAAGGTACAAACTTTCAGTTACAAATAAGACCTGAGGATATGTAGATATAGATATAGATATGGATACATACATATACACACACACACACATACATACAGTAAGTGAAACACTATCGTATATTTGAAATGTGATAGCAGAGTAGAATTTCATTGTTCTCCCTGCCTTGCAAAAAAGGTAAGTGATGGAGGTGTTAGTTAACTCAGTGGAGGATCTGCTTTCACAATCATATTTTATACTTTGAATGTCTCACAATTTTATTTCCCAATAATAGTAGAAATAAAAATACAAGCCCACACCCTATTACCTTTTTTTCTTTTCTAATTTTTGAGTATTTTAGTGTGATGGGCAGATTCACACATGGCACATTTATAGCCATTTAGTAATACTTCTGATATTTGGTTTATTTTTTATAAAATAAAACTTTTTACAAATTTTATATTATATTAAGTTTTTATTTTACAAGTTCTGTAGCTTACTCAAGGATGTGTAGCATTTTGTTTTGTTTCTAGTTTTAATGGTGAAGCTACCCAGGAAGTACCACTTGATTGGTAACATAGATTAACCCCACAAATAGGAAGAAGAGTGGGGGGGAGGGACACTTAAAATTTAGAAGACCTTATCTCTAGAAAAATGCATGTACAAAGTTTTGCTTATAATTTCAAACAGTTTATAGACCTAAATTCAAGACCTGGTACAAAGAATATATGCCATTGAAAAATAGGCTGCTTTTGAAAATTTAGTGCAGACCTTTAAAATTTTAAATGCTCTGTGTTAATCGTTAAAGTTAGTGTAAAATTTCCAAATCTTATTGGAAAATGTAAAGTTCAGAATTTTAAACAACTTACACTAAAATAAATCATTCTCTTTTAGAGAAAATATTCATATGCTATCTGAAGAAAAACAGAGAATAATGCTGTTAGAACGAGTAAGTAAATTGCTTTCTTGAAATACAATGTTTGCTATGTTCACTCCGGAGATGCAGTTACATAAACCTTGTATTGAAAACATACACAGTTGTGTTTATAAATTAATCTTGTTTTTAATGGTAACTTTAATGGTTAACGTTTTGAGAAATCCTGTCATTCTTTTTTTTATCCCAACTGGCTAAATGTTTGGCAGTAGTATTTCAGTCCTTTCATTTTCATTTCTTCCCAATAATTGAAGTCTCTCTCAGTAAGAAAGATTGGTGTTCTTTATAAAATGAATATATGGAATAATGGTTTTATTCGGTAACAGTTCAAAATGCACAGAACATTATAATTATGAACTTAATATATTTCAAAAGCAAGGTAGATATTTTCTAGAATTGGGCAAAAATAGAATATGAATAACGAAGAAGAAAAGGGATTTTTAAGAGATTAATTGAACAAGAAAAAAATTGGCAGTAGTGGTTTCCGCCTAGTTGTACTACCAGGTTATATGTAATTTTGATTCAAAGTTAACATATCTTTGTTCATAGACCACTTTTCATTCCTTAAGCTTTTGAGATTTTCTACATTTTTTTTATTAAAGGGTTGTGTGATCACCTTTGTCAGAATCAGGGGTGTGTGTGTTACAACTACAGAATCCTTCTCTTTGGCCATACCTATTCCTATCGCTGTCTCATATCTATTCCCTACAGAGTCTTTGGGGATAGATCTCAGCTACTTACTGCATATTTATAAGTGTCACAAGTAATTCTAATGCATGTTAAATTCTGAGAACTCTAGGCCTAGGTAAATGTACCTAAAATTATTCTAACTCTTTCTTAAGCCTGTAAATAATTAAAACAGTTGGAAAAGACCCATAAAAAAGAATATCCTCACTATTTTTTCATAGTATATCAGAACATTAATGTGAAGATTCAGGAAATTTTGACAATTACTAAGTTTCAATTTGAGAAGGTATAGGGGATTAAGCCACAGGGGTCTTTTTTTTCTCCTGCAGACATTACAGTTGAAAGAAGAAGAAAACAAGCGGTTAAATCAAAGACTGGTAAGTTATTTTTCTTGCCAAATAGATATTAACATTTCAAAATGTTTTGCATTATCTTTCACTATAAATATCATCAGAGATATGTATGGCTTGATTAATTTACTTCTGGTAGTTTCATTGGGCCATGTGGGTCATTAATGAATTGATTCTCAGAGTGATGACCTTGTTTCAGAGTTACTATCTGTGGCCATAGAACTGACCAAGTGGACTACCTTACTAATATAATGTTAAAATCAATCAATAAAATCAAGGCAGTTTTCTGATTAAAAGCTGTGATCACTTAGGATTCCATAATTATGTGTATTTATAACAGGAAGTTAGGATTCTTAAGTCCCTAACAAAGTTAGAGGTACTCTTCATAGGCCTTTTGAAAATTAACATGTTCACACGGAAGTGTGAATAATTAATACATTGTATCCCTTCCTCTTTTTTTCTTTTTTTTCTCTTTTTTTAATTTAACTTAAGCTGTTTGACCTTGACACCTTGCATGAGAGACTATATGGTCTTGAATTAATCTTGGCTCTGCTGTCACCTACAAACTTAACCAGTTACTTGAACAGTTATACAGTTGATCTTACATTTTTAATAAAGGAATTACTTCATTTTTCAAGTTCTAATAATTGTAATTTACAACAAAATAGGAATAATCTAAGGGCTGTGTTCAATACTTTTGAAAAGTTTTAAGGTACTGATTAGAATTGAGCTTTTTAAAAATTGTGTCTTACACAACTATCATATGATCTCCCTGATATGAGGACGTGGAGATGCAACATGGGGGGTTGGGGGGTAGGAGAAGAATAAATGAAAGGAGATGGGATTGGGAGGGAGACAAACCATAAATGACTCTTAATCTCACAAAACAAACTGGGGGTTGCTGGGGGGAGGTGGGGTTGGGAGAGGGGGAGGGGGTATATGGACATTGGGAAGGGTATGTGCTATGGTGAGTGCTGTGAGGTGTGTAAACCTGGCGATTCACAGACCTGTACTCCTGGGTATAAAAATACATTATATGTTTATAAAAAAATAAATAAAATGATACTATTGCACCTAAAAAAAAAAAAAAGTTCATGGTTACAAATATCCAGTAAAAAAAAAAAAAAAAAAAAAAAAATTGTGTCTTATAGGGAATCATCTGCTTTCTTTCATATGCCTTTCTTCCCCAACTCAAACAGTGTAAATCACATCTTAATTCTACAGTCATTGGTCATATAGTCAGTTAGTCTGTAGTCATTCTAGTCAATTATTAATTTATCACTGAGATAATCTTAAGGCTATTTGCTATTTTTTGTAAGTAGAGCAAACTGTTGTTCACAAAGACTAAGAAGAATTGCCTATCCCAGACATCATTTAATATGCTGTTTTATGCAGTATTTCCAGTAGAATATAAGCTGTGTCTGGCAAGGATTATAATCAATTTTCTGTGTTCTTAGCACCTAGACTAGTAGCTGGTACATAGTTGATACTTGGGAAGTGTTTATGAATGAAAGATTTTTGCCCTTCAGATCCAAAGAGTACCCCACTCCCACTCAAAGAGGTAACTCAGTGTAAAGCATACTTTCATATCAGTTTACAGCTGTTTTCACACAGTGTTTTCTTAAATCTAAGCCCTCGTTTATTTTATAATAAATATATGAGAAACTTAAAATCAAAATAAAATTGAATATGGTCTGGAAAATGGACAATCAAACTTGTCTTCACTGGCAGCATATAGACCATTTGGATGATTCTGATAATAAGTTACTACACTTTTAGGCCTTTCTATTTACAATTTCTTATTCGTTTTATTTTGTTTCCAAATGCTAATGAGACCCTGCATCGTTCCAGATAATGTTCAGAGGGCAATGGAAGAAATTCTGAGCATCAGAATTAGATTTATTAAACAAAGAGAAATTTATTTATCTGTCCTTGATTTGTACAACTGTGTGATGGACCCACTCTGCTTGGGAAATATAGGCATCATTGCCATCCTTTCAGGCCCCAAGACCATGGGACACATGTCCTATGTATCATGTGATGGTATAAATAATGAGGTAAAGCCTGTTTGAAGAGCAAGCAGTCCCAGCTGAGCTACGGCAACACTGCATCAGCTAGCATGTCCCATTCCATTGTGCTCATCAGGAGAGGAAATGGAGGACAGTCACACTTCACATTATTTAGCCCTTGCTGGGAATAGTGGGTTTTTAAACTGAAGTTCTCAGAAGTTCTGTTGGTGGTAAGTGAGGGACTTTACCAACTCTCAGGACTTTTTTCCCCACCCCCATTTTAACCACAGGAGTATTATATTTGTTTTTCCTAGTTAGATATTGGACCTTTGAATAAGATTTTGCTAAAGAGTTTTTTGGTTTGTTCTTTTACCAAAATGAAAGATTTGAAACTGATGTGTTATAATTGACAAATGCTTCTCCAAAACTTGTCAGTCTCTATTCTGTGATATTTTTAATATTAACTGTGTAATTATAAATAAACTACAATTCTATATTTAAAGTTTTTAATGCAGCCAAATTTGATTAAGAAAATACCATATGTAAAAATTTAATATGTAAAAAAGGGAATTTGTCCACTGAAAGTCATTGTTGAAGGAAAGCAATTACATTAGTGAACATCATATTTGGACTCTTAAAAGCTGGGACACAGGGGAGGAGTCAAGATGGCAGAGAAGTAGCAGGCTGAGACTACATCAGGTAGCAGGAGATCAGCTCAATAGCTTATCTAAACATTGCAAACACCTACAAATCCAACGGAAGATCAAAGAGAAGAAGAACAGCAATTCTAGAAACAGAAATCAACCACTTTCTGAAAGGTAGGACTGGCGGAGAAGTGAATCTAAAACGACGGGAAGATAGACCGCGGGGGAGGGGCCGGCTCCCAGCAAGCGGCGGAGCAACGGAGCACAAAATCAGGACTTTTAAAAGTCTGTTCCACTGAGGGACATTGCTCCAGGGGCTAAACCGGGGTGAAGCCCACGCGGGGCCAGCAGAAGGATCGGGGGTGTCGGAGTGTCGCAGAGCTCACAGGTATTAGAACGGAGAAGCCGGCTACAGAGACAGAGCCGAGGACTGAACTCTCAGCTCGGGGTTACCTTGAACTAGTCGCGGGCTGGGTGAGCTCGGAGCGCAGCTAGAGGCTGGGGATATGGGAGTGATTGGGTGCTGTCCTCTGGGGACTCACTGAGGAGTGGGGCCCCGGGCTCTTGGCTCCTCCGGGCTGGAGACTAGGAGGCCGCCATTTTCATTCCCGTCCTCTGGAACTCTACGGAAAGTGTTCAGGGAACAGAAGCTCCCAAAAGCAAACCCGAGCGGATTACTTAGTCCGGCCCCCAGTAAGGGCGGTGCAATCCCGCCTCGGGCAAAGACACTTGAGAGTCACTACAACAGGCCCCTGCCCCTTAAGATCAACAAAATATCCAGCCAGGAAGAAGTTCATCTATCAAGGAAAGCAGGTTCAATTCCTAAGACAGCAGCGGAATTCCAGAGGAGGAGAAAGCAAAGCACGGAACTCATGGCTTTCTCCCCATGATTCTTTAGTCTTGCGGTTAATTCAATTTTTTTTTCTTCTTTTTTCAATTTTTTTTTCTTTCCTTTTTCTTCTTCTACTAAATTTTTTAAAACTTTTACCCTTCTTTAACGTTTTCGGACTAGTTTATCTAAATAGATTTTTTACTTTTTCTTTCTTTTTTATATTTTTTCCTTATTTGTTTTATTTTTTAATTTTTTTTTCTTTTTTCTTTCTTTTTTCTTTTTCCTGAATCTCTTTTTATCCCCTTTCTCCCCCCCCCAAATTTGGGGTCTCTTCTGATTTGGACACAGCGCATTTTCCTGGGGTCTTTGCCACCCTTTTAGTATTTTATTTGATCCTTCATATCCTCTTATCTGGACAAAATGACAAGGCAGAAAAAATCACCACAAACAAAAGAACAAGAGGCGGTACCGAAGGCTAGGGACCTAATCAACACAGACATTGGTAATATGTCAAATCAAGAGTTCAGAATGAAGATTCTGAACGTTTTAGCTGGGCTCGAAAAAGGCATGGAAGATATTATAGAAACCCTCTCGGGAGATGTAAAAGCCCTTTCTGGAGAAATTAAAGAACTAAAATCTAACCAAGTTGAAATAAAAAAAGCTATTAATGAGGTGCAATCACAAATGGAGGCTCTCACTGCTAGGATCAATGAGGCAGAAGAAAGAATTAGTGATCTAGAAGACCAAATGACAGAGAATAAAGAAGCCGAGCAAAAGAGGGACAAACAGCTACTGGACCACGACGGGAGAATTTGAGAGATAAGTGACACCATAAGACGAAACAACATTAGAATAATTGGGATTCCAGAAGAAGAAGAAAGAGAGAGGGGAGCAGAAGGTCTTTTGGAGAGAATTATTGGAGAGAATTTCCCTAATATGGCAAAGGGAACAAGCATCAAAATCCAGGAGATGCAGAGAACCCCCCTCAAAGTCAACAAGAATAGGTCCACACCCCGTCACCTAATAGTAAAATTTACAATTCTTAGTGACAAAGCGGAAATCCTGAAAGCAGCCTGGGAAAAGAAGTCTATAACATACAATGGTAAAAATATTAGATTGACAGCAGACTTATCCACAGAGACCTGGCAGGCCAGAAAGCTGGCATGATATATTCAGAGCACTAAATGAGAAAAACATGCAGCCAAGAATACTCTATCCAGCTAGGCTATCATTGAAAATAGAAGGAGAGATAAAAAGCTTCCAGGACAAACAAAAACTGAAAGAATTTGCAAACACCAAACCAGCTCTACAGGAAATATTGAAAGGGGTCCTCTAAGCAAAGAGAGAGCCTAAAAGTAGTAGATCAGAAAGGTGCAGAGACAATATACAGTAACAGTCACCTTACAGGCTAATAATGGCACTAAATTCATTTCTCTCAATAGTTACGCTGAATGTTCATGGGTTAAATGCCCCAATCAAAAGACACAGGGTATCAGAATGGAGAAAAAAACAAAACCCATCAGTATGTTGCCTACAAGAAACTCATTTTAGACGCGAAGACACCTCCAGATTTAAAGTGAGGGGGTGGAAAACAATTTACCATGCTAATGGGCATCAGAAGAAAGCTGGGGTGGCAATCCTTATATCAGATCAATTCGATTTTAAGCCAAAGACTATAATAAGAGATGAGGAAGGACACTATATCCTACTCAAAGGGTCTGTCCAACAAGAAGATCTAACCATTTTAAATATCTATGCCCCTAACATGGGAGCAGCCAACTATATCAACCAATTAATAACAAAATCAAAGAAACACATCAATAATAATACAGTAATAGTAGGGGACTTGAACACTCCCCTCATTGAAATGGACAGATCATCCAAGCAAAAGATCAAAAGGAAATAAAGGCCTTAAATGACACACTGGACCAGATGGACATCACAGATATATTCAGAACATTTCATCCCAAAGCAACAGAATACACATTCTTCTCTAGTGCACATGGAACGTTCTCCAGAATAGGTCACATCCTGGGTCACAAATCAGGTCTCAACCGGTATCATAAGATTAGGATCATTCCCTGCATATTTTCAGACCACAGTGCTCTGAAGCTAGAACTCAATCTCAAGAGGAAAGCTGGAAAGAACCCAAATACATGGAGACTAAACAGCATCCTTCTAAAGAATGAATGGGTCAACCAGGAAATTAAAGAAGAATTGAAAAAATTCATGGAAACAAATGATAATGAAAACACAACGGTTCAAACTCTGTGGGACACAGCATAGGCAGTCCTGAGAGGAAAATATATAGCGGTACAAGCCTTTCGCAAGAAACAAGAAAGGTCTGAAGTACACAACCTAACCCTACACCTAAAGGAGCTGGAGAACGAGAAAGAAACCCTAAACCCATCAGGAGAAGAGAAATAATAAAGATCAGAGCAGAAATCAATGAAATAGAAACCAAAAAAACAATAGAAAAAAATCAATGAAACTAGGAGCTGGTTCTTTGAAAGAATCAGTACGATTGATAAACCCCTGGCCTGAGTCATCAAAAAGAAAAGAGAAAGGACCCAAATAAATAAAATCATGAATGAAAGAGGAGAGATCACAACTAACACCAAAGAAATACAGACAATTATAAGAACATACTATGAGCATTTCTACGCCAACAAATTTGACAATCTGGAAGAAGTGGATGCATTCCTAGAGACATATAAACTACCACAACTGAACCAGGAAGAAATAGAAAACCTGAACAGGCCCATAACCAGTAAGGAGATTGAAACAGTCATCAAAAACCTCCAGACAAACGCCCAGGGCCAGACGGCTTCCCAGGGGAATTCTACCAAACATTTAAAGAAGAACTAATTCCTATTCTCCTGAAACTGTTCCACAAAATAGAAATGGAAGGAAAACTTCCAAACTCATTTTATGAGGCCAGCATCACCCTGATCCCAAAACCAGACAAGGATCCCACCAAAAAAGAGAACTACAGACCAATATCCTTGATGAACACAGATGCAAAAATTCTCACCAAAATACTAGCCAATAGGATTCAACAGTACATTAAAAGGATTATTCACCACGATCAAGTGGGATTTATTCCAGGGCTGTAGGGTTGGTTCAACATCCGCAAATCAATCAGTGTGATAGAACACATTAATAAAAGAAAGAACAAGAACCATATGATACTCTCAATAGATGCTGAAAAAGCATTTGACAAAGTCCAGCATCCCTTCCTGATCAAAACTCTTCAAAGGGTAGGGATAGAGGGCACATACCTCAATACTATCAAAGCCATCTATGAAAAACCCACCGCAAATATCATTCTCAATCGAGAAAAACTGAAAGCTTTTCCGTTAAGGTCAGGAACACGGCAGGGATGTCCATTATCACCACTGCTATTCAACATAGTACTAGAAGTCCTAACCTCAGCAATCAGACAACAAAAAGAAATTAAAGGCATCCAAATCGGCAAAGAAGAAGTCAAACTATCACTCTTCACAGATGATATGATACTATATGTGGAAAACCCAAAAGACTCCACTCGAAAACTGCTAGAACTTGTACAGGAATTCAGTAAAGTGTCGGGATATAAGATCAATGCACAGCAATCAGTTGCATTTCTGTACACCAACAACAAGACAGAAGAAAGAGAAAATAAGGCGTCAATCCGATTTACAATTGCACCCAAAACTATAAGATACCTAGGAATAAACCTAACCAAAGAGGCTAAGAATCTATACGCAGAAAACTATAAAGTACTCATGAAAGAAATTGAGGAAGACACAAAGAAATGGAAAAATGTTCCAAGCTCCTGGATTGGAAGAATAAATATTGTGAAAATGTCTGTGCTACCTAAAGCAATCTACACATTTAATGCAATCCCTATCAAAATCCCATCCATTTTTTTCAAAGAAATGGAACAAATAATCCTAAAATTTATATGGAACTAGAAAAGACCTGAAATAGCCAAAGGAATATTGAAAAAGAAAGCCAAAGTTGGTGGCATCACAATTCCGGACTTCAAGCTCTAATACAAAGCTGTCGTCATCAAGACAGCATGGTACTGGCACAAAAACAGACACATAGATCAATGGAACAGAATAGAGAGCCCAGAAATAGACCCTCAACTCTATGGTCAACTAATCTTCGACAAAGCAGGAAAGAATGTCCAATGGGAAAAAGACAGCCTCTTCAGTAAATGGTGCTGGGAAAATTGGACAGCCACATGCAGAAAAATGAAATTGGACCATTTCCTTACACCACACACGAAAATAGACTCCAAATGGATGAAGGACCTCAATGTGAGAAAGGAATCCATCAAAATCCTTGAGGAGAACGCAGGCAGCACCCTCTTCGACCTCAGCCACAGCAACATCTTCCTAGGAACATCGGCAAAGGCAAGGGAAGCAAGGGCAAAAATGAACTATTGGGATTTCATTAAGATCAAAAGCTTTTGCACAGCAAAGGAAACAGTTAACAAAACCAAAACACAACTGACAGAATGGGAGAAGATATTTGCAAACGACATATCAAATAAAGGGCTAGTATCCAAAATTTATAAGGAACTTAGCAAACTCAACACCCAAAGAACAAACAATCCAATCAAGAAATGGGCAGAGGACATGAACAGACATTTCTGCAAAGAAGACATCCAGATGGCCAACAGACACATGAAAATGTGCTCCACGTCACTAGGTATCAGGGAAATACAAATCAAAACCACAATGAGATATCACCTCACACCAGTCAGAATGGCTAAAATTAACAAGTCAGGAAATGAGAGATGCTGGCGAGGATGCGGAGAAAGGGGAACCCTCCTCCACTGTTGGTGGGAATGCAAGCTGGTGCAACCACTCTGGAAAACGGCATGGAGGTTCCTCAAAATGTTGAAAATAGAACTACCCTATGACCCAGCAATTGCACTACTGGGTATTTACCCTAAAGATACAAACGCAGTGATCTGAATGGGCACGTGTACCCAAAGGTTTACAGCAGCAATGTCTACAATAGCCAAACTATGGAAAGAACCTAGATGTCCATCAACAGATGAATGGATAAGGAAGGAGTGGTATATATACACAATGGAATACTATGCAGCCGTCAAAAGAAATGAAATCTTGCCATTTGCAACGACGTGGATGGAACTAGAGGGTATCATGCTTAGTGAAATAAGTCAATCGGAGAAAGACAACTATCATATGATCTCCCTGATATGAGGACGTGGAGATGCAAATGGGGGGTTAGGGGCATAGAAGAAGAATAAATGAAACAAGATGGGATTGGGAGGGAGAAAAACCATAAATGACTCTTAATCTCAGAAAGCAAACTGGGGGTTGCTGGGGGAAGGTGGGGTTGGGAGAGGGGGAGGGGGTTATGGACATTGGGGAGGGTACATGCTATCGTGAGTGCTGTGACGTGTGTAAACCTGGCGATTCACAGACCTGTACCCCTGGGGATAAAAATACATTATATGTTTATTAAGAAAAAAAAAAAATTGGAAGGTAGGCCAACCGTAAGAGACTATGGACTCTGAAAAACAACCCGAGGGTTTTGAAGGGTCGGGGGTGGGAAGTTCGGGGAACAGGTGGTGGTTAATAGGGAGGGCACGTATTGCATGGAGCACTGGGTGTTGTGCAAAAACAATGAATACTGTTACGCTGAAAAAAATAAAAAAAAAAAAGCTGTGGCACAGATGTGTGTGTGACATCAAAAGAAATTTTTGGAACAAGGACCTAATATATGTGGTGCTTTAATTGTATAAGCTTTATTCATTTTTTTTTTTTTAGATGTCTCAGAGCATGTCTTCAGTATCCTCAAGGCATTCTGAAAAGATAGCTATTAGAGAGTAAGTATTATATTTATATTTTCTGTTTTCCATGTGAAATAAATTTATTGATTTTTTAAAATTTATTGATTTATTTAATTATTAATGAAAATATTTTTCAGTGGCTGTAATCCTTCAAATTCAAGTGCATTGAGCTGAGTGTTTTGTACCCATTGGTATTAAAAATTTTTTATTAAAAAGCATAGTTTTTCTAAATTATTCTTGGGAACAATAGCGTTATATTCAAAGTCATTACAGCTTCTATTATCAACTATACACAAATATTCCTTTTGACTCTACTTTTCAGCTAATGCCACCTCTTTTACATCCTATTTCTTTTTACATTTTAGGTTGGCGAGTCAGATAGTTTTTTTTAAGTTGTACTGTTTCCTCATTTTATTTTTCAGGCTTCATTTTATTGATACACTACTACAAATTCATAATAAGCTATTTATCAGTTGAATAATTTCATAGACAGTCTTCCAGGACCCCATTACCCATCATAATATGTTGGTTTTTGGCATGGACTGTTTAAAAGGAGGATCTCTGTAATAAAGTTTTCCAAAAGCATTGTCAGCAGCACATGAACACATGAAGAGCACCTATCCTATACCTATCAGGACAGATACAAAAATCAGTAAACTAAATATTTTTACAAGACCGTTTATTTTTGTCTATAATAGGTCTGTCAACTAAATTTTTGGTTGTCAGACATCTGTGGTTTCTGGCCTTCAACTTCTAATTAGAATTTTATCTTTTCTCAGTGATGTTAGAAAGGTAGCTGGTATCCGCTTTTATGTATCAGCTGTATGTCAAATCATCAAGTTTTGAGATGAGCTTTAAAAGAAAAAAAAAAAAAATTAACTGCCTAAAGAGAGACCCCTGTCTGCCTTTTTGAAGATGTTCTGGTATTTAGCCAAAACCATTCCTGCCACATCTTGTTAGGTAGGCATCAGGTATTTGTAGGATGAGCAATTAAGGAAAAAGTTATTATCCTTTAAAAGCTTTCCCAGTGATTTTGATGATTTTTCAGGTATAGGACCTCCTAAATTAAATTATCTTGACAACTAAGAAATCTGAGATTAACTTTTTTTTTTAAGTTTTTACTTTTAATTCCACTGTAGTTAACATACTGTGTTACATTAGTTTAAGGTGTACAATATAGTGATTCCACAATTCTGTATGTTCCTCACTGCTTGTCATGATAAATGTACTCCTAATCTCCATCACCTATTTCATCCATTGCCGTACCCACCTCCCCTCTGGTAACTATCACTACTCTTACTCAACCTAGTGTTGGAAGTCCTAGCCACAGGAGTCAGACAACAAGAAGAAATAAAAGGCATCCAAATCAGCAAGGTAGAAGTACAACTTAGACTATTTGCAGATGACATGGTACTATATAGAAAACCCCAAAGCTTCCATCAAAAAACTGCTTGAACTGATAAATTCAGTAAGGTTGAAAGATTAACTTTAAATGCCTGTTCATATTTTGAACATTTCTAAAAATGATTCTGAAGACACAGAACCAATTATACGTGCAGTTGTACCCACTTCTTTCTTTCCTTGCTCCTTCTTTCGGGCCTTCACCCTAAAGCATTAATTTTCACTGTCTTGTTGAAACCTAATTAAGTACATGAACTGAGCACAGTAGGTTTTTCTTTCAAATTGAAGAGCTCTATACCTGGAGACAGAAGAAATAGTATGTAGTCTTTCTTTTCCACTGTGACTGTAAATAAGTTCTCTTGGAATTTGTTTCATGTTCTAAGATGGAAGATGAAGATGAATATCTTCTTCCTGTGATTGGTGACTATAATAGTGTTTTTTTTCTCCCCCTCATCCAAGCATTACTTTTGTTTTTTTAAACAATAGTATTGGAAATTTAAAAATTTTGGTCTTTGAGTGTATTGGGCATCACCCTTTGAACATGTGCTATGTATGACCAGCACTCCCACTGGGAGCAGAGTAGAGTTAAAAAAAAAAAAAAATGTGTTAATATGAGTTTTAATAATGCATTGATATTTGAATATAGAGTTGAACATTGCAGAATATATACTTAAAAGTTTTCAGAAGAGTGTGGCAGTAACTGTTGAGGACAATAAATTATATTCCTTTATTCAGTTTTCAGGTTGGAGATTTGGTACTCATCATCCTAGATGAGCGCCATGACAATTATGTGTTATTTACTGTTAGTCCAACCTTGTATTTTCTGCATTCGGAGTCTCTGCCTGCCCTGGATCTCAAACCAGGTGAGGGTGGTAAGTGTCACATCCATAACTAAAATATTAAACCTGGAGTATAGAGAATATATCAAAGATTTTTCTACCCTCTTGTTTGAGTATAACAGAATTAAATCACTAAGAAGGAACTCTGCTTAATTTTTTTTTGTTTGTTTTTTATAAAATCAGTATTAAACAGATTATTTTCCTGGACTCTGGACAGTTCAAGATTAGAGTATATTTAGTGCACTTGGGTCAGGTACCTCCTACCCTAGCAAAAGTAGAATTATATTGTCAGAATTCCCATGAAAATGCAGACTATTTAAGCTTAGTTCACACTCACTTATTTAAAAAGGCAAAAAAGACTGCTTTTAGAAGAAATAGTCTCTCCAACTGTAAAATGTCTTATTTATTATCATCTTATGTTCCTACCTTGTTTTTCATTAAACTTGTCAATACTTAATTTTTTAAGGCTTTTTAAAAAATAGTTTTGTTAAGATTTACTAAATTACAATGTCTAGGTTTCTATTCTTTTACGATCAAAGTAATTATAATAATTACTTTGATCGTAAAAGAATAGAAACCTTGGGATACTTAGCTTAAATAGAATTATTAAAATACAAGAATATATGTCCATTTACATTGATTTTTTTTTCGGAATGACTTAACCAACATGGGCAAATACCAACTCTTGAACTAGGCCCGTGTCACAAAATCAGTCCATCATGGCTGTTGGTGAATGTCCATAGACTTGTATAGTTTTCATAAAACTTTGAAAAATGAGAAGATAACCTTACAGCTTACTGGTTTTGTATCTTGAAAACAGTGAACTTGGTATTGTTTCGATTTTCTATGGGTTTCTTTTGTCTCATTTCTTTAAGCTTTTTATTTGAAAATGATTTTTAAATTTACCAAAGAGTTGCATGGTAAGTACAGAGCAAAAAAAGAAGACCTATACACCTTACTCAGATTCGTTGTTAACATTTTGCCCCATTTGCCTTATTCTACATGTGTATGTCTAAATGTATAAACACATAAATATACACAAATGGGTGCTTGTTTTGTTTTGTTGCCTGGAACCATATGAGCCTAAGTTATATCATGGATCTTTAAATAATTCAATATGCTTCCCAAGAATAGGAGAGTTAGTGCTTAAATCTAGGAGACATGGGGGCATCTCGGTGATGCAGTTGGTTGAATGTGCAACTCTTGGTTTCAGCTCAGGCTGTGATCTTGGGCCCGTGTTGGACTCCAAGCTCAGGGGGAATCTGCTTGCATTCTCTCTCTCTGCCCCTCTCTCACAAATAAGTAAATCTTTAAAAAATGAAGGGTTCCTGGGTGGCTCAGGCATTAAGCCATCTGCCTTCGGCTCAGGTCATGATCCCAGGGTCCTGGGATCGAGCCCCTCATTGGGCTCCCTGTTCAGCGGGAAGCCTGCGTCTCCCTCTCCCACTCCCCCTGCTTGTGTTCCCTCTTTTGCTGTGTCTCTGTCTGTCAAATATATAAATAAGATCTTTTTAAAAATAAATAATGAAATGAAAATAAATCTAAGAAACATTATATACTCTTAGAGATTTATAGTGCACATTACCATTTTAAAGGTTCTCAGAGGTCTGGAGGAAAGAATTTAACAATCTTACTTTACCAAGGAACTCCAGCCTTCTCTCCCCTCCACCCCCTCCTTTTTTTTTTTTTTTTTTTTTTTTTTGAGAAATACAGAACAGAGGATGCCAATTTGGGATGATGCTACCCTTACCCCTCTGTCATTGCCCTGGGGATTATTGAGTGTTTTTTTGCCCATGACAGTGAGACTTACACCTCAAACAAAACGTAAGTGTTTAGTTTTAGGTCATTCTTTCCAGAAATCATGGATTGTCTGTGATGTGCTATATTACTCTTGAGAATGTTTTCCATATCCTGTGGCTTAGGGGCTTTTATCTTTCTATCATGTGATACATTTCTATATTTTTATTTCAAATAGCTTACTCATGGTATCTTTTTAAAAATTTTTTAAAGATTTTATTTCTTTATTTTTGAGTGAGAGAGAGAGAGCGCAAAACTGTGAGGAGGGGCAGAAGGAGAAGCAGACTCCCCGCTGAGCAGGGAGCCCAACGTAGGACTCAGTTCCTGGACCCTAGGATCATGACCTGAGCTGAAGGCAGACACTCAACCAGCTGAGCCACCTAGGCACCCCTTGTGATATCTTTCATTTATATGTTGCCAAATAATGTTTACAGAATAAAAATCAGTTTTGTCTTTTCTTAGGAATCTCAAAGGCTTTAGCCTAACCAGATAATTTACTGGCCGAATACTTTTGAAATCCACTCTTTTAAAAACTTATCTTCTGTTGAATTTTAAAATAAAATGGAATACTTTCCTTTTCTTAGCTTGTCACTCTTTGGCTCTATGAAGACTATTGTTTTCAGCCTGTCTCCTCCCACATTTTTCATTTCCCCTTCACATAAGCACTGCCATGTCAAGGCATGCCAGGCTGCCAGGCATGCCAGGCAGATGCAACTCCTGCCCTTGAGCACTGGTGTTCAAAGCACCTCCCCACCCCAACACCAAAGAGAAGGGCAGTGGTTTGCTTTGAACCTAGAAAAGAAATTTTTGTCTGAGTAAGTGTCTGCTTTCAGAAATGGACATGGTCATCTTCCTTAGCAGTTTCAGTAGATGGCACTGTTGAGCTAACTTAGAATTCCTAGATTTATTTGTTCACGATTTGTACTTAGATTTGTATTTCTTGAACTCTATTAGTTCTGTGATAGAGATTTACAATCTATATTTAGTGAGAAAAGCCAAAATTATGGCTGAAGAGTAAAAGGAATTCATTTTTGATTTACAGATCATTTTGTATTTTAGTGATTTGTTTCAAAAGTCTATGTTTTAAAAGTCTTTAAAAGAGAGCTTCATTTGTTTTGATTCTGGCAGTTATATTTTCATGGGTGATTATATCTTTACTTTTAAAAAGAAATTAACAATTTCATTCAACAGCTTCAGGTGCATCTAGAAGACCCTGGGTACTTGGAAAAGTAATGGAAAAGGAATACTGTCAAGCCAAAAAGGTAAAAACTACGTCAAAAGATACAAACCTAGAAACTATCAAGAAGATTCAGATTCACATACTACTTCACATAGAAATTGTTAGTAGGGCAGTGGTTTGTCCTTTAGCTCATTTCATTAATACCTTGAATTTAATGAGTTGTGAGTACGAACCACCAATTTTATAAATATCTGTTATTTATCTTTAAAGAGTGGATGTAGGTAGATTACCAACAGTTCGTCAGCCTGTACATGAAAATAACTGCAAGTTTCTGTTCTAGAACCATTATGTTTTCTTGTGCAAAAAAAAAAAAAAACCACACAGCATAACTGGTGAATAAAAGTGAATCTCTTTGTAGTAGAGTTGTTTTTTCTGATTTTCATATGCTATCCCTATTGAAGAAAGAATGCAAAAAATTGATGACTAAAAATGTACGTGACTGTAATGTCAACAGTGTCAATGCTATAGAATCAATGGAATCTAATGAGCATTTTTCCTGACTCACTATAATTTGGGGCACCTCTGCTCCAAAACACTAATGAAACTTAAAACAGTGTTTTGAGGGTTCTTTGATACTTAAAATCATGACATATGTCTCCCTTTGTACTATATTCTTGAGCAGTGATTACCAGCTCTTTCTTCCATCAGTATTAGTGGTTCAGTATACTCTCATGTGTAAGGGCTGGATTTTGTATAATTTTATAAAGACTTCTTCTTACCCATGCTTTTCAGCCCCCAGTACTCTAGCATTGAGTAGTGTGATAGGACAGCACCTCTGTAATTTGTTTTACCCATTTAAGTGATTCTTTTTCTTCTCTTCTTAGGCACAAAACAGATTTAAAGTTCCTTTGGGGACAAAGTTCTACAGAGTGAAAGCTGTGTCATGGAATAAGAAAGTATAATTTATGGAAGAAATTAAACATTCTGTGATGTTTTTCTGATTTGTCCTACAGTGCTTATTCATCACTCCAAAAACAGCAGGCCATCTTTTTATACAAAAGTCACCATGACAATATACTTCATTGGTGTATATCACTTACTTTTTAACTGGCTACGTTTTAGGAACAATAAATTCATCAAAACCCTTGGCTGAATTAAAATGATTTTGTTTTTGTTTTTTTACCCAAATAACTAGAAATGCGGACCAAACTAGTTCATTTTCTCAAAGGGCATACCCTGCATTGTGGCTTATGGTTAGCCATATTAATTGCCTGTTACATATACATTAGCTTGGACTTAGATATTAAATGTTAGTTATTATTACCAGCATTTGTCCTTTTGTGAAATCAGTATCAGAAGAAAACTTGCACTCTTAAAACACATTCTTTATAAAATGTATAAATTCTTCAAAACTATTTAAAGAGGAGTGTTATTGCATGCAGATAATCATAACTTTGAGTTTGCCTCTGTAAATTACTAAAGCAAATTGTTTCATTTATTTTTTTAAATGCCCCTTGGTGTTTCAGAACAAAAAGAAACTCTTAATTTGAGTGACTGATGTTAAGATCAGCCATAATCAGCAATCTTCAAAAGCACTTTCAACAATGGTCACCTGGGTTCTAAAGGGAAGAGTCTGTGCTATCAACAGTTTCAAAGGCAGCACTGGAGACTTCCCAACCTCTTTATTATTTGGTTTAGAATAGTCATATTGATGAAATCGTAATTCATGGTTTGATTTCAGAAAAAGCATATTCATTGTAAATTAACCATTTAGAGGTCATTTAAATAACAAAGTATTGTATTGTAAAAGACATGTAGAATTTTAAAACAATAAAAATTTGAACCTGTAAATGTGTGTGCCTTTTAAAGAAGGATACATTTTTAATATATTTGAGTGATTGCTGGGAAGTGTGAAAAAACTTGTCCTGTATCAAATCAAAAGAGAAACATGTTTATTACAAAAATGTTCTTTAACTATATACTATGTAACAGGGTAAAACAGTGTTATGTAGAATAGAATTGTGTAAACTAGGTATGTAGACAAATTGCTATGGAGCAAAGGTATTTAAATGAGTTACTTGAGTTGGATGAGGCTTGTTTCAGGTTTGTTGCTAGAGAACAATAATTAAATGATTCTTTTTCAGAAAATATTTAATTTCTTCTTAAAAATAAGTTAAATATTTTTTTAAATATGTATATCTAATAGTACAGAAAATGGAATAAACACCATAGTGTATAGAAAACTGAATTTGACAAGATATTAATGAATAAATGAGCAAATGATTTCACATGTTTCTATTCAATCCTTCCATGACATCTCAATGCAAAAAATACCAAAGCAATAAACTACTTTATATACAGAATGGTTTTGTTAAACAGATTTGGTTGAGCCTAAATGAATCTGCCAGATGGACTACGTTGACTTATTTGGTGCCCGTCATACACATAAATATGTGGCCATTGTGCTGTGGATTCAAAGTGGCCTGACACATGAAAGCCATCGTTTCATGAATGCTCCTCTTTAATGTTGGATTTTATTGCTCTTAGTTTTTCTTCTTTTATATCCATCCTATCAGTGTTCACGTATCCCTTTATAAAACACATGTAAGGAAAATGCAATTTTCTTAGTTAAAAAGAAAAATGAAACCTGGAAGTCAGAACTCACTGAGTTCTTACCTTTATATGGTTATGGTCAATGTGTATTGTGCTTTGGGGCATCAGAACTCCTGAGTTCCATTTCTAGATCTAACCTTAACTTTGGGCAACTTAAACTGAACCTCAGTTTTCTCATGTATAAAACGGTATACTATTAGGACCTACCTCCTAAGGTTATTTTGAAGGTTAAGCGATGAAAATTAATACAAGGTACGTAGAACAACTTCAAAAACATTAAATACTGGATAAATATTAGCTATTGTAAAGATTTTTTGCAGAGTCAAAAGCTGTTAAATTCACTACTCAGACTCTAATAGAAATGTAGCTTTATTCCAGGGATGAATGTTTAAATCATATTTTTCTGCAAGTAAAATTCAAGCACATGCGAAATGTGTGGGTAATTTCTTTTTGCAAAGATACCTCTGCATGTGCTAAGAACAGAATGAACAAAAATTATCTTAACCTTCACTTTCATTTTTTAAAATTTTCATGGTATAAGACATGTACATGCTTTCAAAAAAATTAATACACCCCTAAGTCTTTGTCCTATTTCCCAGTTGTACCACCTAGAGGTAAAATTTTACTTTTTAGACTTTTAGTTTACATGCCAAATCATATGACTATACTGCAATTTACTTGATAATTTGTTATCAGTTTACTTTGTTATATGAAATTTTAGTTATTTCATTAGAATGAACTCTGCTCTCTTTCCAATAATTTACTATTACTTTTCAACTAGCATTTACATTGTCATGACTCTAAATACTGTTTGCTGATCCAAGTCCTGAGCTATGATTACATTTCCTTCCTTGTACAGCCCATAGTCTATTTGAAGCTTCTCTGTTGTTTTTTTCTTTTTGTGCTATTATTGTATAATTGCCAGAGCCTCGGTTTTTTTAAATGTTTTTTCGTATTTTATTTCATCAAGTCACATTTCCCAGAGACCTGCATTTTGAAACCATCTCTCCCATGCCTCATTATACACTGCTAAAATGAATCAGATGTCACTTTGAACAGTTCTTGGAAACTTTAGCCAGAAGCACACATTTTGTTACTTTTGCCATTTGTTTGGCTACTGCAAAATATGTCCTCATCTTTCCAGCTTCCAGTAACAGTTTCTCTACTTTCCCAACCTTCACAGACAACTCCTTCGCTGTTCTGGCCTTTGGTCAGGCAGTGCCAAATGTTGGGCTTTTGTTATGACAGCCCCACAGTTTTGGTACCAATTTCTGTATCAAGTGCTTATTGTGTAACTGTTCATTCAAAACAGTTAGTTGCTCACATGGCTGTAGTCACCTGTTTACTCAGTTTAGGCTAGATGCTCCATAATGCCTTCACTTAAGTGTCTAAAGATTAGTTGGGGTTGTCACCAGGGATACTTTGGTTCCCTGTGTGGCCTCCATCATAATACCCTGGCTTTCTAAGCAATGCAGCATTCCTGAAAGAGAAATAGCAGAAGTCTGAGGCTTGGAAATCAAATTTTGTCACTTGTCTTTTGGTCAAACTAACAGAACCAACTCACATTTAAAGGAGTAGCAGGGTATAAAAATTTTCTTTTTTAAACCATCACAATTCTTTCTCAAGTTAGATGCAAAGTAGCTATTACCCTTTGATATTTAGAAATCGTTACAGATACTTGAAATTTTTTTTAGACTGGAATGTGATTTAATGATGTCTAAAGCCACAAAATTCAATGTTTAAAATAATTTTCCACAAATAATGAATTTTACTTAGTAGTAAAAACTGGAAGCAGTTAAAAATGTCATTGTCCACTAATAGCTTTTATATTAGTCATAGTCTCAGAATATAAACAAGCCATCTTTGGCCAATTTTGAAAATGCTTTCTATAATTATTATCTTTATGAGTAAGATGGAAATTCTTTCAAACACTTCTCAACATAGTGGTAATGAGACTACAGTCAGCTGTAAACTATTTGGTTTACATACTTCTTAGGTGTCTCAGACTTGGATACCATTTCATTTAAGCTCCACCTATTCCATTCCTACCTTAAATAAGACTTACTAGCATTATCAGTCCCCCTGTTAAAGAAGTGGCAAACCTCAGTGGTACAAAATGCAAGATTAATTCTCCATGTGCTCTCATCAAAGCAATAATTGTATGCATCACATAATATACCTAGCAATGCCTATTAGTGTCTGTGCCCCCATTAAAATACTGTGCTGTTCAGCCATTTTAACAGATGTCACCCAATCTTTTCCCTTCAGAGCAGGTGCTAGACCTGCTAGAGGGAGAAATCCCCCCATTCTTACTGAACTATCACTTGAAATGGACAATCCAAGAATTTCCAGCACTCTCAGAGGCTATTTTTATAAATGTTTTATGTTGCTTCTACAAGACGTTTTGTAGCAAAAGTGCTACAACTAATAGCAAAAATGCTTCTGACAGTCTAATTCCCAGTTGATGTTGTAATACTTAGACTGATTTAGAAATGCCATCAGTTAATTCCTCCACTAGTCAGTAATATTACTGAGTGAATAACTCACATAGGTGTCACTTGTGTTCTCTTTGAAATTCTGTATCAGTGGATGTCTACTAACATCAACTAACATCTAACATCAACTGCTTAGTTTCTTAAAGAATGAGCTAACTCCTATAAGTGTAAAGCCTAATCCCACAAGTATATATGATGCCTGAATTACCTCATCAATTTCAGTTACGTACAAGTTTATTTCTTCAACCTGCTTAGAAGTATGATTTCTGGAGCTGTCACCATATATGCAGGTATTAACTTAAAAGTTTATACATGATCTAGTAATGTATACTCTGTCCTTATGTTTTCATATACAACAATATACATAGTAGATCCTTAAAAGCAACATATTTTAGCCTGTAGCATTGAAGAGTGCAAGAAAACATGAGTGAGCAACATTTACAACGGTGGCCTATTCTGGACCCTGGAAATAAGAGCATTCAAAAATTATACAAGAATTCTGTCATCACTCTGATCTCAACATCTGCGTGGATTCACGATGCTGGACAAGTCACCTTCCAACTTTGGTACCTGGTATTTCCCAAATTACCTCTGTGTTGAATAATTGTGCACTCCTTAAAACATTGGAGAGGCTTTTCAAAAAAAGTTTTGATTAATTGAGTAACTGGCTATTTACCATTATCAATAGAGTATTCACAGTAGAGTTAGTTGAAATCTCACCCCATGAGCTTCATGATAATTCCTAGTTCATAATGTTAAGAGGTGGGTGGGTACAGGCTTGTGGATGTAACTGGAATGTCAAGAAATCACTTTCACAGTGTGTCCAAGTTGTCTTCTTAGGATTTGAATGACTTACCTCACAAGCATGCCTGTGTTGCTCTGTATTCTAAATATCTTCACTCAAACTGTTTTCCCATAAATGAATAATGAATGAATCCTTGTATGAAGGTAGGCCATGTCACTGGGGTGTGATTCTGGTATAAACCCAAACCATTGTCACTTGTGGCAGTAATATGATTGCTAAGGGAATGTAGTATACTAACATGAATTCTGCCTCTTGTTGGAAGCAGAATTATCAAAATGTAGCCCACTGAGCCAGAAATTGGCTTTCAGGTGGCCACAGCAGTTCAGCTGTGGGAGTCCAAGGTGGGGACTCGCCTCTCAATGCTACTCACCAGTCTCCCGCAGCTGCATTTCCTAGCTTACCTTTCCCATCCCCCCTGTAGTCAACGCTGCCTTTTTCAGTTGTTCAGGTGTTAGCTTTTTTAAAAAGTGTGATGGAGTTCTAGTCATGTCTCCATGAGACTATAACCAAATTCTTGTCTAATTGGACTAATCGTTTTAAAATCCCTGCCACACATCCACAGCCTCTAGGACTATTTCTCCAGATGACTATTAAATTATTTCTTTAAAATTTTCTCATTTTACTCAAGTTCTAGGTGGTACCTGGTTTCCCTCTGCATATGTTCTTTGTGGTGTTTATTGGAATATGCCAAACTAGAATTGGAAATTCCAAGATTTTCATATAAATCTTGAAAATTCCAGCAATTTAGACATACTAAAATACCTCCTCAATGATCGCTACCATATTATGTCTAATCGTTTTAATTACAGAGCTTGTAATTACAAGGTTATGATTGCAATAAAGTTCAGAGGGCACCTGGGTGGCTCGCTCAGGTTAAGTGGCTGCCTTCTGCTCCAGTCATGATCCCAGGACCCTGGGATCAAGCCCCACATTGGGCTCCTGCTCACTGGAGAGTCTGCTTCTCCCTCTCCCTCTGCCTGCAGCTCTGCCTACTTGTGCTCTCTATCTCTCTGTCAAATAAATAAGACCTTTTAAAAAAGAATGAAATTCAGAAAATCTTCATTAAATAATGTGTGACATCAAGATGATTCTGTGTATTCACATAGTAGTAAACTTCAAAAGTTTGATTAGAAGAGTCAAAGCAAAATGCCTCCTAATGCATTTGTAGAAAACCTTAAAAGGCTACATTGTGAAATGGAGGATGACTAATATCAATGAATTTATTACCATTACTTCGCACAGTATTTTCTCACAAGTTCTTTTCAAAATTTTGGGGGGAACCATATACTCAAGATTACTATAATAACAAAGTTGGATCTTACTGAAAGTGATGAGCAGTCCTGTGGCCCTTTCTTGGAGAAAGTTCTACAAATTAAAAGACAGCACAAAGATATAGTTCATTAGCAACAAAGAGTATGTTTAGTCAATAATTACCTTCTGTAGGAAGCCTCTTACAATAGTATGAACTGCTAGTCTATTACAGGAAGCCGTCCACATTTTCAAAGATAATGCTCAAGAAACCAAGAGTTCGAAAGGTTGACTTTGATGGTCTATCTGAATCCAGCCTTTGTACTTGAAAGAAATATACCTTTACTCCAAGGAAAAATTCCGAACCTTATCCAATAGGGTGAACCAGTAGACCACAGGGATGCTGAGTTCTAACAAGATAAAACTCCAGTGACGGTGCACTCCAAGAGTACCATAAGCTGCCTGAGTCAGGTGCTTGCAGTCAGCTACTTTCTCTTCATGTTGGAATTTCAGGACTGCTCCCAACCCACATTTATCTCTAGCTCCAAATCATCATTATCTACAGTGGAAGCTCAAAGATACATGACTTGAACACAGCCATCCTTATTCATTTGATAAGTCTTTTAATATAAGCATTTAGGGAACTTGTTTCCTCTGGAAAATTCCAATGTTTTACACAGATCCTCCTGCTTAGAATTGTAGATATGATACAATGTGACATTCTGATAAGGGTTAGAATTAGCCTTAATTTCCCTGTAGGAATTTCTGTTATCTGTAAGAAATTAACTTTACAGCTTGTTGTGGTGATCACAATGAGAGAAATTAAGTGAAAGTATTGCCATACAAATATCTATGCATTCCTAGAAAGACCTTCAAAAGTGGTTTCAAAACACTAATTAGGATGGCAGGGTGGTGATCTTCCTAGGTTTCTACATCAGTGCTATTATTGGGGCACCTGGGTGGCTCTGTTGGTTGAGTGTCTGTCTTTAGCTCAGGTTATGATCCCAGAGTCCTGGAATCTAGCCCATGTTGGGTTCCCTGCTCAGCAGGGAATCTGCTTCTCCCTCTCCCTCGGCCTGTCTCTCCCCCTGCTTGTGCACGTGCTCTCTCTTTTTCTGCCAAATAAAATCTTTAAAAAACAAACAAACAAAAGGCATATAACCCCACCCTAATCCCAGCCCACCACCAAAATCCCACAAAAATTAAACTGTGGCACCTCAGATGGAAGTAGCAACTGACATCTCTGATGCATTTAAGGATACAAAGAGGCACTAAAAACTATCTCTGCTCTCTTCCCTCTTTTCCTTGGGATAAAGATTTTAACATAGAATTTGCAGATAAAAATTTTAATTCCCATTCTAAATGTGAACAGCACTTGGAGCATCTGGCTGCCTCCATTGGTAGAGCTTGCAACTCTTGATGTCAGGATTGTGAATTCGAGCTCCACATTAAGTGTAAAGATTACCTAAAACTAAAACCTTGGGGGGGGGGCAGCTTCGGTGGCTCAGTGGGTTAAGCCACTGCCTTCTGCTCAGGTCATGATCTCAGGGCCCTGGGATGGAGCCCTGCCATCGGGCTCCCTGCTCAGCAGGAAGCCTGCTACCCCCTCTCTCTCTGCCTGCCTCTCTGCCTACTTGTGATCTCACTCTCTGTGTCAAATAAATACATAAATCTTAAAAAACAAACAAACAAAAATCAAAAAGCTTGGGGAAAAAAAGGCAATAAAATGTATAGAAGCACTTAAAAATGACCTAATATCCATATTTTGTATATTAAAGTAATTTTAGAATATGTATTTCTAGAAAATTTTAGAAAACAAATTAAACATTTTGATCCCTATTTTAGTTTGAATCATTCATTAGCTATAGCCATTTTTATTTTGACAATTCTGTTTTTCTCTAAATGAAGTATTTTCATGAGAAACATGATGTGAAAAATTATTTTTGACATAGGAATTAAAGATGTTAGAGAACTAATCATATTACACAGTAAATGGAATAAAGTATATATATATATATATTGGTCTAGATTTATTTTTTTCATTTCCATACAAAAGAAGTTCATTAACCATCTTGAAATTTAAATAAGCCCTTTCGGGATTGATACAAAACTGCCTTTTTAATTTTTCTTAACATAAGTTTACATGCTTCAAAATCACTGAACTGGAAAAGTGATGAGCTATATCACTTCTTTCAAATGTGTCTCCTCTAGCTCTATTTGGCTTACCTTCACTAAAGTTGTTGAAGACCTCAGGCAACAAAGTGCTCCCTCTTCATCTTTACTTTCTATATGTTGTGAATGCAAACAAACTGCACATTGTTCACAGTACAAATTAGCCAAAATTGGATTCTGTGGGACAATGACCACTAATTCTAAGTTTATTCTCTTAACAGAAACTTCATGATTCAGGTAGCTGTCATTTATCAATAAGTTTTGGTGTTATATGGGACCTCAGAAAAGCTCACCTAATATTTTGAGGAAGCACAAGTGAATCTAGAGGGAAGAGAAAAGAGAAATCCATAATTTCAGAATTAAAGCTGCACATATTGCTGAACATATTTTTAGGGGGAGCCAGGTACATAGTGAGATACACTTAAGAGATTTTCATAAGAGGCGCCTGGATGGCTTAGTGGGTTAAGCCTCTGCCTTCGGCTCAGGTCATGATCCCAAGGTCCTGGGATCAAACCCCGCATCGGACTCTCTCTCTCTGCCCCTCTCTCTGCCTGTCTCTCTGCCTACTGTCTCTCTGTCTCTGTCAAATAAATAGAATCTTTAAAATTTTTTTTTTCATAAATAGCAAGTGTTCAGTGACTGAGGACTTACAGGTAATTCAATCTGGTATATTAGTTCCACTGGATGCATCAGAGAAACTATGATCAATACTTACATCAGGGGATTTTTTTTTTGTACTTGTTAGTTTATGAAGAATATATGGAATTCCATTTTATAAAAATATGACAGCCACAATATGTAAAAATATTGTTTCTTGTACTTAATGTTTCCATTCATAAGCAAGAATTAAGCATTTACCTTTCTAATTAAAAGATAATTTTAAATATATATTGCAAATATGGAGATTGCATCAATATCTATACTAATTATTATATTAAATGCCAAGTTTAAAGATAAACTGATGCAATATTTTCTTTACACGTAATAGGAAAAGCCAAATCTTGGATTATAACACTTTCTCTGAGATCTCAAAACATTTGTAAACTATTTCTAGTTGGTGTTCATATTCAGTCAGGAATATGGAAAATGAATAATAAATAATGAAAAATAAAGGCTCCTTTCATGTTATTGTACTTTTTTTCTGTATTGGGTTAAGGAACATAATTTTTTTTTCTATTAGAAAAAGTAAACATAATAAAATTTATAGTAAAAAAGTTCTGGGGTCACCATTGCCAGTGCATGTCCTGGAGCTCACTGCCATCTTTGTCTTTATAAAGGGATGGAAAGTAAGTCAGGGAAAAGAATCAAAAGAACTCTATGAAGGCAAAAACATTCATGTCTCAATCTAAAAATAGCATGTTGGGAAATTACTATCTATAGCCTCACAAATACAGTCCTGGTTTCTGCTCACAGAATAAAATGGAAAAGAAAACAGGGTCCAGAAATAGATTCACATATATACAGTTACCTGATTTACCAAAAAGCTACTGCAACTCAGTAGGGAAGGATGGTTTTTTTTAAAGTTACCAGATGGAAAAATAAAGTGAGCCTTGACCTTGCCTGCATACTATGCACAAAATGCATTTGAAACACGGAGAGTATATTTGGAACGGATCATGAAATTAAATGTGGAAGGTATAATAATAAAAATCTTTGAGGAAAACAGAAAAATACCCATTCTTCCCCTGGGGAAAACAAAAAATTCTTAAATTGGACCCATGAAAAGCAACTAAAAGATTGAAACCTTACATTTCATTGAAACATAAGAACTATAATTCATCAAAAGACCCCACCAAAAGAGTAAAAAGGCAAGTCACAGACTGGAAGAAGATATTTGTGATGCATATCTCCAACAAAGTGTTACCAGCTAGACCCCAAGACCTGACCTTGATTTCCTGTACTCACTTTACTGCTTGTATTCACAACCTTTGTCTTAACATTTTTCTTTAAGCACTTCTTTATGACTTGCCTATTAACTCTGGCAGATGAAACCAGAAACCACCCATCAGGTGATAGCAATTGCCCTGAAGAGACTTCCACTTGGCCCAGACCACCCAGATGTGTTGAGTTAACCCCCTGACTCTTGTCTGCGCTGATGGACAATGATTGGCCCTTGGCATGGCCAACAATGACCTTTACCTCAGTATAATACTAATATCTCTGTACAAAGAGGAGCCTCAGCCTTACTTACATACAATGTATATATTGGCACGTTTCCTTAAGGCGTATGTGTGACCTTATGCTGGTTGTCCCTACATTGTGAAGAATTTTGATCAAAAAAAAAGGATGCTGTCCTTTCTCAAATGCTTTTTCAGCATCTATTGGGAGTATCATATGGTTCCTATTCCTTCTTTTATTAATGTATTGTATCACATTGATTGATTTGCGGATGTCGAACCAACCTTGCAGCCCTGGAATAAATCCCACTTGGTTGTGGTGAATAACCCTTTTAATGTGCTCTTGGATCCTATTGGCTAGTACTTTGGTGAGAATTTTCGCATCTGTGTTCATAAAGGATATTGGCCTGTAATTCTCTTTTTTGATGGGGTCTTTGTCTGGTTTTGGGATCAAGGTAATGCTGGCCTCATAAAATGAGTTTGGAAGTTCTCCTTCCATTTCTATGTTTGGAACAGTTTCAGGAGAATAGGAATTAATTCTTCTTTAAATGTTTGGTAGAATTCCCCTGGGAAGCCATCTGGCCCTGGGCTCTTGTTTGTTGGGAGATTTTTGATGACTGCTTCAATCTCCTTACTGGTTATGGGTCTGTTCATGTTTTCTGTTTCTTCCTGATTCAGTTGTGGTAGTTTATATGTCCCTAGGAATGCATCCATTTCTTCCAGATTGTCAAATTTGCTGGTGTATTGTTGCTCATTATATGTTCTTATAATTGTTTGTATTTCTTTGGTGTTGGTTGTGATCTCTCCTCTATCATTCATGATTTTATTTATTTGGGTCCTTTCTCTTTTCTTTTTGATAAGTCTGGCCAGGGGTTTATCAATCTTATTAGTTCTTTCAAAAAACCAGCTCCTAGTTTCATTGATTTGTTCTACTGTACTTTTGGTTTCTATTTCATTGATTTCTGCTCTGATCTTTATGATTTCTCTTCTCCTGCTGGGTTTAGGCTTTCTTTGTTGTTCTTTCTGCAGCTCCTTTAGGTGTAGGGTTAGGTTGTGTATTGAGACCTTTCTTGTTTCTTGAGAAAGTCTTGTACCGCTATATATTTTCCTTACGGACCGCCTTTGCTGGGTCCCACAGATTTTGGAACAGGTGTGTTTTCATTATCATTTGTTTCCATGAATTTTTTCAATTCTTCTTTAATATTTCCTGGTTGAACCATTCATTTGTTAGTAGGATGCTCTTTAGCCTCCATGTATTTGGGTTCTTTCCAAATTTCCTCTTGTGATTGAGTTCTAGATTCAGAATATTGTGGTCTGAATGGGAATTCAGGGAATTCAGGGAATGATCCTAGTCTTTTGGTACCTGTTGAGACCTGATTTGTGACCCAGGATCTGATCTATTCTGGAGATTGTTCCATGTACACTAGAGAAGAATGTGTATTCTGTTGTTTTGGGATGGAATGTTCTGAATATATCTGTGGTGTCTATCTGGTCCAGTGTATCATTTAAGACCTTTATTTCCTTGTTGATCTTTTGCTTGGATGACCTGTCCATTTCAGTGAGGGGGGTGTTAAAGTCCCCTACTATTATTGTATTATTGTTGATGTGTTTCTTTGATTTTGTTATTAATTGGTTTATACAGTTGGCCGCTCCCATGTTAGGGGCATAGATATTTACAATTGTCAGATCTTATTGGACAGACACTTTGAGTATAATATGGTGTCCTTACTCACCTCTTATTATAGTCTTTGGCTTAAAGTCCAATCGATCTGATATAAGGATTGCCACCCCAGATTTCTTTTGATGTCCATTAGCATGGTAAATTGTTTTCCACCCCCTCACTTTAAATCTGGAGGTGTCTTTAGGTCTAAAATGAGTTTCTTGTAGACAACATATTGATGGGTTTTGCTTTTTTATCCATTCTGATACCCTGTGTCTTTTGATTGGAGCATTTAGCCCATTAACATTCAGAGTAACTATTGAGAGATATGAATTTAGTGCCATTGTATTGCCTATAAGGTGACTGTTACTCTATATTGTCTCTGTTCCTTTCTGGTTGACTACTTTTAGGCTCTCTCTTTGCTTAGAGGACCCCTTTCAATATTTCCTGTAGAGCTGGTTTAGTGTTTACAAATTCTTTTAGTTTTTGTTTGTCCTGGAAGCTTTTTATCTCTCCTTCTATTTTCAGTGATAGCCTAGCTGGATATAGTATTCTTGGCTGCATGTTTTTCTCATTTAGTGCTCTGAATAGATCATGCCAGTTCTTTTTTTTTTTTTTAAGATTTTATTTATTTATTTGACAGAGAGAAATCACAAGAGAGGCAGGCAGAGAGAGAGGAAGGGAAGCAGGCTCTCCACTGAGCAGAGAGCCCGATGTGGGACTCGATCCCAGGACCCTGAGACCATGACCTGAGCTGAAGGCAGCGGCTTAACCCACTGAGCCACCCAGGCGCCCCCAGATCATGCCAGTTCTTTCTGGCCTGCCAGCTCTCTGTGGATAAGTCTGCTGCCAATATAATATTTTTACCATTGTAAGTTACAGACTTTTTGTCCCAGGCTGCTTTCAGGATTTTCTCTTTGTCACTAAGACTTGTAAGGCTTACTATTAGATGATGGGGTGTGGACCTATTCTTATCAGTTTTGAAGGGGGTTCTCTGTGCCTCCTTGATTTTGATGTTTGTTCCCTTTGCCATATTAGGGAAATTCTCTACAGTAATTTGCTCCAATATACCCTCTGCCCTCTCTCTTGTTCTTCTTCTTCTGGAATCCCAATTATTCTATATTGTTTCGTCTTATGGTATCACTTATCTCTCAAATTCTTCCCTCATCGTCCAGTAGTTGTTTGTATCTCTTTTGCTCAGCTTCTTTATTCTCCATTATTTAGTCTTCTATATCACTAATTCTTTCTTCTGCCTCATTTATCCTAACAGTAAGAGCCTCCATTTTTTATTGTACCTCATTAATAGCTTTTTTGATTTCAGCTTGGTTAGATTTTAGTTTTTTATTTCTCCTGAAAGGGCTTTTGTTTCTCCAGAGCAGGTTTCTCTAATATCTTCCATGTCTTTTTTAAGCCTAGCTAGCACCTTGAAAAATATCATTCTGAACTCTAGATCTGACATATTACCAACGTGTATATTGATTAGGTCCCTAGTCTTTAGTACTGCCTCTTGTCCTTTTTTTTTTGTGGTGAGTTTTTCTGCCTTGTCATTTTATCCAGGTAAGACTATATGAAGGAGAGAATAAAATACTAAAAGGGTGGCAAGACCCCCCCCCAAAAAATATGTGTTAACCAAATCAGAAGAGATCCCAAATATATATATATATATATATATGTATATGTATACATATATATATATATTTGTTGTGGTTGTTGATGTTAAAATTTTTTTTAAATTTTTTTGAACTTTTTACCCCTTTTCTTTTCCACATATATATTTATATATTTATCCCTTTTCTTTCTCCATATATATATATATATATATACATATATATATATATATATATATATATATGGAGTTGATAAGTTGGGTGGGAAAAGAAAGATAAAGAAAGTGAAGAAAATTTGCTCTGGCTGGAGACTAGAACAAAGCCCTGTGCTAGATTTAGGGTATATTTTGATCTATTATAAGAAGTTGTATCCCAAAATCTTTAGAAGAAAATACCCTATATGTATGAAAAAATTGAGTTAGAAACAATGAAGGATAAAATATGACTATAATAATGAAGGTTCAAAAAAATTTTTTTAAGAAAGGTATTGTTAAGATAAACTAGTTAAAAAACGTTAAAAGAGGAAAGAATAAAAGTTTAAAAAAATAGAATAAGAAAACAAATAAAATTTAAAAAATTTAATTAACTTTGCAAGACTAAAGAATCATGGGGAGAAAGCCATGAAGTCCATGCTTTGCTTTCCCCTCCTCTGGAATTCCACTGCTCTCCTTGATCAGTGAGCTTGGTCTTGGCTGGATGTTTTTGCTGATCTTCTGGGCAAGAGACCTGTTGTAGTGATTCCCAAGTGTCTTTGCTGGAGGTGGAATTGTACCACCTTTGCCAGGGGCCGGGCTAAGTAATCTCCTTCCATTTGCTCTCGGGAACTTTTGTTCCCTAAAGGCTTTCCATAGAGTTCCAGAGGATGGGAATGAAAATGGCAGCCTCCCAGTCTCTGGCCCAAAGGAGCCAAGAGCTCAGGGCCCCATTCCTTAGTGTGCCCTTGGAGAAAAGACATCAATTACTCCTGTCTTGGTCTCCAGCAGTGCTTTGAGTCCAGCCAGCCTGTGACTGAGCATTTCTGTCTCTGGCATACAGTCCTGTTTGGAGTCTCCAAACCCAGCAGAGTCCTACCTCCAGAGAAGGAAGGTGAGGCTCCCTGGATCTACCACTTGTGGGATCCCTGCTCAAAGAGCAGTGGCCTGACTGCCACGGATCACAGTTTAAGTTAATACCTAGTTGAGAGTTCACTCCTCAGCTCCGTCTCTGTAGCTGGCTTCCCTGCTCTAGCATCTGTGAGCTCTGCTACACTCGGACACCCCGATCCTTCTGTGCTCCTTGGGACCTGAGACCACGCTGTCGCCGAGAGAGCTCCACCCCTAGCCTCTGGAGTGATGTCCCTAAGTGGAGCGGACTTTTGAAAGTTCTGATTTTTTTGCTCCATTGCTCCCCCACTTGCTGGGGGCCGGCCCCTCCTCCCATGGTCTATCTTCCTATCACTTTGGATTCACTTCTCTGCACGTCCTACCTTTCAGAAAGTGGTTGATTTTCTGTTTCTAGAACTGCTGCTCTTGCCTTCAATCTCCTGTTGGATTTGCAGGTGTTCAGAATGGTTTGTTAACTATCTAACAGCACTTCTGCAACCTGATGTCATCTCACCCTTCTATTCCTCTGCATCTTGACTCCTTCCCACCTCTCCTCACTATCTTAATGTTAATGCCTTGCCAGAGTGAAAAAACAAATTTAGCTTGATGCCTCCAGTATCCTGAGGGTCTTCTTTAACATACAAAAACCCTCTTGAAACCTCCTTTTTCCTTACTCCCCCAACTCCGGAGTGTATAATCAGCCACTCCTGACAGCCCCAGGGCAGCAGATCTTTCTGTCCACAGGTCCTGTCCTATGCTTTAATAAACTACCATTTCGCACCAAAGACATCTCAAGGATTCTTTCTTGGTCATCAGCTCCAGACCTCACTCCACTGAACCTCACCTATATTCCAAAACCACATCACTTGAGGTGCATTAAATTGAACACAAATTCTGAACAGAAGAGGAAGTGCTGAAACCAAAGAACTTTTGATTATTTGTGACAAATGAGGAGACAGGGAAATAGCTCTCAAAAGCACTGTCTCCCTATGGGGTAGTACAGGAAGCTTCTACTCAATGTCTTAGTCCCAGGGCAGAGAGAATGCACAACAGTTATGGAGCTTAAACAAATTTCATTAGGCACTTTGGTTCAATTACTCATGCCCAGCACATTAATACACCAATGCATACATCCATATCCTCAAACAATGCTTGAAAACTCCATCCATAGAAGGAGATCTTAGTATTCTAATTAATAAAAGGTAACTTCAGTACAATTTAGGGGGACTTCTGTGCAGGTTGTCAGTTCCAATCTCACTCAAACTGGCTCACCTATGGAGTTGGGGTGGCTCATTATTGGGTGAGACACACGTAGCACAGGGCTCTCAGGTGAAACTCCCAGCAAGTCATCTCCTTGGCTGGAACTGTTGGTTCTCCAAAACAAAACATATCCCTTCCCTTTTGTGTCCCTTCCCCCACGACCCCTCTGCTGCTGGTTTTCAGCTCTCTGATTGAGTAACATCTGTTGCGCCCTAGATAACATAAGGACACTTATGTTAGATGCTTAGAGAGATGGATAGACTAGCCCAGGATCAGGACCATGACTTCCATCATTACCAATCCAACTATTGCAGGAAGATGGAAATTCTCTCATCTCAAATGGACACCTATTTCCAGCTTTGCACATTCCAGCATAAGCGGTGTTATTTCATTCACACCCTCACTCTTTATCTACTATATGCAAGTCACTGTGGGCCAGTGGGTAGGTGTGGAGAGGCTGTCTCCCAGTCTTCCCTCTTTCCAGTCCCATCTGACTGTTCTCATCTTCCCTCTGATCTCTGAAATTCAAAAACTATAAACATCATATTGAACCAGTATCTTAAAATATTCAATATACATGGAAGATGTCTTTGAGACTGTTAAACTTGTTGTCTGTATTTGTGTATCTTTCAGGGGGCTAGAGAGAGAGGGAGAGCAAGGGGTGGAGGGTGCAGAGTGAGAAGCAGGCTCCCCACTGAGCAGGAAGTCCGACACTGGACTTGATTCCAGAACCCCAGGATCATGACCTGAGCCAAAGGCAGACACTTAACCGACTGAGCCCCCCAGATACCCCAAGTCATTGTGTGTCTTTATCTTGCAATTATTGTCCTATGTTTTCTGCCTATCACTCTATATGAGTTCCAGAAAGGCAAGAACTGTGCCTGGCAGAGGTACCCAAAACAAGTTTACTTCTTTTTCATCATTTTTAAAAAAGATTTCATTTATTTATTTGACAGATAGAGACACAGTGAGAGAGGGAACACAAGCAGGGGGAGTGGGAGAGGGAGAAGCAGCCTTCCCTCAGAGCAGGGAGCCCGGTGTGGGACTTTATCCCAGAATCCCAGGACCATGACCTGAGCTGATGGCAGATGCTTAATGACTGAACCGCCCTGGTGCCCTCTGATGCAAGTTTAGACAACAGAACCCTTCATTTATATCTGTTCACAGGATAAATATGGCAGAAAAAAGGAATTTAAATGAAAGGATAGGGGAAAGCCATGCTTTGATTAACTTACTTTAAAAAAGTGCTTTGCTTCAATGCTTAACAACATCCTTAGAAAAGATTCAGTGCTCAGAACAAATGATCTGTCCTTTTTTGAAATTCAAGTTAAATCAAATTACATGATGTAGCTTGTAGCCTAGGAGGTGTATGCATGAAAAGGAAGGCAGTTTCATATTTTTGATAACCATAAAAGATTAATAGGAGTGGGTGATTTATTCTGGGTCCTTAAACCAGCACCCCCATCCTTCACACAACAGGGGGCTCTCTGGGCCACAGTCTGGGTGTGTGGTAGCACGAGATGAAACCCTAAGTACACCTCAGACTGCATCACTTTCTTGGGCCCCAGACAAGCCCACCAGCCCCTCTCTCTACCCTTGGTCAAACCATCACTGAACCCTTCACCCTAGAAATGAAGAACCTGGATCCACAGAATCCTTTCATAAAGCAGCAGAGAAAAGAGGCCAGGTTAGCCAAATCAACACATTATAAATAAGCCAGAGAAGGCAGCAGCCTTGCTAAAAAAAAAAAAAAAAAAAAAGTTTCTCACCCAAAATTGCATCCAGATGAGTTATAGAAACTGTAAACACCATTTAAAAACAAAAGCAGTAATGCAGTTAAATACTTGTCCCCACCCTGCAAGACGAAAGATTTTGTAACCTTACAGAGAGAAGAAATTATAAAGAAAAGAGGATATATTTGCCCTATGCTGTTGTGGGACCTGAATTGGATCCTGGCAGAAGAACCAAGTGGCACTTGGAGATTTTGCAGGATCGGAGGTTTATTTAACACCTGCGGGCTCAGAAGAGGTTGTTCTCCAAAGGTCTGAGGCCCGAGCACAAGCAGGGAGGGGGATTTATACCCTTCTACTTCTGCATACTTGGTACTTTTAGCATGTGTGTGGGAAACGGGGTAGGAAAGAAGAACCCAGAAGGGCTTTGAGACAGGGACTGGAATTCCCTTGCTGGTTTGGTCAGCCATCTTAGAGTCCAGTTTTTCCCTATCAATGCTAATAAAAAATACCTTCAATGAATGTAAAAACCAAAATAAAATGGTCAACAGCTCACCAAAAAATGTTATTTCTATAATGATGATAAAAGCTCACTATTTTATACAACTAAAAATAAATATAGGTTAATAAGAAAATTATGAAAATCAATAGATGAATTGGTCAAATTACTTCAAAAGAGGCCAGGAAATTCTCTAAACACACTGGAACCTGTTTTGTTTTGTTTTTTTAACTTTTGAAAAGGATGTATCAAAAAAGAAAGTTAAAGCAATAAAATGTTGGCGCCTCAGGGGCTAAATCACAGACTGTTTACTCTGATGGTTCCCTTCCTAGTTTTAATTCCACTGACTTCTTAGTGGATTTCAATTTCTCTTCCAGGAGAAACTTAATTTCTCAGTAGCATCAAAATTGTTACATCAAAATGTTTAGTTTTACTTCTGTTTGTGATTTAAAAACCTTCAGTAATCATGATATATTACCTACAGATTCAAGCTTGCCCTTTGATGAGGTAACAGAAGGCAAGCTGAGGACAAAGCAGAAGCTGACACCCCACAACGCTCCCCTCAACCCATGGGATATATGTGACATTCCTTAGGCACTCCTGGCTGCCCTAAAGGGAGAACAGTTAACTTATAGAGACCACAGTCCTGCAAGACCTGAGTCCCCCTCAGTTTACTTACAAAAGCAATAGCTTTTCTGTCCTTGCAATGTCCTTATAATTGGCAGTCCACTGACAGATAGTTGAAGCAGGCAGAGTGTAACATTCCTCCAGGAAGTTCCCAACTATCTTCATGTTAATGTCTTGCTAGAGGGAAAAACAACCTTAACTTAACAATGGCAAGGTCTCCATATCCTGTGAGTCTTCTTTAATATATGAAAATCCTTTTGAAACCTCCCTTTTTCCTTACCTGCCCCAATCCCATGGTATATAATCAGCCACTCTTCACAACCTGGGGCAGCAGCTCTTTCTGCCCACAGGTCCTTTCCCTGTGCTTTAATAAACCACCATTTCACAACAAAGATGTCTCAAGAATTCTTTCTTGGATATGGACTCTGGACTCCACCCCCAACAAACCTCACCTATATTCCAAAACCACATCACCTTCATCTATGGGTTTTTTTTTCTCCTAATCTATGCATTTCTGTTTCCTGCTCAGTGTTTTTGAGCTATCTGGTTCATTAGCACAACAGGTACAAAGTTACATCGTGCACTACTGCTTGTGTTCTGGACAATCTCAGAACTCTGAACCTTCGTTTGGATAGCAAAAAGTATAATTAGGTGTCTTAAATTCAACAATCTTTTGGCAATCTCGTCAACCTTGGATTAATGAGTGCTGTACAATTTGTTAGGTCATCATCCTTGAAGGGTTTTGGGAAACTGCCTTTTATCAAGAATCAAAACTGAGAGTACCAGCACCAGGACCTAGACCCTCTCAACTGAATTCCAGTGATTCATGTTCCTGCATGTTGGGCAGCACATCCAGAAGACTGATGGATGAGCCAAATCCAGGCCCATCATTGCTTTCTATCTTTGGAAATTCAGCCCTAGACTTCCCTTCCAGACTAATTATGTCTCCCCAAATTCACATTTGCAATTGACTGCCACTTCCCAGAGTAAAAGATCTAGAAAACAAAAGTGGTCTGCTCCAGCTCTCAGAGGCTTAGGCAGTGGCCCAGAGAGGAGTTGGTCCTCACACCAAACATCAGAAAAGCCTATGTCTGTTCCTCCCGCATCACTGAAGAGAGCTTTATGTGAACATTCTACTAATGAGAACATTGAAGGACTGCCTGTCATCTATATGTCCTATTCTGTTTAGGAACAATTTTTAAATTAACATGTTTGGAAGACTAAAATTTTGAAAAAATTTTAAATGAAGAAACCATGCCATCAGTAAATATTATCTTGTCAGCATCTTCAGGGCAGGAACAAATATAATAGACATTACTCACATAAATGCTTTAACATCCAGGGGGCTTCTGGGTGGCTTGGTCATTAAGCATTTCCCTTCTGCTCAGGTATGATCCTAGGGTCCCGGGATCAAGCTCCTCATCGGGCTCTCTGCTCGGCAGGAACCCTACTTCTCCTCTCTCTCTGCTGCTCCCCTGCTGGTGTACCTTCCCTCGCTGTGTGTCTCTCTCTGTCAGATAATAAAATCTTAAAAAAAATTATTTTGAAAATGCTTTAACATCCAGTGTGATTGCCTAGCAGGCTGGAGAGCATACTGGCTTTCAGTAAAAGTGGCTCCAGATGCCCCAGTACAGGGGACAGGGGACATGCACAATGACCCTGAGTGCCTGCCTGCCTGCAGGATGTGGGGGAGGACCCTTATGGATGAATACTGTTTCTTAGATGATCACTAGCCATTCAACATTTTGGCCCTTTTGTGGCTGTTGCATTCCAACAGATAACTCTGTTTATGGAAAAGTAGGAGTTGTTTATTATCTTAGCAGTTATGTAAAAATGCTTGCAGCCAAGCCAAGGTACTAATTGCTAATTTTGCAGAGATGCAAATGTACTGTCTGTAGACAGGAAAGTCAAATTAATAACAATCTCTCAAATACCATCCTAAAACACATCAGGAAAAAGAACCCTCCTGACATGCAAAACTAGTGAAATTTGATTTGGTTTCAATGATTATGTTCAGCAAATAAATTAATGAAGAATGAAGAAACTAACAGAGTATCATCTGAGAGATAAAAACATGAAGTCTGGAGCCGACTACCCAGTTCAAGTCCTACCTCAGCCAAGTAAGTATGAGCCTGACTTTGGACCAGTGACCTTCTCCATGATTCACTTTTCCTTCTACACAATGAAAATGTGAATAGTTGTAATAGTTGTAATATCAACAATTCAAAGCATGCCTGTGAGGTTATAAGTTGTTATATACATAGTGCTTGGAAGATGCTGAAATCATCTACATGGTATGTGGTTAGCTACTATCACTCTATGCCCACATGCACCTCCTTTATGCAAGCATAGGTACATATTTTAATATGTCTTCATCTTTCCTATAATTAGCACATTACCCCCAAATTCCTATATATTGACAATAGAAGGAATAAATTGTGATATATTTTAGTAAGATTACTCTGCATTCATACATAGCATTAGTGGCTTAATCCTCTTAGTGATTATATTAGTAACTTTTTACTTGTGAGTATCAATTAAGAATATGATCTAATAGGGAGTGCCTAGCTAGTCCCGTTGGTTAAGCATCTGTCTTCAGCTTAAGTCATGATCTCAGGGTCCTGGGATTGAGCCCCGCATCAGGTTCCCTGCTCAGTAGGGAGTCTGCTTCTCCCTCTGCCCCTCTCTCCATCATGCTCTCTCTTTCTCTCTCTCAAATAAAATCTTTTTTTTAAAAAGAATATGTTCTAATAGAAATTGTCCCTCAGGGCCAATGGAAAATGGTCTCAAAAATTCAGTTTTGCTTTATTAAACTTAATATTCACAAGTTTGTGTTAAAGAAACATGATTTAAACAATAGCTATATACCCATTAAAATATGCATTTTTTAAAACATTTTAAAAAATGTTTTAAAACATTTTTTATTTGTTTTAAAACATTTTTAAAACATTTGTAAAAATGTTTAAAACATTTTAAAACATTTTTAAAAGATCCTAAAGATGTTTTAAAACAAATTATAATAAGCCAGTGTTTTTCAAGCTAGTGTTCACAAACATATTCAAATTGTTCTATTAAAGTTTTCTTTTAATTTAGAGAAAATACTTAAATAAAATTAGTTTACCAGAAGTAATGACAAAACATCTAATTTACAGAGATAAATCACGACTGAAAGATATTTTCACACCAAATTACCTTTAGTGCTTAAGGTCCTTTTCCTTTCATTCTAATTTCTAATAAAACCTGAGGACGAATTTACAAAAAGACCTTAAATATACGTTCTAAAGTATGTCAACCTATTAGTCTCAACACCAATTACTGAAAGAAAAAAAAATAAGTCCCATATGAATGACTGAAACTGTATCCCATGGATGAGAGATGCCTTACATAAAAGTAATTGAGAGAGCTATCCACAATACTCAAGTCGTCTAAACTCCTGTAAAGTACGCTAAGGAAATAAATAAGTGAATGAACATTTAGATTTTGAGTGATCTACTTAGGAAACATGTATTATTACTGCCCATCTGCTCCTCTAAAATATGCCTGGACGTGTTTCCTAGTGGCAGAAGGTGAGACTAGGCAAAACCTCACAATTGTCAGAGTATGGTCCCACTGAAAACCACAATAATTATCTTGCTAAAGTAAGTGTGGTGTTTCAGTTATTGGTAATCAAGTTTATGATACTCTATTTCCTCTTTTGTACTTAACATCTACGAGTACCAGTTATAAAAGTGGCAATTGCTTTAATAATTGGGGCACCAGGGGCGCCTGGGTGGCTCAGTGGGTTAAAGCCTCTGCCTTTGGCTCAGGTCATGATCTCAGGGTCCTGGGATCGAGCTCCGCATCAGGATCTCTGCTCCGCAGGGAGCCTGCTTCCTCCTCTCTCTCTGCCTGCCTCCCTGCCTGCTTGTGATTTCTCTCTGTCAAATAAGTAAAATATTAAAATAATAATAATAATTGGGGCACCAAAAGAGGAAATGAAATTAACCCTATTTTCTTAAAATTGGCTAATACTCACATGCAGAGTACAGCAAAGCTTCTATCATACATCTAGCCCAAATGTCTCTGTAAGGTGAGGAATAATGAATGAAAAATCTAATACAAATATGTATTTTCTGTACATGTTTAATTATCCAGACTTTATTCATACAATAAATATTTGATGGAGTCTTCCTGCAATTAACAATTTCAAATCTGTTCTCTTAATTAACAGGCAACTTCTCAGGAAAATCAAAATTTAGTTTAAGATTTCTTTGAATGGCATATGATCTCTTCCATTGTGATTTAAATGCAAAGCATGAATTCAAACATTTGCCTTGGCTTCAGTATTCTAGAATTCAAACATATTCTAAATCATCAGAGTTGTATGAAGTCACAAAATACCAGAAACCATAAAAGCCTCATCACCAAACTTAAGCAACGCTTAAATCTCATCTGCAAAAATATACGAATTCCCTAGAAACATCCAGGTGATGTTTCAATTGCTCCAGAGGTGGAAAAAGTTACTACCACTCAGGGCAGTTCATTTTATCGTTGCATAATCTTTGATTCCTAAATATTCTCCTTGGAATGAAAATCCAGTGGTCTTCTTGAAGGCAAACAGAGCAGTTCCGATACACCTCTGTGTGAACCAGACCAATGCCATGTTGGACAAACTGGCCATGATGACCGTTCCGTGACCTGAAACCTTCTAGAGCATAGCCCCCACCCCCATTCTCTCCTTTTGTTTAACCACACCCTTAAGTAATAACATCCTTATTTGCTCTGCACATAGGACTCTAGCACATACTTACCCTCAAGCATTCTCCTGCAGCCTGATCGCTCAGCATATTCTCCAGCTTTCAGGGCTGTAAAAACAGGTCTTAATGATGGTGGGGTTGTGGAAATCTATCTGTCCTGTGGCTGCCCTAGGCCTGCTTCTGTTCCTAAATCCCCTTAATAAACATTTCTCAACAAGTTGGGCCTGTTGGCCATTTTCTTCAGTCTTGTGACTCTTTCGACAGTGAGAGATTGTTTTGCTTATACCTCTCTCTCATGGGACAATCTCCCATAATGAAAACCTTCAGATATGGAGACAAACTACCTCATGCATCACAACTTCACCATTAATTTGGATATATAATTTAACTTTATACAAGGCTTAATTTCCTGGGCTGAGGAAAAATTGAAAAAAATGCATATTAGGGCATTCTGAAAACCTTAATGTGCACCCCAGAAGTTAGTTAAAATATAAAAGAGTTTTGGAAGCAGGTACTTTTAAAACTGATTATTTGAGAACTTATTTATTAAAACTTTAAAAATATGGGGGTCCCTGGGTGGTTCAGTGGGTTAAGCCACTGCCTTCCGGGTCAGGTCATGATCTCAGGGTCCTGGGATCGAGCCCTGCATTGGGTTCTCTGCTCAGCAGGGAGCCTGCATCCTCCTCTCTCTCTCTGCCTGCCTCTCTGCCTACTTGTGATCTCTGTCTGTCAAATAAATAAATAAAGTCTTAAAAAAATTAAAAATATGGTAAAATATGAACTCTTAGGAAATAGGGCTTTGAATTAATCATCAGCTTAACAAATTATACCAGAAGATAATGAAGCAGTGAATAACTTTGAACTATTAGTGATAAGTAGAACCAAATTTAGAGAAACTCTCAAATCAAATGCATAACAGTTTTGTCTTGTTTTGCCTGTTTGCTATCAAATTACAAAAATCTCAAATCCAGAAGTGGATCTTGTAGCCATACTATTACTAGCCCTCTTGATGGTTTACCTTAAGAAAAAAATTGAGACAATAGCATGATTAAAATGATACCACACAAACTTCCTGTTCTGGAATAAGGTAGAGTAGACACATTTCTTTCCTACCATAAAGTATGGCTAAAACCCCTTTGCATTATAGATAAAACAAACATAGGAAGCTCTGAAAGTTGTAAAGAATGCAGACCAATGAGGGGCCAAAGGACACAGTTAAGCTGGAGAGCTAGGTTCTTGTCTCATGGAGTCAAAGAATGAATCTCGCAGACAGTGAAGAGTGGGTAAAGCAATAGAAGTTTATAGTGAAGATACAGAAAAAGCTCTCAAGAGTGGAAGGGGTTCCAAGAGGGTTGCCAATGAGGGCACTTAGGGCTGGTCTTTTATAGGAAGCTAACAAGGAACTTAAATCCTTTTAACATCTCTATTGATAACCATTGAGCAAGGACTAGTGACAACACCTTCAATGGCTTACTTCCTTTATAGGGTCTGGTTATTCTTTGTTGGTCACAGATTACCATAAATTTATTATCAAAAATAAACCATGATTATCATAAAAAAGACACCCACCATTCACACCTAGGTCAGGGTGATGCTAGGGCTGGGTGATGCTAGGGCAGGAGGGGCCAATTTGTTCCCTTATATCTGGTTTTTCCACACTTCCATATCTTTGGGATTTCTGTGAGCCTGATCACATAGCCCTCTACCTATCTCTCCCTACCTAGCCCCACCTGTCCCTTTCTCAACAGCAGTGATTTTGTTTTGCCCTCAAACTGTGTGCTGTAGAAGCTGGCAACCAAGAAATGCCAAGGAGTTCTGATGATAAAATATTCTGCTATGACAAGCATGTTCTATGTAGTGAAAAGACCAGAAAGGGGAAGCCTAGCAAGACAGAAACCATTAGATAATAATCATGCTACTTAAGCCAAACATGTCCGGAAAGAACTCAGCTCCCATCAACAAGACTAAAGGGAATAACCCCACACTTTCGCTGTTGACTGGATGATAAGAGGCAACCCTTATAGACAGATATTCTAATTAGTCTAACTCTTGAGAATATTCTAGAGTCTTTGGGTTAGTGTTATGGATATTTACTTGTTTCCCAGAACCTACGGATGTGTGTCTATACTGGTTTTTTTTTTTTTTTGGTAGTCTTTGGAGGGTTTCCAGCAATAACAATAAAATTCCTTAAATGCTTCATTCTACCATCTTGAACCAAATGTCCTCCAATTTTCATTTTCTTCATATCACACATTGATTTGTACTTTTTCTTTTTAAAAATATTCTCAGTTTGACAAAGAATCCATTGTAACATGATAAAACAATGCTGTGATTTTTATTTATTTACTTTATTTTTTAAAGATTTATTTATTTATTTATTTATTTGACAGTGAGAGAGGGAATACTAGCAGGGGGAGTGGGAAAGGGAGAAGCAGGATTCCCACTGAGCAGGGAGCCCAATACAGGGTTTGATCCCAGGACCCTGGGATCATGACCTGAGCTGAAGGCAGATGCTTAATGACTGAGCTACCCAGGTGCCCCAATGTTGTGATTTTTAATTTCTAATTTACTTCTAATTATTATTTTTTTAAAGATTTTATTTGACAGAGATCACAAGTAGGCAAAGAGGCAGGCAGAGAGAGAGAGGAGGAAACAGGCTCCCTGCTGAGCAGAAAGCCCAATAAGGGCTTGATCCCAGCCCTGGGATCATGACCTGAGCTGAAGGCAGAGGCTTTAACCCACTAAGCCACCCAGGCACCCCATACTTCCAATTATTTTTTGATCCTTGGTAGACTTTTATTTTATATGTATATAATTATGTTATATATATGTATATATAATTATATTATATTTAATTAAATTATATATAAATAATTTTATCTATATCTAGAAGACATCAGAGAAAATGCTCTGAAATCAAGAGCAATTTAAGTTTTGGGGTTTTTCTGTTTTTCAGTTTGGGCATCAGCTTTCTAAAGATTTCAGCAAAATAGAAGTATAGATAAATAGTTTCAAGTTTGTGTAAGATAAAACAAAAACAAACCAAACTCCATCTCCTCATTAAAAGAACAAGAAAACAAACAAAAAAACAACAAAAACAAACAAACCTCTCAGGAAGTATCATGTGACTCTCCACCCCATATGGCCAAAAAAAAAAAAAAGAGTAATGTTAGTAAAATTCAGAACTATCATTTGTGGCTTACCTCCCTAAATAAGGGATCTTTAGACATAACACTTGTAAATAATAGACATGTATTTGAATTAATAGATATGGATAGTGATTTTTTAAATGTTTAAATACTGGTAGAAAAAAATGATTTTCAATATAAATTCATGTACAATTTTGATTATTGTTCTATCTGCTGGTATTTAGGAAAAAGGAACATTTCCACGTGTTCTTATAACTTATTTTTTCACATTTGTGAGATTTTCCACTAAATAAATAAATAAGGCAGAAACAAAGTAACCAATACTTTGGTGAATAATGTGACAATGACTTTTATTGGGGATGATAAAGGGAAGAAAACACTTGAAAACAACACAATTTTTAAAAAGGAAATAAAAAGATATAGTCCAAGATGGCAGAGGAGTAGGAGACCTTAGCTTCATCTAGTCCCAGAAATTCAGCTAGATAGCTATCAAATTATTCTGAACACCTGGAGCTCAACCAGAGATCTAAGATGCAACTCTACAAATGGAAAAGTAACCACTTTCTGCGAAGTAAGAGGTGCATGGAAGTGAATCTGAGGGGATATATCAGAAGATAAGCCACAGGAGGGAACATCAATTAGCTGGCTCCCAGAAAGTGATGTAGCAGTAGAGCACAAAATTAGAACATTTAGAAGTCTGCTCTATAGAAGGATGTCCCAGCCTGAAGGCACTCAGGTGATGAAGCAGGGAAAAATCCTAGGTGGGGCACGTATGCTCTCAGGACCCCAGGATCACTGGGGTCACAGGAAGATGGGATGCCTAAGTGCAGCAGAGTTCCCCGACATTGGAATGGGAACTGGCTGAAATCAGAGTAAGCCCAGGAGAAGACTTTCAGCTCAGGGTCACCATATACCACTAACAGTGGCACAGTCAGGCAACCATTCCCCGATGAGGGGCCCAGCAAGTGGCAGAACCTCCAAGAAACCCCTTTTTCTCCTCTGGTAGGAGTGGTGTGGGTACCACAGGAGTCTTCAGGGTTTGGAGATTTAAAATGGGGTTGCATGCCTTAGGTAGAACTGTTTAGTCACAGGCTGAGTGAGTGCAGACAGAGTACAGACAGTGACCAGGGAGACAGGGATGATTGACTGCTTTTCCTTGATGGCACACTGAAGAGTGAGGCCCCCGAGCTTTTGGCAGGCTGGAGATTGGAAGACCACCATTTTCTCAATCTCTCAGGTAGCACAGAAAGCCTTCAGGGAACAAAAAACACTTAGAGCAATCCAGAGTCCCTTACATAGCGTGGCCCCCTGTCAAGAAGGGTGTAATTCTGCCTGGGGCAAATCCACCTGAGAATCAGTCCCTTTCTAGAAGATCAGCAAAAACATCCAACTAAGACCAAGTTTACCAATCATAGAGAACCACAAAACTGCAGCACTAAGGGAAAATACTATATAGAATTCATGATTTTTTTTTCCCGATGATTCTTTAGTCTTTCAGTTTTAATATTTTTTATCTTTCCTTTTTCAACCAATTTTTTATTTTATCAACTCTTCTTAAAATTTTCATTTTTACAGTTACATTATATTCTTTTATTGTATTTAATTTTATTTTTATATATGTGTAAGTTTTTCCTTCTTTACAATTTTGGGATGCAGTTTCTTCCAATAAACAGATCAAAATACACCCAGAATCTAGGTTATTGCCGTGTTCTCTTCACCTGTTGGTAATATTCTCTCTTTTTTCTTTTTTTTTTAAGTTTTTAAAAATTTTTATCTTTACAGTTACATCCTATCCTTTCAATGTATTTAATTTGATTATTGTACACATGTAATTTTTTCTTTCTTTACAATTTGGGGATCTAGTTTCTAACAAACAGACCAAAATACACACAAGAACCAATGTATTGTTCTGTTCTGTTCACCTGTCTGATTATATTCTCTCTCTCTTTTTAATTCTAATTTTTTCCCCAGATTTGGGCCTCTTCTGGTTTGTTCAGTGTTAATTTCTCTGGGGTCATTGTTCCCATTTTAGTGTTTTGTTCTTTTGTTCATCCATTCTTCTCTGGGAAGAATGACAAGACAGAAATATTCACCTCAACAAAGAGAACAAGAGGCAGTCCTGACTGCCAGAGACCTAATCATTATGGATATAAGTAAGATGTCAGAATAGAGTTCAGCATAATGACTATAAAGATACTAGCTGGGCTTGAAAAAAAGTACAGTGGATAGTAGAGAATCCCTTTCTGGGGAAGTAAAAGAACTAAAATCTAATCAAGTTAAAATAAATGATATTAATGAGATGCAATAAAAATGTAGGGTCTAACCATTAGGATAGATGAGGCAGAAGAGAGAAATAGTGATACAGAAGACAAAATGATGAAAAATAAAGAAACTGAGAAAAAGAGAGATAATTACTGGATCATGTGGGGATAATATGAGAGATAAGTGATGCCATAAAGTGAAACAACATTAGAATAATTGGGACCCCAGAAGAAGAGGAAAGAGAGAGAGGGGCAGAAAGTGCATTGGAGCAAATTATAATGGAGAACTTCCTTAATCTGGGGGAGGGAAACAGGCATTCAAGTCCATGAAGCACAGAGAAACCTCTCAAAAATCAATAGAATTATGTCAACACCCTGATATATAATAGTGAAACTTGCAAATCTCAGAGACAAAGAAAAAATCCTGAAAGCAGCTTGGGACATGAGGTCCATAATCTACAAGAGTAGAGACATTAGACTGGCAGAAGACCTAGCCACAAATACCTGGCTGGCAAGAAAGGACTGGCATGATATATTCAGGGGGCTAAAAGAGAAAAATATGCAACAAAGAATAATTTCTCCAGCAAGGATGTCATTCAAAATAGAGAGATAAAACAAATAAAAGGAAATTCATGATCACTAAATGAACCTTAAAGAAATATTCAAGGGGATCCATTAAACAAAGACAGAGACAGAGGCCAAAAATAACATAGACCAGAAAGAAACAGAGATAATATACAGAAACAGTGACTTTACAGGTAATACAATGGCACTAAATTCATAAATGGACTACATATCCCAATCAAAAGACACAGGGTATTAGATTGCATAAAAAGCCATACCCACCAATATGCTGCTGTAAGAGACTCATTTTAGACCCAAAGACACCTCCAAACTGAAAGTGAGGGGGTGGAAATCCATTTACATGCTAATGGAGATCAAAAGAAAGCTGGGGTAGCAATCCTTATATTAGACAAATTAGATTTTAGACCAAAGACTGTAATAAGAGATGAGGATGGATATACTATATCATACTTAAAGGATCTATCCAACAAGATGATCTAACATTTGTAAATATTTATGCCTCTAACATGGCAGCAGCCAATTATATAAACCAATTAAAAACAAAATTAAAAACACATTGATAATAATGCAATAATAGTAGGGGACTTTATCATCCCACTCACTGAGATGGACAGATCATCTATGCAAAAGATCAACAAGGAAACAAGGGCTTTGAATGACACACTGGACTGTGCACTTCACAGATATACACAAAGCATTCCATCCCAAAGTAACAGAATACACATTCTTCTCAGTGCACATGGGACAGTCTCCAGAACAGATCACACAGTGGGTTACAAATCAGGTCTCAATGGGTACCAAAAGATTGGGATCATTCTCCACATATTTTCAGACCATAATGCTTTGAAACTGGGACTCAATCACTAGAGGAAATTTGGAAAGATTTCAAATACATAAAGGCTAAAGAGCATCCTACTAAAGAATGAATGGGTCAACCAGGAAACTAGAGAAGAATTTAAAAAATTTATAGAAACAAATGAAAATGAAAACACAACCATTCAATCCTTTGGGATGCAGCAAAGGCAGTCCTAAGAGGGAAGTATATAGCAATACAAGTCTTCTCATGAAACAAGAAAGTTCTCAAATACACAACATAACCCTACACCTAAAGGAGCTATAGAAAGAATAACAAAGAAAGACTCAGCCCAGCAGGAGAAGAGAATTAATAAAGCCCAGCAAAATCAATGAAATAGAAACCAAAAGAACAGTAGAACAGATCAATGAAATTAGGAGCTGGTTCTTTGAAGGAATTAATGAGATCAATAGACCCCTGGCCAGACTTAGCAAAAAGAAAAAGAGAAAGGATCCAAATCAATAAACTCATGAATGAAAGAGGAGAGATCACAACCAAAAACAAGGAAATACAAATATATATAAGAACGTATTATGAGTGACTATATGCTAACAAATTAGGCAATCTGGAAGAAATGGATTCATCCCTAGAGATGTATAAACTACAAAAACTGAACCAGGAAGAAATAGAAAACCTGAACAGACCCATAAACAACAATAAAATTGAAGCAGGAATCAAAGATCTCCCAAAAAACAAGAATCCAGGGCTGGATGGTTTCCTAGGGGAAAATTAATCAAACATTGAAAAAAAATTAATACCTACTCTTCTGAAGCTGTTTCAGAAAAATAGAAATGGGGGAGCCTGGGTGGCTCAGTGGGTTAAAGCCTCTGCCTTCGGCTCAGGTTGTGGTCCCAGGGTCCTGGGATCGAGTCCCGCCTCAGGCTCTTTGCTCAGCAGGGAGCCCGTTTCCCCCTCTCTCTCTGCCTGACTCTCTGCCTACTTGTGATCTCTCTCTCTGTCAAATAAATAAATAAAATCTTAAAAAAAAAAATAGAAATGGAAGGAAAACTTCCAAGTCTATGGGGCCAGCATTCCCTTGGTCCCCAAACCAGGCAAACAGCCCACTAAAAAAGGAGAATTACAGACCAATATCCCTGATGAACATGGATGCAAAAGTCTCACCAAGATTCTAGTCAATAGGATCCAACAGTATATCAAAGGATTATTCAACTTGTCTAAGTGGGATTTATTCCTGGGCTGCAAAGGTGGTTCAACATTCACAAATCAATCAACATGATACACTATATTAATAAAAGAAAGGACAGTAAACATATGATTCTTTCAATAAATGCAGAAAAACACCAACAAAGTGCAGCATGTTTTCTTGACTGAAACTCTCCACAGTTTGGAGATAGAGGGAACATATCTCAATATCATAAAAGCCATCTATGAAAGACCAGCAGTGAATATCATTCTCAATTGGGAAAAATTGAAAGCTTTTCCCTAAATTCAGGAACACAGCAGAATGTCCACTATCACCTCTGCTATTTAACATAGTACTAGAAGTCCTAGCCTCATCAATCAGACAACAAAAAGAAATAAAAGGCATCTGAAGTGTCAAAGAAGACATCAAACTCTCATTCTTTGTAGAGTTTATGAAACTCTATGTCAAAAACCCAAAAGACTATACCCCAAAATTGTTAGAGCTCATATAGGAATTCAGCAAAGTGGCAGAATATAAAATCAATGCACAGAAATCAGTTGCATTTCTAGACACTAACAAAGTGACAGAAGAAAAAGAAATTAAGGAGTTGATTCTATTTACAATTGCACCAAGACCCATAAGATACCTAGAAATAAACCTAATCAAAGAGCCAAAGGATCTGTAACTCAGAAAATGACAGAACACTCATGAACAAAATTGAGGATGACACAAAGAAATGGAAAAATGTTCCATGCTCATGGATTGGAAGAAAAACTATTTTTTTTTAAAGATTTTATTTATTTATTTGACAGCAAAGATCACAAGTAGGCAGAGAGGCAGGCAGAGAGAGAGAGGAGGAAGCAGGCTGTCCGCAGAGCAGAGAGCCCAATGCGGGGCTCAATCCCAGAACCCTGGGATCATGACCTGAGCTGAAGGCAGAGGCTTTAACCCACTGAGCCACCCAGGCGCCCCGGAAGAAAAACTATTTTTAAATGACTATGCTACCTAGAACAATCTATACACTCAATGCAATCCCTATCAAAATACCATCAACTTTTGTCATAGAGCTGGAACAAATAACCCTAAAATTTGTATGGAACCAGAAAAGACCCCTAATAGTCAGAGGAATGTTGAAAAAGAAAACCAAAGCAGGTGGCATCACAATGCTGGACATCAAGTCTATTACAAAGTTGTGATCATCAAGACAGTATGGTACTGGTCCAAAAACAGACACACAGATCAATGGAACAGAATAAGAACCCAAAAATGCACTCTCAAGTCTATGGTCAACTAATCTTTGACAAAGCAGGAAAGAATATCCAGTGGAAAAAAGACAGTCTCTTCAACAAATGATGGTGGGAAAATTGGACAACCACAAGCAAAAGAATGAAACGACCATTTCCTTAGAACAACACAAAAATAGACTCAAAAATTGGGCGTCTGGGTGGCTCAGTTGGTTAAGTGACTGCCTTTGGCTCAGGACATGATCCTGGAGTCCTGGGATTGAGTCCTGCATCAGGATCCCTGCTTGGCAGGGAGTCTGCTTCTCCCTCTGACTCTCCCTCTTCTCATCTCTCTCTCTCTCTCGAATAAATAAATAAAATCTTAAAAAGAAAAAAAAGAAAAAAAATTATTTAAAAAATAGATTCAAAATGGATGAAAGACCTCAATGTGAGAGAGGAATTCATCAAAATCTTAGAGGAGAACACAGGCAACAATCTCTGTGACCTCGTTGCAGCAACTTCTTTATGACCTGTATCCAACAGCAAAGGCAACAAAGGGAAAAATGAAGTATTGGAATTTCATCAAGATAAAAAGCTTTTGCACAGCCAAGGAAACAGTTGATAAAAGAAAAAGACAACTGGGGTGCCTGGGTTAAAGCATTTGCCTTCAGCTTAGGTCATGATCCCAGGGACCTGGGATCGAGCCCTGCATCGGGCTCTCTGCTCTGTAGGGAGCCTGCTTCCTCCTCTCTCTCTCTGCCTGCCTCACTACTTATGATTACTTATAGATCACTACTTATGATCTTTATCTGTCAAATAAATAAATAAAATCTTAAAAAAAAAAAAGAGAAGGATAGCTGACAGAATGGGAGAAGGTATTTGCAAATGACATATCAGATAAAGGGCTAGTATCCAAGATCTATAAAGAACTTATCAAACTCAACACCCAAAGGCCAAATAATCCAATCAAGAAATGGGCAAAAGGCATGAACAGACTTTTCTCCAAAGAAGACATACAAATGATCAAAAGAAACATTACAAAATGCTGCATATCACTCCTTATCAGGGAAATACAAATCAAAACCACAATGAGATACCACCTCACACCAGTCAGAATGGCAAAAATTAACAAGTCAGGAAATGACAGATGTTGGTGAGGATATGGAGAAAGGGGAACCCCCCTACATTGTTAGTGGAAATGCAAGCTGGTAGAGCCACTCTGGAAAACAGTATGGAGGTTCTTCATAATGTTGAAAATAGAGCTATCCTATCACCTAGCAATTGCACTACTAGGTATTTACCCCAAAGATACAAATGTAATCTGAAGGGGCACTTACACCCCAATGTTTATAGACAATAACCAAACTATGGAAAGAGCCCAGATGTCCATTGGCAGATGAACGGATAAAGAAGATGTGGTATATATATACAAGGAATATTAGCAGCCATCAAAAAAGAAATCTTGCCATTTGCAACGACATGGATGGAACTAGAGGGTATTATACTAAGCAAAATAAGTCAATAGAGAAAGACAATTATCATATAATCTTCCTGATACATAGAATTTAAGAAACACAACAAAAGATCATAGTGGAAAGGAGGCAAAAATAAAATAAGCTGAAATCAGAGATGGAAACAAACCATAAGAGACTCTTACTCATAGAAAACAAACTGGGAGTTGCTTGAGAGGAAGGGATGGGCGGATGGGGTAACTGGGTGATGGACATTAAGGAGGGCATGTGATGTAATGAGCACTGGGTATTATACTAGACTGATGAATCACTGCCCTCTACCTCTGAAACTAATAATACATTATATATATTAATTGTTATATATGTATTAATTATGTATTAATTAATTGAATTTAAATTAAATTATGATAAAAAATAATAGTGTATGGGACATGTGAGAATTGCCTGGATGTATTCCAGACTGAAAGATCTTATAAAGACTCCACATTCATCATATTAAATAAAATGTTCCCAAATTTTTATTTGCAAATAATAATAATAATAATGATAATGATAAAATTAAAAAGGAAAATCTGTTATTTTTCTATGGATGTGGGTGTGGGTGGGAAGATTGGGTCAAAACAGCTTTTGCTGGCAAATATTTTTACTGTTTTATTTTCCAATTTTTATTTAAGTTCTAGTTAGGATAAAGTGTAATATTAGTTTCAGGAGTAGAATTCAATGATTCATTACTTACATACAACAACCAGGTGCATCACAACATTGTCCTCCTTAATACCCATCATCTGTCTAACCCATCCTCCACCCACCTCCCTCCATTAACCCTCAGTTTGTTCTCTATTGTTAAGAGTCTCTTAAGGTTTATATCCTTCTTTCTTTTCTCCTCCGCCCCCATATGTTCCTCTTTTTTGTTTCTTAAGTTCCACATATGAGTGAAATCATATGGTATTTGTCTCTCTGATTGACTCACTTTGCTTAGGATAGTACACTGTAGCTTCATGTCATTGCAAATGGCAAGATTTCATTTCTTCTGATGGCTACCACATCTTCGTTATCCATTCATTAGTCAGCGGACATTGGGCTCTTTCCATAGTTTGGCTTTTGTTGATAATACTGCTATAAACATTGGAGTGCATGTGCCCCCTTAAATCTGTATGTTTGCATCCTTCATGTAAATACTTAGTGGTACAATTGCTGGGTCATAGGATAGTTCTATTTTTAACTTTTTGAGCAACCTTCATACTGTTTTCCGAAGTGGGTACATCAATTTTCATTCCCACCAACAGTGCAAGAGGGCTCTCCTTTCTCCACATCCTTGCCAACACCTGTTGTTTCTTATATTGCTAATTTTAGCCATTCTGACAGGTGTGAGGTGGTAATGTCATCCTGGTTTTGATTTGTTTTCCCTGATAATGAGCAATGTTGAGGATCTTTTCTTGTGTCTGTTAGCCATCTGTATGTCTTCTTTGGAAAAATGTCTATTCATATCTTCTGTTCCTTTCTTAACTGGATTATTTGGTTTTTAGGTGTTGAGTTTGATAAGTTATAGATGTTGGGTACTAACCCTTTATCAGCTATGCCATTTGCAAATATCTTTTCCCATTTAGTTCTGTTGATTGTTTTCTTCACTGTGCAGAAGTTTGTTTGTTTGTTTGTTTAATCTTGATAAAGCCCCAATATTTCATTTTTGCTTTTGTTTCTTTTGCCTCCAGGAACATGTCTAGTAAGAAGTTGTTAGAGCTGAGGTCAAAGAGGTTTCTGCTGTGTTCTTCTCTAGGATTTTGATGGTTGCCCATCTCACATTCAGGTTTTCATCCATTTTCAATTTATTTTTATGTGTGGTAGAACAAAGTGACCCAGTTTCATTCTTCTGCATGTTGCTATCCAGTATTCCAACATCATTTCTTGAAGAGACTGTTTTTCCCATTGGATATTCTTTCCTGCTTTGTTGAATCTTAATTGACCATAGAATTGTGGGTCCATTTCTGGGTATTCTGTATTGTTCCATTGATCTATGTGTCTGTTTTTGTGCCAGTACCATATTGTCTTGATGACTATAGCTTTGTAATATAGCCTAAAGTCTTGAGTCTGGATGCCTCCAGGTTTGCTTTCCTTTTCAGGATTGTTCTGGTCATTCATTGTCTCTTGTGGCTCCAAACAATTTAAAGGTTGTTCTATCTCTGTGAAAAATGCTGGTGTTATTTTGATAGGGATTGCATTAAATGTATAGATTGCTTTAGGTAGTATAGACATTTTAACAACGTTTGAATTTCCAATCCATGAGCATGGAATGTTTTTCCATTTCTTTATGTCCTCTTTAATTTCTTTCATAACCATTTTATTGTTTTCAGAGTACAGATCTTTTACCTCTTTGGCTAGGTTTATTTCTAGATATTTTATGTTTTTTGGTGCAGCTGTAAATGGTATTGATTCCTTGATTTCTTTTTCTGCTGCTTCATTATTGCTGTATAGAAATGCAACAGATTTATGTACATTGATTTTATATCCTACAACTTTGCTGAATATATATATAGATTACACATATATGTATATATGTATATGTATATGTATATATGTACATATACATATATATGTATATATGTGTATATGTATATATGTATATATATGATTATATATATATATATATATATATAAAATCACACAAAAGGGAATTTCAGGTGAGAGAGGGAGCATAGAAGGAAAGTCTTCTCAGGAGAAATGTCCATGGCATGACTTTGGGATTTACTTGTGGCAGAGGTGAGACTGAAACAAAAACTGTGGAAGAAATGCAACTCAAGCTCTGGCCATGGGCTGAGTGTGCAGGGACAGCCCTGAGATGCCTCCGAATAATGCTGAACAGATGAGAGGCAAAAAACCAGCCAAAAAACAGAAAGCAACTAATTGCCTTATAAAACTGTCAAAATTCTCCCTTGGACAGTTAGGTTTAAGTCATCATACTAAACACCCTCATATTTACAAGGAGATTAGCAGATAAATAAGGTAACTTTTTTCCTTAAAGGGTTTGAGTTTCTTTTATATTTAAGACTGTTTAAGCAGATAGATTGAAATTTAAACAAACTTTATAGTAAACTGAATATGCTCAGCAAACCAGGAGAGCAGGAGACTGCCCCTGTGTTCTCAGTTCAACCATTCCTCTCACACAGAAAAAAATCATTAATTGAACTTGTGGCACCAAGTCCATTCATAAGAAATAAACCATCATGTGAATGGTTTATTTAAGGCAATAAAAAATATTTCTTTTTTAAAGCAATAAATAACATTTCTATCTATATCCTTCAAACTATATTTCTCAAAATATATTATAAATAAACATTCTTTCTGCTGTTGAATGGATAAGATAAAACTAGAAACAGCAAGTAAATTGATAGTCCATTGAGACAGAAAAGCCATTTGCCCCATTATTCTAATCATACTTAAGCTTTTAAAAATCTAAGTAGAATGTAATACTGCACTGTCTTCACAGAACCCTAAATAATGAATGTTAATTCCCTAAAGAATTAATTTGTTTATGACTCATAATAACAAAACAGTATTTATGTGAGTTACTGTAGTTGGAACAAACAAACAAAAAAAAAAGGTTTCCTACATCAGGATCTCAATGGAGTCCCTTCCATCCTTTGTGAGATTTGCACAACAGATAACAGGTTTACCTGCTTTTTCTGCAGAGGAAGCTAAGTTGCCCAAATTCACATGCAAGGAAGCAGAGAAGCTACTTTTAAATACTAGTTTTTCATTACCAAAACGCAAGTAGACTCTCTTTCCTGATTTACTATAGCTCGGGTCCTCCTCAGGAATGAAGTCAAAGTTATAGAAACAGACATAAAACTGCTATTGATTCTACTTAAACATTAACTTTTTACAACATTTTGAGCTATGATAATGTGTTTTATCAGTTTTTTTTATGATGGTCTTCAGGGAGCTTATAGAACAAGCCTCAGGACATCCAGAACCGCAAGAGATTAAGATTAAGCAAAACTACCTTTTTCAATGTGGCTAGCAAGTCCTGGTGATACAATCTTGAATGGAAACCAGTGTTTTTTCATCCTCCATAAATGTTTTTCTCCATTGAGCAGAGAAATTGATATGTCCAGGGAAAATGATCATCCTAATAAAACAACTGTCCCAGTGCTTTAGAAGAAGGAATTTTCTTAATTAAAGACTTGTTGTAATTAAAACCACATCAAAGTGAATGAGAAGTCCTTGTGTCAGGAGCAGACATTCTCAAGTGGGGTTCTTGATCACCTGTATCTCAATCACTGAGGAGCCATAGTAATGAATGCAGAGGCCCAGGCTTCTTTCTGGCTATACCAAGCCAGATTCTTTGGCATGGGTCTGCGTGTTTCACAGGTTTCCTAGACAATTCTTATGCTCATGAAAATCTGAGAGCATCTGATGGATACCATCAGTTCAGTTATCTACTCAGTCTGACAGAGCAGGCTTGCTAATTATGCTAATCAAACTTGTCTGGGTCTGATTAAATACACTAGAATGTTCCCAAGAGCAAGAACTATTTCTTACTTATTTGTGTGTCCCAGAGGTTAGAGTAAAGCCTTACTGTAGAAACTCACTAAATGTTGGGTAAACACAAAGTAGAATGTTTCTCAAGTACAAACAAGGAATTGAATAAATATAAATAAATATATAGGTAAATAAATGAGGAAGAATGGACTTTTGTTCCTTAAATATACTTCCAATAAATATATGTAAAACATTGATAAAAATGGAAAGTTACATTTAGCAAACATATAGAATAATTGTTGCAATGAAGAGTCATCAATAGTTGCTAAAATTAATGAATTATAATATGATAGGATGCAAGATATTTGGTGAAGAATTATCTCCCCGTAAGATACTTATTTTTTTAAAGATTTTATTTATTTATTTGACAGGCAGAGATCACAAGTAGGTGGAAAACAGGCAGAGAGAGAGGAGGAAGCAGGCTCCCCGCTAAGTAGAGAGCCTGATGCGGGGCTCCATCCCAGGACCCTGAGATCATGACTCTAACTGAAGGCAGAAGTTTTAACCCACTGAACCACCCAGGCACCCCCATAAGATACTTATTAATTACAATGGGAAAACTAGTGAATTTACTTGGAGATATTTGTCAGACAAGCAATCAAAGATAATAGCAGTAATGAGACATAGTGACATCACGTGCTTCCTGCTTGCCACAATTGATGAGTAGAATTTGGTTTTGTGGAGACATCGAAAAACTAAAGCTGATGTATATTCTACAAGATACTGATCAGTAATGAAAAGTGTCAAGGTCATGGAAGACAAAGGACTGAATTGCTGTCCTGGATTGGATTGGGAGTATGGAGACACAACTTCTAAGGGCAAGGCAGAATCCTGGATTGTATCCTGGGCTAGGAAATATGTGAGCAGGACAACCAATGAAGAGACTACAGTCTGTATATCAGCTAAAAAGGTGGTATGAATGTTGATTTTCTGGGTTTGGTTATGTACTATGTAGTATGGTATTATGGCTAATATTAAGGAAGTCAGATAAGCAGTGTATGGGAATTCTTTGTACTATTTTTACAACTTTTTTGTAGGTTTACAATGATTTCAACATAAAACAAATATAAAAATTTTTAAAATTGTGTCTCCCTGCACAGAATTTTTTTGCTTATTAAAAATGTAGTTCCTTGGGCCTCACACTTAGATCTACAAGTCAGAATTTCTTCAAATGGAAACCAAGAAACTTCATTTTCACAAAATCCCTGGGTGGTTCTTAAAACACTAGAGTTTGAGAAGAGTAGGAACTCCTATATTAAGTTGCAAAAAAGATCATCTGACAAGGTCAGAAGGTTTATTTTCTGGATTGAAAGTTATATAAACTAACATGCAATGGATTAGTATAGCCACATATATAAATCACTGTGAAGTGTCAAGTTAATGAACTTACATAGATTTTCAAGTCTCTGTCAGAAGTCAGGATGTCAACCAAAATCATACAAGCTGATCATAGACTGATATAAAGAAAATGGTGATCATTCAATAATGTTGTGGTTCATGTTTCACAAAGCAATGCTTCTGGTGACAGATTAAAAAAAATGAAGGCAAAACCATTTGATATTTTTCTTTCACTGAGTAGATTCCCCTCTTGTTTTAAATATCCCAAGGGTAGAGGAAACATCTTCAAGAAAATAGTCCTTAAAAAGTATTTAAATTTTGGAGCACCTGGATGACTCAGTCAGTTAAACATCCAGCTCTTGATTTCAGCTCAGGTCATGATCTCAGGGTTATGAGATTGAGCCCCAGGTTGGGCTCTGTGCTCAGTGGGGAATCTGCTTAGGATTCTCTCTCTCTCCCTCTCCCTCCACCCCTCTCCCCGACTTATGCTTGCTCACCTTTTCTCTCTGTCTCAAATGGATAAATAAAAGTGTTTTTTTTTTTTTTTTTTTTTTTTAATTACCAGCATTGTAAACAATGACAGTTTGAGAAACCAAACCATCTCAAACCATTGGTTGTTTGGATTTGGCACTGTAAGCCATGGGGAGTCCCTTCAGGTTTGAGCTTGGAACTGACATGATTAGATCAGCTACTTTTTAAGTAATTTCCACCCAACGTGGGGCTTGAACTCACAACCCCGAGATCAAGAGACTCCTCCTTTACCGACTGAGCCAGCCAGAATGTGATTCAGTAGAAATTCTAGGGGTAGCTTGGAAGAGAGTTGAAAACTGTGAAGCAAAGCTAAGGAAGCTGTTCCAAGTGTTCAGGCAGCAGTTATTTAGGGCAGAAGCAGACAGAGCTGAGAAAGATTGTGAGGATACTGGAGCCTGATAGAAAATGCAATGCAGGAGGGTGCCTGGGTGGCCGAGTCTGGTAAGCCTCTGCCTTCAGCTCAGGTCATGATTCCAGGGTTCTGGGATCTAGTCCCTCATCCAGGGTCTCTGCTCAGTGGGGAGTCGCATTTTGCCTCTGCCTCTCTCTGACTCTGCCACTCCTCTCCCCCAACCCCGCCCCCCGTTCATGCTCTCTCTCTTGCTCTCTCTCAAGTAAATAAATAAAATATTTAAAACAGAAAACTGGAAATGCAATGCAGGGATGGAAAATGAAATCAGACTTTCTTGGGAGTTTACTGCTTTTCGGCTACAATAATCTTCCTAGAAATTAAAACACCAGTGCCACCTATTGGTGAATAAGATTCTCATTCTAAGGTTGCCCTAGATCCAAATTAACATTTTATAATATAATGGCAAGTATGATGCTGATTTCTCTTACTCTGATATGGCAAAATACATTTTTGAGCTCTGTTCAAAGTACTGAGTGAAGTGAATAGTAAATAGTCCTTCTGCAGGCTGGAAAAGTTTAGGATATGTCTTAGGAGAAACAGTATATGCAAAACAGTTACCTGCTAATGTGTTTAAGTACAGTGTGAGGTCCCAGAAGGGAGAATTTGGAGGGACTAATTTAGCTTGTTGCTGGCTGAAGGGTGGCAGTATGAGGTCCATCAGAAAGGACACATATGGAAGCAAAGCTATAAGGTGCAGCCTGAAAGGAAAGTTCGCAAATCCAAGGTACCCAAGAGAGCTTACAACCTGACTCCAGTGGTGTTTACAATGAGCAGGTTTGACAGTTAATTGTCTCAAGTGGTAAGCCAGGTGCACTCTTCCGAGACATATGAGATGCTATGAGAATAGGGACAACTCTTTTCTTGAAAGCAGACACTGCTTGCAGTCAAAGCTTTCTGTGACTCCCTCCTCAAAAGTAGAAGATCCAGATCGATCCAAAGAAATGAAAATGTTACTTTAATGCACCAGCAGATGACTGAAAACTGTGAGCAGTTAACAAAGCGGGCTAAAATAGAGACCAAATGGCAGCTGGCCACTGGTTGTCCTGAAATTTTTACCTTTGTATTTATTTTAAAGAAGCCTAAAATTAAGTCTAACCTAGACATAACAATCACTTACAGTGGGTTATTATTCCTGTTGATGGTGAGGAGATGGATACTTCCTAAGGTCATGCAGCTTTGAAATGGTAGAGCTGGAATTTGGATCCAAGTGGACTGATTTTGGAGCCCATTTTCTGGAACTACAACATTAGACTGTTACTTATATTCTGCTCTGCTTGAGTTAACAGCCCCTGGTCTTTGGTAAATTGCTAGTACCATGCACGATGACTGATTTTTATTATTTTAAGCACAGTCCAATATAGACTACCTTGTTTCTACTTCATGATCGAAGGGGTTTCTCATAACTCATTTTGCCTTGTATAACATTTTACATTTAAAATCTCAGTAAGAGGATGCCTGGGTAGCTCAGTCAGTTGTGTCTGCCTTCAGTTCTGGTCATGATCCCAGGGTCCTGGGATTGAGCCCGGCATCAGGCTTCCTGCTCAGTGGGGAGCCTGCTTCTCCCTCTACCTGCCACTCCTCCTAGTTGGGTTCCCTCTCTCTGTCTCTCTGACAAAAAAATAAAATCTTTAAAAAAAATAAAATAAAAATTCATTAAATACTTTGATATTCTAGTATTGCTAATGGGCATCAGAAGAAAGCTGGGGTGGCAATCCTTATATCAGATCAATTCGATTTTAAGCCAAAGACTATAATAAGAGATGAGGAAGGACACTATATCCTACTCAAAGGGTCTGTCCAGCAAGAAGATCTAACAATTTTAAATATCTATGCCCCTAAGGTGGGAGCAGCCAACTATATCAACCAATTAATAACAAAATCAAAGAAACGCATCAATAATAATACAATAATAGTAGGGAACTTTAACACTCCCCTCACTGAAATGGACAGATCATCCAAGCAAAAAGTCAACAAGAAAATAAAGGCCTTAAATGACACACTGGACCAGATGGACATCAAAGATATATTCAGAACATTTCATCCCAAAGCAACAGAATACACATTCTTCTCTAGTATTTTATTTTTTGAATTACACCCAATCACTTGGCACTTTTAGGTGTGGTCAACATAGGACATAAATATTATAAAAGTTTGTAATGATTAAAACATTCACCTAAGAATATAACAATTTGTTTCTTTGTGTCTGAGTATCTCAGCTCAAAAACATGAATAGAATGCACTGTGATGCCCTTGCGTTATAATTATAAATAATATCCTTTTCCTCTCATATCAACTTAGCATGCCGCTTAGCTGATTCAGGGTCATAAAAGTGATGTAAAGGTAGCTCAGACTAAACATGGAAGAAAGAAGTGCACTAACATTTGTAAATTAAAGCTTTTTCTGATTGTATTTCTTTTTCTGAAATAAGTCAATAATATCCTCCTTTAAAGTCCCCATGTTTTCAGAGTGTACATTACTATCACTTGTGTTTTTAAGTATCCAGGGTAGCTTCACTGTGAAGCCTAGTTTGGTACCTCTTCTAGCAGAGATCAGTGTGAAATCAGGAGCCTATATCACCAAGGAGGAAACGTATCATACAAATATACTTTTTAATACTTTTCTGGTCTTGATTAAAAGTGAAGTATGGACAAGGAGTCTTACACAGAGGGAAAGCAATTTCCCAATCTCCTCAGCCCTGAATATCTTTTCTTTATTTAGATGCTAGGCTGCAAAGTATTTTCTCTTTCCTAAGATGATAGAAATACAGAATATTTACCATTCCACATACTAAACAGAAAGCCTTGTGTTGCCTGACTGCTTAGTCTAACTCAATGATTTTAAATAACAGTGGCTGTCACATTTATCATAAGTTTACAGAGTCTTTGTTTTATTTTCCTGACATTTTGTATAGAGATAAGGGGTTTTTTGTTGATTGTTTTATTATAGAGCCTTTAACTGTCCATAATGTAACTCATTAACTTCAAACATGTTAATTAAAAACATTTCTGAAACATGTTTGTAGAAATTGCATGTTTTCATAAAACCAGTTAAAGGAAATGCTGTAAATGTTCATAAATATGCCTATCATTTATTCACTTAAGTTATAAGAGGCCTTACTGTTTTCACCCTACCCTTTCTTTTTTTTTTTGATCTATTTATAATTGTATGAATTACAAATACATACACACATATAAGGAAAACTCTGAAGTGCTGGCAGTTAAGAAGGGGAAATTAAAAACATATTTTAAAAACGATTCTAAAGAAAGACTTAGTAATCTTAAAATTGGAAACAACCTCATGAACTCATGACCTTTAAAACTTAGATCTTTTTGTCATCCCACCTGCCATGTTTTGTCATGTGGAGGAATCTGATACTCATCCCTACTAAAACCTCCTGGAGAGTGGCCAATTCAATGTCTCTCCTTGATTGAAAGGAATCAGGGAAATCAAGACAGGCCTGGACATCTTTGTTGGTGCTAGAGAGTAAGGATACTTGACATGTCACAGTTGGTTGTAGAGTGTCAAAGAGAAAGGAGATGACTTACAAGGTTCCAGGTGACCAAATTGTTTTGTTTGAGCATCAAAAAATAGAATAGTTTTGTGAAAATTACTATAAATTTTTAATGTGACTCAAAAGAGGTAGGCAAAAGCATACGTAATTCTTCATTTATATTGACAGAACATATTGTATGTTACTCAATTCAAATAATGGGTGTATGGAATGAAGGTGACTTCTGATCAAACCCAAAATATTATGTAATATCTTGTAGCCTGGGATATGTATATTTGCAAAATTCCATTAATATAGACAGGAAAAAAAAATCTGTGAAGGAAATTATTTTAAAAGTTGTGTAAGATGGGGTGCCTGGGTGGCTCAGTAGGTTAAAGTCTCTGCCTTCAGCTCAGATCATGTTCCCAGGGTCCTGGAATGGAGCTGCACCTTGGGCTTTCTGTTCAGCAGAGAGCCTGCTTCCCTTCCTCTCTCTCTGCCTGCCTCTCTGCCTACTTGTGATCTCTGTCTGTCAAATAAATAAATAAAATCTTTCAAAAAAGAAAAAAATGTTGTGTAAGAGATCATGGTTAAAAAGGAAAAAAAGGTAAGAGTGAAATGTAATATGGTAAGTTCTAAAGAGAAATGGGCCTGGAAGTTTTTATTACTATAATAAAAAGGGGCCTGGTTCCATAACCTGCTCTACACAGTTTAATTGTCTTGAATTTTCTTCCAATTTCTGTGTTACAATCCTTGTCTCTTCCCTGAATTCACAGTTGAATTAAGATTATGAATTTCTTACGGATATTGCTGAATCAATCATCTTAGCTGATCTGAAATATGACTTCTATTCACCTTAGTCAGGAAAAATAACTTTGTTATATAAGAAGATACAAAATGTGTAGAGAGATAATGATTTTTTAAAACTTACATTTATATTATTAACAATTTTGGGAAAGTGTAGCAATGAGTTTTTCAATTTTTATGCTTTTTAAAATTCTGTATTTTAAAAATGGTTGAGTCCGAATGGCCAAAACAATCTTGAGAAAGAAGAACAAAGCTGAAGGTATCATGCTCCCTGATTTTAAACTATACTACAAAAGCTATAGTAATCAACGTAATATGGTAGTGGCATAAAAACAGACACATAAATCAATGGAACAGAAGAGGGAGTCCAGAAATAATCATTAATGATATACTGTCAATTAATTTATAACAAAGGAGCCAATAATATACAATGGGGCAGGGGCAGTATCCTCAAAAAACAGTGTTGGGAAAACTGGACAGCCACATGCAGAAGAACAAAACTGGATTCCTACCTCCCACCATACACAAAAGTCAATTCAAAATAGATAAAAGATTTGAATGTAAGACTTGAAACCATAAAATTCATAGAAGAAAACAGGAATAATCCTCCTTGACATTGGTCTTGGCAATGATATCAATCTCACTTCTGTGTATATACCTAAAGAAAGTGAAAAGAGGATACTGAAGAGGTAGCTGCATTCCCATATTCATTGTAGCATTATTCATGAAAGCCAAGATAAGCAAACATCCTGAGTGTCTATCAACAGATAAATGGATAAGGAAGATATACACAATGGAATATTATTCATCTATGAGAACAAAGGGAATCCTGCTGTTAGTGACAACATGGATGATCACTGATGGCGTGATGCTAAATGAAATAAGCCAGACAGAGAAAGACAAATACTGCATGATATCATGTATTTGGGGATTTTTTAAAAAGTCACTCATAGAAACAAAGTAGAAAGCTGGTTGCCAGAGGCTGGGGGTGAGGCAAATAACAAAAGTCTGATAAAAAGGGTATAGACTTTCAGCTATAAGATGAAAAAGTCTGAAGATCTAATGTATAACATGGTGAATAGAAATAATATTGAATAATTGTATTGCATAATTGAAATTGGGTAAGAGTAGAACTTAAATGTTTTCACCTCTCTACCCTACCAAAGCAAATGTTTGAGAGAATGAAATATATTAAATTTGTGATTGTAATTGTAAACATTGAATAGGGTTTGTTGGTGTTAAATATTCAGAGAAACTTAAGCTGTTCGATTTATTTATTAAAAAATACTATTTGAGGCTTAAAAACTTGTTTCTAACATGTGTACTGTTAAATATTGCATTATTTAAAACATTAGTTATTGTTTAAGTGCCCTTTGATACACATTCCCCCTCTTTTACACATTAAAAAAAACAAATTAACAACACAAAATGCTTGAGAGCATGTGGAGCAACAGGAACCCTCATTCATTGCTGGAAGGAATGCAAAATGGTGGTTTCTTACAAAACAACTCTTATTGTATGATCCAGCAATTGTGCTTCTTGGCTTTTACTCCAGGGAATTGAAAACTTATGTCCAACAAAGTCCTGGAGACAGATGTTTAGAAGACCTTTATTCATAATCATCAAAATCTGGAAGCAACCAAGAAGTTCTTCAGTAGGCAAATGGAAAAACAAATTGTCATACATCCAGACAATGGAATATTATTTAATGCTAAAAAGAAATGATCCATCAAATTATGAAAAGACCTGGAAAAAACTTAAATGCATATTACTAAGTGAAGAAAGCCAATCTGAAAATGCTACACACTGTATAATTCCAACTATATGATATTCTGGATAGGGCAAAATTATGGAGAAAGTCAAAGGCAAAATTATGGAGAAAGCCAATCTGAAAATGCTACACACAGTATGATTCCAACTATATGATATTCTGGAGAGGGCAAAATTATGGAGAAAGTATAAAGATCCATAGTTGTCAGTGTTGGATAGGGGAGAGGGGTGAATAGATGGACCAAGAGGATTTTTAGGGCCGTGAAACTACTCCGTACAATACTATAATGGTAGATACATGTCATTCTATATTTGTTCAACCCATAGAATGTATAGCATGAAGAGTAAACACTAATGTAAACCATACCCTCTTGGTGATAATGATCTATCAATGTAGTTTCATCAGTTTTAACAAATGGACCCTCTCCCCCACATTCTCCTGATAGGTAGTTGATTTGGAGTTCATTACTCATTGTTACTTCTGTATCACTTCTATCAGCATTATTTCACCTTGTATCTTCCCAGTTGTTTTTCATAGTGGCTGCTAACTTACTGTATTTCTAATTAAAGTAAATTTTTGAAATACTTGTCAATGTCCATGGACTTCCCATGTTTTCTTATTTCACTTGCGCAAAGCTGTAAGGAGGAACTTATTCTACCTAACTAGGGTCTTCCGAAACTCTTTATATATATATATTTTTCTAAGATAGCTTTTCTGTGTCTCCTATGGTGAAAGTCATTCTCATCCTCTAGATTCTTGTGCTTAACAGTAAAGAGATTGGAAGCGGCAATCTTCACCAGTGTAACAACTTTCTCTATATAAAGTTTCATTCAGCAGGATTTTTATAGGGCTCTTAAAAAGTTTCCTGTGTTTCCCCAGTTCCCTGGAACAGGTTGGAAATACCAAGTCCAGAAGAATTATTTGAACACATTCTGGTTGTTTTTCAGGGTTTGTGATTAACAAGATCTCTTGTAAGAGAGTTTAACACTGGGCAGTGCCTCATGTGGTTATTCCCTCCGGTTCTCTTTCTGCTCTTTATCACACTGCATCCGAGAAGATAATTAGCAGTCAATTGATTGGCGAGTAACTTAAACATTTCTCATTATACTTAATATAAAGTAATAGATCGGGCTAATGAAATAATTAAAATCACAGTAATTTACACAGCACAATTTTATTCAGAGATGCCCACTTTATTTTAATTAGAACAAATGGACTTAATCTCATTTTTCTATTGTTAGCATCCACAAAACATTTGGAGAATACTTTATGTCCAAAAAAAAAAAAAAAAAAAAAGTAGTCTTCTGTGGTCTTGGGCGCACGAGTAAATTTGGATGACTTCATCTGTAGTAGGACTCAACCAGGGTCAACCACGGAATCCGAGAGCAACCCCCGCAGGGAGCCGGGAGAGCTAGGCGTGGGTGTTTTGCTGGGCCAGCCTTGACCTCCTGGGTCCTCAGCTCCGCCCCTGCAACGAGGAGAAGGCAATCTCGCGCCCGGGCAAAGCCGCGCTCACGGCAGGTTGGTCCTCCAGCACCCGGTTTGGTCGCGCCAGCCAGCACCTACAGGCGCAGCGGGATTCCGGCTGAAGAAAAGTGAGTTCCGTACCTTTCCGCCTCCAGAATCGCCGTCTCAGCACACCACGGCCAAGTCCACGCTCTGCTTTCTATCGTCCCGACCTAGAAGTTGCAGGTTCTGTTTACCCTCAGAATCTGAATCAAGATCTGGTGTCCCGGGCCCAGAGAGGCATTCGGTAGGGAGCCCCGAGGACTCAGTCCGAGGCTCGGGTGTGCCGGGAAGTCCCTTGTGCTCGTACTCGCTTTGTGCCCTGGGACATCCCTGAAGTCCCCAGGCGCCGCTCCGCCCTGCGTCCCCGCCCAGAGACACCCAGGCGCGCAGGTATCAGCCAGCGCCGGCTAACTACCAGCACTGTTCCAGCCGGACGCCGCCGGGACACTGTCCCACCGCCGGGTCGCGGACTTCCCAGTCCGAGCACCTGCCTCGAGACCCGCCCCTGGGAGCTTCCTTTCGGGTCCTCCGAGCCCAGACATGCGGCCAGCTAAGCCAGGCGCCCCACTGTCCACGCTCCTCCTGCTCGTTCTGGTTTTGCCCCTGCCCGGGGCCCACGGGAGGCCCCGGAGTGGCAGGGGAGTATATGCCGCGGACCAAGAACCCAAGTCGTGGCTTTTCCTCCCCGCGGCCAGAGCCGGCCCGGCACCCAACGCCTCACGGAGCACTGGTAAGCAGTCCCCTTACCAGCCGGTCCTTTGCTCTGATGCAGGGTTTTAAGAAGGCAGAATTAAGCAGAGCAGAGAACAGACCACCTCTGCAGATATCCGGTTTTCAGGGAAAGAGGTAATGAGTTTATTAGATTTAGCACTGTTGAGATTTAAGTAGTAAAAAACCCCATCTCGCAAAGGAACTGGCGTGCTGTGTCCCTTCCCTGGTGAAGGAGCCCGTTTCAGTAGGCTGGTGGGGCAGCTGAAACCCATGAGGATCAGCCCTAGCTGGCCCAGGCAGAGTGCGCGGGTTCTGTATCTGACAGTGCCTCATTCTGGGTCTTCCTGGGTTTTGAGCATTCACTGAGCATTGCCTGAGCACACAGACACAGCCTGAACACACTCAGGAATGCCCCCTTTGCTTTCCCCTTCAAGTTGGCCTCAGGGAATGGTTGAAGAACCGCCAATTTTGAGCAGGCTGAGGTGGCTCTTGTTCACTCAGACCTTCCCTAGGTTGGGCTCCTAAATCAGCTCTGGGCACTCAAGTCCCTGGCTACTTAGATGCTGAAGGAGGGGAGGAGGGAAAAATGAGGGAGAAAAAAAAAGTAGCCAATATAGGGGTCCGAGATGCCCCAAGGTAGGGAAGTCCAGTATGATTGGGAAATGCGAAAATCCTAGGGCACAGTGAGGTCAGAGGGGGCAGACAAGAGTGCAGGGCACCAGGGCAGGAAGAAAGGTAGTGAGCAAGGAATAGAGAAGCTGTGAACAGCTGTCTCTGTTAAGAGCCTGTGCCATACAGAGCCAGGTTGAGCCAACGGCCAGGCTTGGAGCAGAAGTGACCCTCTTTGGGGCCATCTGCTACCCCGGGGACCAGCCCAGTTGGGGCTGCCTTGCTGTCACCTCATAACTCTTTTGCCTCACATTTCACTTTTAATAAAGCAAAGCGGGATTACTTAGTATCATTTTTCTTCCATGGTGGTTGTGATATAAATACATAGTTATTTCCTCCACAAACTTTCACTGAGAGCCTGTTACATGCCAGGCTGAGACCACCTACTGAAGCAGGCCGCCAGATGTCTGTGCTCTGTCACATTCTGGGTGTGGAGGGAGGAAGGCTGGGCACAGGTAAAGCCGAAGAGGAAGCAGAGGGAGGTGTTGGCCAGGGCCTCAGAAGCTGAGGTGGAATGTTGAGCTTCTGGTGTTGGGCCAGGGCAGAGATTTCCAGGGTGACTAGCAAGCTCAGAGCTCTCAGGAGGGGAGGGGGAGCCCTGGGGTGACTACAGCAGTGGTGTCTCATCCTTCATATATGTGCACTTGAAATTATTGTGAGCCTAAATATTTATCTCTGTTAAGAGTTCAGAAATAGCTAAAGTAAAACCAAAGAATGGCCAAAATAGTGATTCGTAAAAGTGTATTGGGCATGCACCAAAAAGAGTTTGCATGCCAGGCGCTCACAAACCAAAACATGGAAGGAGAGGTACGTTGTTATAAAACAGCCTATATAGTGAGAAAGCAGTGACCATTTAGTTTTCACAGTGATTGGTTATAGTATTACAATTAAGTGCTTGGGAACTGGTTGGTAGTTACCTGATATCGACATTGGCAAACAGTTTAAGTTTTGCTTATGAGTTTTAGAGGCATAAGCAAGAGACGACCCAGGTCAAGTTAGCCTTACAAAATAAGCTAAATTAAGCTTTGCTTGTATGACAAAACTGGCTTGGTCAGCTCAGAGAATTTTCTTTCTTTCTTTCTTATTTTTTTTTTTTAAGATTTTATTTATTTATTTGACAGAGAGAGACACAGCGAGAGAAGGAACACAAGCAAGGGGAGTAGGAAAGGGAGAAGCAGGCTTCCCAAGGAGCAGGGAGGCCAATGCGGGACTCGATCCCAGGACCCTGGGATCATGACCTTAGCTGAAGGTAGATACTTAACCAAGTGAGCCACCCAAGCGCCCTGCTCAGAGAATTTTTAAGGCTGGTCTCCATTTGGTTTTGATTTTAACATCTCAGAGAAGGAAATGTTACTTTGGAATGAAAAAGAGTTGGGGAAAGTCCCAAACTAAAGACAAATTAATGTTAACACATTATTTCAGACCAATTTCATTTAACAGATATTTTCTCCCCAGTCACAGATTTACAGTGGTGTTTCCTGGTTTTCTGAGAAAGCTCTAACTTCTCGTGGATGCAGGACATTCCAGTCCCCTTGTGACTTGCCCAGCTGCCTTCTGTGGTTCTCACCATGCACCACGGAGGGCACCCTGTACCAGCCACACAGATTCAGACACAGATTCAGACTGTTCCTTACAGATACCAGCCAGTTTTTTTTTTTGTTTTTTTTTTTTTTGCCTCTGCTACTTTGGAGCCTCCAGGAATGTGCTTCTCTCATCTCTCCGAATTCTGTCTATCCTCCTCAGCTCTGTTACTTTCTGGTATCTTTGTTCCATGTTCAAAAATATGGAAATTCTAAATTTACTTTGGAACCGTCCCCACAGTTCTGATGGAACTTGGGTGTGCATAACAGTGGAATCTTCTGTGTTACAACCTAAATCCCTTCTATTTCAAGTCTGTTACTATTATAGCTGCTCACTTAGCCAGACCTATCAGCTGAGTAAAGTTTCTTCCACAAGAATAATAAAAATGATTTTCCTTATTTTGCATATCACCAAGAAGGAAGTACAGTGTGTTTTTCTTTTTGTTTTTGTTTGCAGATGGGTAAAATATTTAAAATATTTTATTTGCAGATTTACTGGAAGGTGTTTGTGTCACCGAAAAACAATAATATGGGAAAAAGTCAAGAAGGAAAGGTGATGTGTGATATTTTGCTAAGCACTTGGGAAGTGCTGTCACTAGAACACTCAATATGAGGAGCCAGAGTGAGCTCACATGAATGAACTTCTGCCCTTCAGAGTATTTCTGAGTAGCGACTGTTGCAGGACATCATTCACCTAGCTGCTAAGTGGGGAAATTCTGAGCGGAAGTTGATAGGATCACATGCGATGGCTCCTCTTTCCTTGGAATGGCACAGTCCTAGGAGTCTGCCTTTCAGTAATAAAATTGGCAAGGAAAACTAGGATTTTTAAAATTACTTTATAATGTTCCCCCCTGCTTTGGACTTCACTTTTATTGCTAGAAATAAGCTCTAAAGCAGTCAAGAATAGATTTCTAGGATTTTTGTTGCCATGCGGAAGACAGAAAGTGATGACTAGGTCATTGGTTCAGAGTCTGTGTTCCCCTCCTGTGTGTGCTATTGAAGAAAACATCACTGGAAGCTCCTGGGTGGTTCACTCCATTAACTGGCTGCCTCTGGCTCAGGTCATGATCCCAGGGTTTTGGGTTCGAGTCCTGCAGAGTCTCCCTCTGCCGCTCCCCTTGCTTGTGCTTTTTCTCTTTCATCTAAATAAATAAAATCTTAAAAAAAAAAAAAAAAGAACATCACTGAAGTGGGAAGTAACACGTCTTGGAGTTTAGTCATTTGTTACAACTCTAATTCTCTGTCAACATAAGCTACCAGGAAATAGTAGTGAAAACATTAAATCATGTTTGAAATTGTATAGTTTTATACATATTAATAAAATTAAAATATTATTAAACTAAGATTTACCTGGAATTATTGTCAGCCTCATTGGTTAGATAATCTCATTCAGTATGGTTTTTTTCCCCTTTAAACACAAGACAGAATTTTTCTTCTCCTACAACTTTCCTCATATTGTGACTTGTATTAGTTTATACATATAATATGTATAAAGTATATACATAGATTATATTTGTATAGTATGATATTATACTATCTGGATATAAACCTCTTGCAGTTGGAACTGAGGATTACTCAGTTTTTAATGCCCTATAGGCTATTAAAGTCATTAGACGCAATTGACTTTTAGGAGAAAATTTTTTCTTTGGAACTGAAATTTTGCAAAGGAAAAAATTTTAAATTAACTTTAAAAGTAAAAGAATTGATTTTTTAATTTGCCCTCAAAGGCTGATTAGATCTATGATTTAATCTGTGCCATTTCTGAGTCATGAGCTCATTTCTTAGCATTTATGACCAAGTTTAGACAACACAACATCTGCTGCCCTTAATACCTTCTAGGGCAGTGGTTCTTCGAATGAGGCCATACACCTCGGAAGCAACTGGGAGGCAAATTTTGAATGTAATTGTTGTTTTCATCTTGGATATCCTAAATCTCTGAGTATAGCCCATGCCTCTGCATCAAAAAACTCTTGGAAGATTCTTGCGTAATTTAGTTTTTGGAATCACCAGAGATTTTTAATTGAGGACGGTGGGGAGGAGAAAAGTGGTATATCAGAATCTTCTGGAAAGTTTCTTTGAGACAGAGACAATTCCTGACTAGTCTCCACAGCCCTGGCCACACTTCTCTTTCTATAGCTCTCTGCCCACCCTTCATTCCCACAGGTACCCACAGCACCATAGCTGTATTTTCCCATGAGTCTGAGTGATGATCTGTGAAAAAAAGTCTTCCTTGGTCTGCCAGCCTCGGGAACATTGCCATTAGATCCTTTGCACTATACAAGCACTATACAAGAACTATGAATCTTAAAAAAAAAAAAAGTGGGGGGTGCGCCTGGATGACTCAGTTTGTTAAGCAACTGCCTTCGGCTCAGGTTGTGATTCTGGAGTCCCAGGATTGAGTCCCACATCAGGTTCCCAGCTCCATGGGAAGTCTGCTTCTCCCTCTGACCATCTCCCCTCTCATGCTCTCTTTCAGTCTTTCTCAAATGAATAAACAAAATCTTTAAAAAATAAAGAACTATGAAGACCTGTGGTATGTGGAGCTTTATGTAAACCAGCATTAGCCAAACTTTCTCACCCCACCCCTTCTTTCTCTCTTACTTTCTCTCGTCTTCCCTTTCTTTTCTCCCCTTCCTCATTCTTTCTCTCTTTTTAAAAATCTAGCATTTATTTGCATCTCACAGTACTGGTTTTGAAGGAGTCCAATCCTGGTAACATTGTATTGGCCACCGCATTCAGCCCAGCTTTACCTCAGCACCTGGGGGTCACAGGGAGAAAGCCCAGGACATAGTAAAGTGACACAGAACAAGGAAAGGCGACCTGAGGGCAGAACAGTGGGAGGGGGCCACTTATCAGAATGCTACTACCTCTCCTCAGGCCTCCCTCTTCCCTGAGACACAACAATATTGGAATTAGGCCAATTAATAACCCCACAGTGGCTTGTAAGTGTTCAAGTGAAGGGAAGAGTCACAGCTCTGTCACTTTAAATTGAAAGTCAGAAATGATTAAGCTTAGTGAGGAGGATATATCAGAAGCTGAGATAAGCCAAAAGCTAGGCCTCTTGCAGCAGTTAGCCAAGATGTGAATGCAAAGGAAAGGGGCACTTTTCTTATCTGCCTGAAGGCTCAGGTCATATCCCAGGGTCCTGGGATCAAGCCCCAGGTTAGGCTCTCTGCTCAGCCTGTTTCTTCCTCTCCCTGTAGCTCTGCCTGCTTGTGCACTCTCTCTCTCTGTCAAATAAATAAATAATGCAAAGGAAGAGTTCTTGAAGGAAATTACAAGCACCACTCCAGTGAACACACGAATGATAAGAAAGCAAAACAGCCTTATTTTTCATATGGAGAAAGTTTTAATGATATGGATAGAAAACCACACCAGGCAAAACAGCCCCAGGCCAGAGCAGGCCAGAGCAGGGCTCTAACTGTCTTCAATCCTGCAGAGTCTGAGAGAGGTAAAGAAGCTGCAAAAGAAAAGTCTGAAGCTAGCAGAGGTTTAAGGAAAGAAGCTGTCTGCATAATATCAAAGTGTGAGGTGAAGCGGCAAGTAGTGATACAGAAGCTAAGCAAGTTCTCCGGAAGATCTAGTTCAGATCATTAATGAAGGTGCCTACACTCAACAACAGATTTTTAGTGTAGATGGAACAGCCTTCTGAAGAAGATGGAAGAAGATGCCATCTGAGACTTCCATAGCTAGAGAAAAGTCAAAGCTTCAAAGGCAGGTTGGCTGTCTTGTTAGGGGCTAATGCAGATGGTGACTTTAAACTGAAGTCAATGCTCCTCTACCACTGCGAAAATCCTGGGGCCCTTGTGAATTATGCTGTGCTCTAGAAATGGAAAAACAAAATCCGATGACAGCACATCTGTTCACAACACAGTTTCCTGAATATTTTAAGCCCATTGTTGAGATCTACTTACTGCTCAGAAAAAAGATTCCTTTCCAAAATATTACTGCTCATTGGCAGTGTACCTGAAATCTGATGGAGGTATACAATGAGATTCATGTTAGCATGCTTGCAGCCCATGGATCAAGGAGTAATTTTGGCTTTCAAGTCTTATTATTTAATAAATACATTCCACTCAGCTACAGCTGCCCCATAATGATTCCTCTGATGGAGCTGGACAAAGTAAATTTGAAACTTCTGGAAAGGATTGACCTTCCCAATGCCATCAAGAACATTCATAATTCATGGGAATAGGTCAAAATATCAACATGAATAGGAGTTTGAAAGAAGTTGGTTCCAACCCTCATGCATGACATTGAGGAGTTCAAGACTTCAGTGGAGGAAGTAACTGCGGATGTGGTGGAAATAACAAGAGAACCAGAATTAGAAGTGGGTCAGAAGATGTGACTGAATTGCTGCAATATCATGATAAAACTCCTACAGATGAGGAGTGATTTCCTATGGAGAAGCAAAGAAAGTGGTTTCTTGAGATGGACTCTACTCCTGATGAAGATGTGGTGAATATTGTTGAAATGACAATGAAGGATTTAGAATACATTAGCTGAGTTGATAAAGGAGCAGGAGGGTTTGAGAAGATTGAATCCAATTTTGAAATAAGTTTTACTGTGGCTAAAACACTATCAAACAGCATCACATGCTACAGAGAACACATTCATGAAAGGAAGAATCAGTTGAAGTGGCAAATTTCTGTTGCTTATTTTAAGAAATTGTCACACTCAATCACCTCAACCTTCAGCAAACACCACCTGATCCATCAGCAGCCATTAATATTGAGGCAAGTCCCTCCACCAGCAAAGAGATGAAAACTTGCTGAAAGCTCAGATGATGTAATTTGCAGTTGAAATAGCATTAGGCCCCCCAAAGGTTACATACAAAGAGAGTTAATCTCTTTATTTAAAAATCTCAAACTCTAATAAGAGGCATGATGTAAAAACATATTTACACATTTACAAAGATATACATTTTATGTAATTTTATAAGAACAGAAGAAAGTACATACTTTTTGACAGTGTATTTTTTAAAAAAGATTTTATTTATTTATTTGAGAGAGAACGAGTATGAGAGAGAGAATGAGCAGGGGGAGGGAGAGGGAGAAGCACACTCCCAGCTGAGCAGGGAGGCCTGATGTGGACTCAGTCCTGGGACACTGTGCTCATGACATGAGCTGAAGGCAGACACTTAACTGACTTAGCCATCCAGGGACCCCATAACTGTATATTTAAAAAACCTAAAAGTATTTTTTTTTGCTAGTTTTTATTTTTTTTATTTTTTTTCCATTTTATTTATTTTTTCAGCGTAACAGTATTCATTCTTTTTGCACAACACCCAGTGCTCCATGCAAAACGTGCCCTCCCCATTACCCACCACCTGTTCCCCCAACCTCCCACCCCTGACCCTTCAAAACCCTCAGGTTGCCCCAACCTCCCACCCCTGACCCTTCAAAACCCTCAGGTTGTTTTTCAGAGTCCATAGTCCCTTATGGTTCACCTCGCCTCCCCAATGTCCATAGCCCGCTCCCCCTCTCCCAATCCCACCTCCCCCCAGCAACCCCCAGTTTGTTTTGTGAGATTAAGAGTCATTTATGGTTTGTCTCCCTTCCAATCCCATCTTGTTTCATTTATTCTTCTCCTATCCCCCTACCCCCCCATGTTGCTTCTCCATGTCCTCATATCAGGGAGATCATATGATAGTTGTCTTTCTCTGATTGACTTATTTCACTAAGCATGATACGCTCTAGCTCCATCCACGTCGTCGCAAATGGCAAGATTTCATTTCTTTAAAAGTATTTTTTAAAGATATTGCTTGCTTGAATATGTTTGTCATCAGCTTTTTCCTTCAAATATTTAATAAATTTCAATGTTTTTCAAATACCTATATTTCCTGCGAGCAATTTTCTGAACATTAATATAATTAGGTTAGTTTTTATTTTTGAAAATGGAACTGTTTTTATATATTTACAAAGAGAAATAGTTGTGTCATCTCTAAATAAAGAAAGTGATAATTCAAGGAACTATGTAGCAAACGTTTCAATTTAGGTATCTGAAAAATGCTAGCTTAAAACAAAATGAAGAAATGCCCCTCAGTACCTAATAAGGTGCAAAGGACCAATTAACATGGCTTTGTAAAGAATCAATCAAGTTGGAGCAATTATCTTTATGGTAAGATATTAAGTTATATGCAGGTAAAACTGAACACTAAACGTTTTCTATTATTTTGTTTTCTAGTTGTTCTGTCTTCTGACTTTTTTATTATTCCACATGATCTCTGGTCATTTAAACATTTTTTAAAATTCCAGTTAATTCATAGGGTAGCTATATTTTTAGCTTTTTGAGGAACCTCCACACTGTTTTCCACAGTGGCTGCACAAGCTTGCATTCCCAACAACAGTATAGAAATGTTCCTCTTTCTCTGCATCCTTGCCAGAAAACATCTGTTTTCCTGACTTGTTAGTTTTAACCATTCTGACCTGTGTGACATGGTATCTCATTATAGAACTAGAGGGTATTATATTAAGTGAAATAAGTCTATCAGAGAAAGATAATTATCATATGATCTTATTCATATGTGGAATTTAAGAAGCAAAACAGTGGATCATAGAAGGGAGGAAACAATAAAACAAGACAAAATCAGAGAGGGAGACAAACCATAAGAGACTCTTAATCATAGGAAACAAACTGAGGGTTACTGGAGGGGGTAGGGTGGGGGGATGGGGTAACTGGGTGATGGGCATTAAGGAGGGCATGTGATGTAAATGATCACTGGGTATTATATAATACTGATGAGTCACTGAACTCTACTTTTAAAACTAATAATACATTGTATGTTAATTAGTTGAATTTAAATTTTAAAAAGGATGCAAAAAAATTTTAAAAAGGTGGTCAGACTATCGAAAAAGTAAAATATATACATACTCCTTTTGTATTCCTCAATATGCTAAATAAAGAATATACTTCTAAAAAAATTCCAGTTAGTTAATATACAGTGTAATAATAGTTTCAGGTATGCAATATAGTGATTCAACATTTCCATATACCACCTCATGCTCATCACAGCACCTGCTCTCCATCTCATTACCAGAGGGTTCACCTCCCCTCTGGTAACCATCAGTTTGTTCTCTATAGTGAAGAGCCTGTTTTTGGTTTGCCTCCCTCTCTCTCTTTTTTTCCTCTCTGCTCATTTGTTTTTTTCTTAAATTTCACATATGAGTGAAGTCATACAGTACTTGTCACTCTGACGGAATAAAAATATGAAACACTTCATGAATTTGCTTTTTAAATTTCACATATGAGTGAAGTCATACAGTACTTGTCACTCTCTGACTGAATATAAATATGAAACACTTCATGGAATTGCTTGTCATCCTTGCTAATCTTCTCTGTACTGTTCCAGTTTTAATATATATGCTGCAGGAGCGCCTGGGTGGCTCAGTGGGTTAAAGCCTCTGCCTTGGCTCAGGTCATGATCCCAGGGTCCTGGGATCGAGTCCCGTATTGCACTGGGGCTCTCTGCTTGGCAGGGAGCCTGCTTCCCCCTCTCTCTCTGCCTGCCTCTCTGCTTACTTGTGATCTCTGTCTGTCAAATAAATAAATAAAATCTTTAATATATATATATATATATATATATATATGCTGCAGATAAGAGCACGATCTCTGCTTGTTTTGAACAAGAGAAGTAGGAATGAGCGATAAGCCTTTCAGCATCTATATACACATATGGTATATGCAAATCCTCATAAAAGGTCTATCAAAGATTAATAAAATCTTCAAATTTCTTCATAAAAATATTATTGTAAACTTAAAATTGATGACTGTGGCAGTTGGCAGCTGTTTTGTTTAAATAAAAACTAGAAATATTCACAAATTAGATGAGTGAGATAGTAATTTGTGGGATACTTGTCACGCATTATGAGGAGATCCTTTTGTTTTTAATCCATCCACGTATATAATCTTTTTTACCTTGTAGTTAGATACCAGAAGAATGAAGTATGCATTTGAGACTTGTGCTGTCCAACATGGTAGCCTACTCAATGCATATAGCTATCAAGCATTCGCAGTGTGGCTTGTCCAAGTTGAGATGTGCCATAATTGTTAAATACACTTCAGATTTTGAAAACAGTATAAAAAATGTAAAATGTCTTAATATTTTTAATGTAAGGAATATATGTTGAAATGATAACATTTAGAATATTGGGTTAAGCAAAATAAATTATTAAATTTTACCTATTCTTTTTTATTTTTTAAGGTGTGGCTACTAAAAACTTTGAAATTACATATGTGACTTATATTTCTATAATGGAGATTGCTTTTTAAGACCATTTTCCATAAGATATCAATCAACTAATCTTGTATCAGGGTGATTCTCTTCTATTCGATTTCTCAAGTAGTATTTTGTTGATCCAAAACTATCACAGGTGCATCCTAACACTAAATACAAATTCAGTTTCAATCAACTAGTTGTTGTTGTTGTTGTTTTTTAAGATTTTATTTATTTACTTGACAGAGAGAGAGATCACAAGTAGGCAGAGAGGCTGGCAGAGAGAGGGCAGAAACAGGCTCCCCACTGAGCAGAGCGCCTGATGCAGGTGTTGATCCCAGGACCCTGGGATTATGATCCATAAGAGATTCTTAGCCATAGGAAATCAACTGGGGGTTGCTGGAGGGGAGGAGGGTAGAGAGATGGAGTAGCTGGGTGATGGACATTAAGGAGGGCATGTGATATAATGAGCACTGGGTATTATATAAGACTGATGAATCACTGAACTCTACCTATGAAACCAATAAATGTTGTGTGTTAATTAATTGAATTTAAATTTAAAAATATTAAAAAAATCATAGTTGAAAATTTTTTTGGAACTAGAATTATTGATAGACTTCGAACATGCTTTAGTCATAGAACTCCAACTGTACTCAACTAACTCAGCTTTCAGAAAGCATCAGAGGAGCTACCTTGCCAGATAAACTGTGGAGTACTGACATCCCAGGAGCCAATTTGCCATGCTTGGTTTCAGAGAGGTATTAGGGAAAGACCTGTGTTCAGGTTGGAATATAATTAATGAGAGCACCAAAATATTTATATAAAGAAATACTTATATCTTCCTATTGTTTTGTTTTTCTGGATTAGTTTGGATGGTTCATAAGTACAGATGTTTGTTGTCAGTGGGAGGAGAGCTCCAATCCAGCTGCACACCTATCACCTTAACAGTGCTGCTCTGGACTCAGAACTGGGCTGCTAAGAGCAGGGAGCTCCCTACGCAAGGAAGCGCTCTTACACTCCTCATTAACTCTAGGATATAAAGGGCTGTTAGAATTCCCATGTCTTCATTTTACACTACCTATCTCAACAAGGTACACAAATCAGAGTAGTCCTTCAGACTCACTTATTAAGCCCGTATTAAAACTCATATGATGTTTGACAGGCACAAGGGTCAATCTATAAAAAGGACATTGCGAGTTTAAATCTGTAACTGCCAATGAACATTAGGTTCAAAATTTTATTTGTTTCTGTTTTCTTTTCTTCTAAAAGAGTTGTGTATATTCCAAACTGTTTTTATAAACTGTGTTTTTTACTTATAGTGAGTACAAAGTGAAGTGTGAGATGTAGTTTGATTTTTTATTTTCACTTACTTAAAATGCAAAACCCCAGGTGCCTGGGTGGTGTAGTCAGTTAAGTGTCTGCCTTTGGTTCAGCACTTCATCCCAGGATCCTGGAATCGCACCCCAAATCAGGGTCTCTGCTCAACTGGGAGTCTGCTTTTCCTCTACCCCTCCCTATCCCCCTAACCCTCCTACTTGTGCTCACACTGTCTCTCAATTTCTCTCTCAAAAATAAATAAAATCTTAAAAAATGCAAATCCCCTTTAAGTGGGAGTGTATGAGCTGGAGAACATTGCACCTCATTTTTTTCTGGCTATAGGGAGAGCGGGTTAGAGGAATGAGAAGACCCATCAGGAAGCTGCAGCAAGGGATAGTCACAAAAGTATGATGGCTTGGGAAGAGTCTTGTGTTAATGAGAAGAAACAGAGTGTATGGGTCTTGGGTAATTTCTGGCATTGGAATATATAAAATTAAGTAATGGTGTGTATATAGTAGAGAAGGAAAGAGGAAAGTCAGGCATACTTTCTTGATATCTGGGTTGAGCAAAGAGTAAGGAGAGATGCCGTGTTTGAGACCAGGAAACATGGTGGGGTGGGGGGCAGGAAACAGGACTGGGGTCTTGGGGAAATCAGATGTTCAGTTCTGGCTATGCACTTTTGAGAGGTCTGTAGGTTTCCAAGATAGAATGGTAGAGCAAGCAGGTAGCTCTGGGGGAGGTCTGGAGCTCCAGCGAATGGTCAGAGCCAGAGATACAGATTTGGAATCAGCTGCATGAACTGCCATGAGTTCATGTGTTAGGTGGTTGTCATAGACTATTTATAAGGATATTTTTAATGGTGGAAATGCATCCAAGAAATTGTAAATTTTTTTCTTTTCAGAAATATTCCCAAGAGATTTGAATTTAAAAGACAAATTCATAAAACATTTCACAGGTAAGCACAAAATCTATCAGTGATACAATTAAATAAAAAGCTTGTATGCAAATTACTGTGTTAGGCATTAGGGATATGAAGATAAATGTTTTAAGAAGCTCAACAGTCCAGTTAAGAAAGTAGACAAATGCTATTAAATTGCATTAATGGTAATATCAACCAGATCTTGGTAAATAATAGAAATGTATATATATTTTTAGGGATGCACAGAAAGTGAATAATTTTGCCAAAAACTACCAGGAAAAGCTTGTAGGGGCACATTGAAGTTGGGCTCTAAGGGATGAATAACATTTTCCTGGATGAGAGAAACATTCTAGTGAGAAGAAATTCTCACCGAACATGGTAGTTTGGGGGCAGGACAGGTAGATGGTGTGGATACACTGTGGGGTAAGTTTAGGTAAGGGTGTGTGTGGCCACTGGACAAAAGTATGGCTCAAAAGGTAGGTTGGAGTCATACTGTGAAGAATTCTAAACGATATATATCCTAAGGAATTTAGGTCATGCTTCTCAGCCAATGGGGGCAACAGAAGTTTTTTTGAATGGGGAAAAGACAGACTTTCATATGTCATGTCTTTTTCTTTTTTAAAGATTTTTTTTATTTGAGAGAGAGAGAGAGAGAATGAGAATGCAAGCCTCAGGTGGGGAGGAAGAGGGAAAGAAAGTCTTAAGTAGACTAGCAGACTCTGCACTGAGGTCTGAGCCTGACAGGGGGCTCTATCTCATGGCTCTGAGATTTCTACATGAGCTGAAACCAAGAGTCAGACACAACTGACTGCACACCCAGGCGCCCCCATATGCCATGTCCTAAGCACAGATGAAATACTCTCTTATGACACTTTTGTTCTTTTTATCAACTTTGTGAATCATTGGAAATCATCTTATGCCTCAAGTTCTAGAGATTCACTAAATTATTGTGAATCAAGTGCGACCACCTTCACCATTGCTATGCCCGACTGCTCCTAACCATCCCATCTGCCTTTCACTGTTTTACATCTCAGGCCTATAATCTGGGAAAATTATGGTTTTCCCACTTTAAAAAACCAGTGGCCATATTTAATTAATCTCAGAATGATGGTTGTGAGCTTAAACCAAGACCCACCCTAGCAAGTGTAAGGAATTTTCCAGTGTTTAGTGTTTCTATTCACTCTGTTCACAGCACTGTGGGCCCTTCTACCACTTCCAAAACATCAGGTTCCAGATGTAGGGATGAGTTTTGGTGGGGATTCTCTGGGTTTGTGGCAATAAATAAGGGAAGTCTCAAGGCCCTGCTCACTTTACTACAGTCCTTGACACTAACAAGACAAAAATTAATTAGAAAATGGAATTACTGTCTCTGTATATAAACATTAATTCCTATTATATAAAAAAACTGAAGAACAGAAAGTGGGAACAAGGATATTTATTTTTTATTCTTCACATCTACCTGATTTGGTTTGTACAATTTTTTTTCTATCTATAGCTTTTCCCCTCTTAATTATTCTAAAGAGTTCTTCAGAAACTGAAGTTTCCAATATGTAAAATGGTGAGAATTGGTAATGAATTCAGATGATTTTTCATAGATTATAACTTACTACCTCCCACAGAACTAGGGTAAGGAGAAGTGTTCTCAGACAAGTTCTTTTAAGGGCATGGAAGGATGTTAAGTTACAGTTGTATTATTTCCAGCCATAAAGTGCTAGCAAATTTGTTTGGAAAACACTCCGATGTTTATCATAAACGTTCTTTTCCTAATAGGGCCAGTCACATTTTCAGCTGAATGTAGCAAACATTTCCATCGACTCTATCACAACACTAGGGATTGTTCAACACCAGCTTGTAAGTAGTTCAGATAGGGTTTTTTTTCCATTAAAAAAAAATCTTTATCCAACAATAAATGCATGTAATTTTAAACTTCAACTGTCTGCATCTGGGGATAGACTAAACAATGTATGAGATGTTATTTATAACATTGACAGAACTTAAATGAAGGCTTGTGTGTGCTGTTGAGAGTGCAAAGAATGGAAATGAATTGTAATTGGGACTATATCCAAATCTGAAAATAGCCAGATTTCCTTAAGGACTGAAATGTTTGTCAGGATTTAAGCCTTTTTTCATTTTTCAAATTCCTTGGCATGAAGTGCTCTTCATATAAATGAAAAAGAAAATAAGATGACCATGATGAATAAGTCAAAATTTCCTCTTCAGTTATTTTAAAGTAAATAGTTTCATATCATTTATACAATGAGTGACCGATTGTTCTGAATAATTATAGCATAGTGTTTTAAATGTGGCTCTAATGAATTCTTTTGGACACTTAAGTCACCAAAGTTAGTAATTTCAAATGTAATATTTAAATGTTATCATTGAAACTTCCCAAATTGGGATCATGTGTGGTAACTCAGTTGGCTGTTTTTAAATTCCTTTCTAAACCTAAACTTCCCTTTTAAGGTACATGGATTTTAAGCGTTTTGTTTCTTTTTAACTAGATTGGTCATCTTGAAGCATGTCTAATTTTACTCAGGATGTTGAATCAGAATTGTTATAATTTTTTCAAAAACTGCTTGTGTTCAATGTCTAAGGGAAATTAATCACACTGGAATCAAAGCAAACTAAGTAGCAGCACAGCATAGTGGAGAAAGCTTACTCTTTGAACTCAAACTACTCAGTAGTTATGAGATTCTTGACATTTAGATGCTGGTTTTTCATCTCTGTCTTTAAAATGAGGGAACAGTAACATCTACCTAATTGTGTTATGAGAATTAATGAAAACCCAGGTTAAGCATTTGTTGTGTTGGGTGCTTATTAAATCTTAGTTCTCATTCTTAATTAGTGACAGTAATAATATGGTTTTCCCACATTTATAATAACTATATACATAATTTTCCCTTAAATGTTTTTTGTAGATTACAAGAGATGTGCTAGATTGCTGACAAGATTAGCAGTGAGTCCCTTGTGCTCACAGACCTAGAAGACTTTCCCTATGAGTATGTATTTATTTGTTTTTCTTATTCTGTTTAATCAGCTAGCTTTCTGAAGAAATTTTGAACAATTTAGAAAGCAAGGCAGCTGATTTTAGCAACACCTAATGAGATTAATCCGTGGATTTTTCACTTAGTATTAAAGCTTTGTCTAAATGCTCACACTGCTTTATAATTAATTAAAAAGGCCCTCAGCAGTAAGTAAATTAAGTAAAATAAACAACTTTTTGGCAGCCTTACCAGTCTTGAGTGATTTTTAAAAATATTCCAGCTTTTGGGGTTATATTATTATTGTGCAGAAGCCTTATGCAGAGAGACATTAGATGCAAAAGGTATATAAAGCTCTACCTTTTCTTAACTGGTCAAAAGATATAATAAAAGTAGCACTGGGTTCTAAAATTTTGGTTTATGTAGGGTACATAATGAAAAGAAATAAAGTATTGGAAGAGTAAAGGAAAAAGCAAGGGATCAAAAATATGAATATGTAATCATCATCTGCTCTATTTTATACTTTACCAGAGTGAAATAGTAAGTCAGAATTTTCATTCTGACTAAATTACCCTAGGAACCCTAGGGCAATAAAGTATTTGGATAACCTAAAAAAATATAACATTTATTTACAAAAGTAGACTCTGTACAAGAGACTGAAAGATATTCCCCCCCCCCCCCCCCCCGCAGAGATTTTTCTACTCAGTAGTTCTTTCCAGGGGCAGAACAAAGCCAACACACTTTTGGGTCAATGTTTCAGCACCACGGACAAGTCCCTTTTAAAAAACAGGTTTTCACAGTTTGCGAGGGTAGAAACAGAAGTCATGGAATGTGTGGTATAGAAGTATCTATGAAAGTCTTGATGAAACTTGGGGATTTACTTAACTCATCTCACAGGTTCATTGTGCCAATTACTAAGACAATCTTGACTTGTTGCTATTTCTATTCTTTTTTAAAAAGCAATTATAAATAAATAATAAGTAATAATAATCGGTACTCTCAATTCTGCATATTTACAGTTGCAAAATTTTAAAAGTTCTCTCTCTCTCCCTTTTTAAAAAGATTTATTTATTTTAGAGAGAGAGTGCAGCAGGAAGAGGAAGAAGGAGAGGGAGAGAGAGTCTGAAACAGATTCTGCATTGAGTATGGAGTCTGATTTGGGTCTGGATCTTACAACCCTTAGATCGTGACCTGATCTGAAACCAAAATTTGGATGCTTAATCAACTGCACCACCCAGGCTTCCTCCAATTTTTTCTTTCTTTCTTTCTTTCTTTTTTTTTTTTTTTTTTTAGATTAAGAAAAGATCATTTTAACATTCAGAGGAAAGATATTTGAATAATAACTCTCAATCTATCTCAAACCTTTTGAATAATGTAAAACATGAATAAATAAAGAAAATTCATTAGGCTATTGAAGTGATCTAAATCAAGACACATTTATCTTTCTTTGTTTTAATATATTTTATTTGAACCAGTGAATTTGCATAAAGTCAAAAAACAACATAACCATGAAAATTCTCAAAAAATGAGTGTTGTACTATAATTCCAAATACTGCATATAAAGTTACATTCTCCTAGAACTAGATTCATAGAAGACAGAGCTGATAAATATGCCCCTTAGAAATTTCAGAGAAAGATATATTTCTATAGTACTATCTGTTTCTAATTATTTATTTAACAAGGTATTAGAAATACAGTATTACAGATTAATAAATTTTAAGAATATTTATAAGTTACTTAGGTGATGCCAAGTTCATTTTTTGGTTTATTTAGATATCATAAAACTTTAACGGGGGAGTCATAATTTAAAGTATCTAAAGGTACTGATTGACCCTTCTATCCCTCCACACTCATTAGCTTATATTCTCAGAATTAAATTATAAATTGAGCCCACAGATTCCTTCAGCATAATAAAATAAAATATAACTATATTAAAACTATGCATATTTTTAAGTACATTAAGAATCAGAATATAAATAATATTTTTCTTTTTCCCCCTGATAGACATTTCTTAAGAATGTAAATCTGATTTGAAGAAAAAAGTGCCTGGAATCATACTAACTGTACAAAGAGATGAAGCATCTAATTTTATGGCATGTTAAGATGAGTAAAATAAGAGACTTCTCAGAAACAACTGATTATTTGTGTCCTTTCATATAGTTCAGTCTTTCTTGATTTATTTTCATGTATAGAGTAATTTGAAATTTTTAAAAAACAAAGTTTAAATCACACAATGTATATAGAATATTAAAAGTGTGCTATTCTTTTATTTTTACTAGATATATATTATTTTCTTACATGGTTTATGTTCTATATAGGTATGGATTAAATATTTAATTATGTAAATTATGTCTGAGAGTGTTGGTGAGAAATGATTTTGGTATATGACTTGAGTAACATGTTTGTTGAATAATCATGTTTGAAGTCCACTTTTGTAACTCTTTTAAAATAATATTTAAATACATTTATTCAGAATTTGTCTTAATTGCACTAATTTGAAATATGAATTTTATTAAAACTGAAATATGAAAAATCTGTGTTTTTCTTTGAATTGAATGTATTTGTAGCAGAGGTTACACTATTGAGATATGATTACTATATATGTATATATGTATGAATATGTATTTTCTAGACAGCTAACCAGTCTCCTGAGAAAATTCCTATCTTTTTGAAGTTCGAACGTATGGTAGTGCTGTCTTAAGGATTTAAATTTATTTGACAGAGAGATCACAAGTAGTCAGAGAGACAGGCAGAGAGAGAGTGGAAGCAGGCTCCCCGCCAAGCAGAGAGCCCGATGTGGGACTTGATCCTGGGACCCTGAGATCATGACCTGAGCTGAAGACAGAGGCTTAACCCACTGAACCACCTAGGCATCCTGGTAGTGCTGTCTTAAATAAACAAAAGAAAGAAATGTGTCATGGAGTTAGGAGAATATAGGGGTTACCTGGATGCTCTATTTAGAATTTTTTTTTAAGTAATCTCTACATCCAGTGTAGGGATAGAACTCATGACCCTGCAATCAAGAGTCTGGTGCTCTACTGGCTAAGCCATACAGGTGCTTGCTGTTTAGAATTTAACAACATATTCTGATACATTAAAATAGTTTCATGTAAAAACAACAATGAAAAAATGAGAAACCTACAAAAAATGATAGAAAACCCCATCCTTTTACTTTTAATTATTGTTTTTTTAAAAGATTTTATTTATTCGAGAAAGAGAGCATAAGTGGGGTGGAGGGAAGGGACAAAAGGAGAGGCAAAGGGATGAGTAGACTCCTCCCTGAGTGTAGAGCCCTACTTGGGGCTTGAACCCAGAACTCCGAGATCATGACTTGAGCCAAGTCAGCCACATAGCTGACTGAGGCACCCAGTAAACCGCCCCCCATCTTTTTCCAGTAGACAAAGCAGGGCACAGATAGTATAGTCATTGACTTTGCTCTACTTATTCCCATTGTTTGTGCTGACGTCACAGACACAAGTACGTCTGCACTAGCTGGAGCTTTTATTTTGCAGCTCCTTTGGTCTCTCCCATAACTGTGTGTATCCTGTCTATATATGTAAACATATTTATTTACTCCTTTATAGATCAGAAAAACAAGCTCAAAAGTGCCTTTGGCTTTGGGACTATTGTGAAATTTAGATTTTCAATTTTTTGTTTCATTTATTTTGCCTATGGGCAAAGACATTATGTTTAAAAATCATGGAAGGGGGCAGAATGGAATTTTACAATATTGCTATGTAGTAAAGAATGAGAAGAATACCATATTTTAGTTCATTGCACTTAACATGGTAATTATAATCTTTACAACATTTGAAAAAATGAAGTAGTTTTTCCTCATAACCATCTAAGAACTGGAGTGTTATTTTTATTAAAGTGAACAGGCTATTGAATAATGGCAAATAAGAACTTAATGGTGAGACATATGCGGCTGAAATAAAAAAAAAAAATAGCCTAAAGGCGCTTCATGATTATTTTCAGTAAGATAAATTATTTCAGATGGAGTTCTATGAAATTAGATTTTAAGCATTCCCACAGATGACTACTGTGCCTCAGAAATGTATTCTATCACACACACACACACACACACACACACACACACACACACACACACACACATTTAAAGCCTGCAGGGATTGATTAAAAATATCTCCAGTTAAAAAGATGTTTATTTTATTGCTTGATACTCATTTTCTCATTATATTAAACTCAACAGGGAAAGCTTGAGAGAGTAGTCAATAAAGAAACCCTTAATTTGTCTCCATAGAGAAAATTTTCTCACATGGGGAAATAGGTGGTTGAAAAATGAGTAGGGTAGAATACACATGGTTACTTAGTAACAAAGTAACATCCACGCATCACCGAAATAATCTCATTGTCTAAGTGACAAAACAGCAGGTTAACAGTGTTTACTCCAGAATACTGAGAGCTAAATCAATTAAGCTGGCT